>NC_092103.1:24156040-24486547 GCF_045679555.1 Salvelinus alpinus | reverse complement strand
TACTGACAAGGAGCACATGGCTGAGCTCTTTAATCACCACTTCATTAAGTCAGGATTCCTATTTGACTCAGCCATGCCTCCTTGCCCGTCCAACATTTCCTCATCTTCCACCCCTTCTAATGCGACTATCCCCGATGCTCCTCCCACTTCCCCCTACAAAGTTTTTCCTGCAGGCGGTCACTCAGTCCGAGGTGCTAAAGGAGCTCCTTAAACTTGATCCCCAAAAACCATCTGGTTCAGATGGTTTAGACCATTTCTTCTTTAAGGTTGCTGCCCCTATCATCGCCAAGCCTATCTCTGACCTTTTTAACCATTTTCTTCTCTCTGGGCAGATTCCCATTGCTTGGAAGGCAGCCACAGTGGGTCCTTTATTTAAAGGTGGAGATCAAGCTGATCCTAACTGTTATAGGCCAATTTTTCTATTTTGACCTGTTTATCAAAAGTGTTGGAAAAACTTGTCAATAATCAACTGACTGGTGTGGTGGAATATTGACTCAGAAATATAACCCTCTTACTAGAACTTGTGATTTCAAAATAGACTTTATTACAAATGTAACAAAGGCGAGCCCCTCCATGGAAAATACTAAATTCTCATATTACAGAGTCCTGCCTTTATAGTATTCTGTCTTTGCATAACGTATAGAGTCCCCTCCCTCTATATGAAAATAGCTTCCCTTGACCTTTCTCCACCATTATCTTTGCATCTCAGTTCTTGCTTGTTATATCCTGCCTGTTTGGCCCTGTCCGGGGGTATCATCGGATGGGGCCACAGTGTCTCCTGACCCCTCCTGTCTCAGCTTCCAGTATTTATGCTGCAGTAGTTTGTGTTGGGGGGCTAGTGTCAGTTTGTTATATCTGGAGTATTTCTCCTGTCTTATCTGGTGTCCTGTGTGAATTTAAGTATGCTCTCTAATTCTAATTCTCTCTTTGTCTCGGAAGAGGAACTGAGCCATAGGACCATGCCTCAGGACTACCTGGCAGGATGACTCCTTGCTGTCCCCAGTCCACCTGGCCGTGCTGCTGCTCCAGTTTCAACTGTTCTGCCTGCGGCTATGGAACCCTGGCCTGTTCACCGGACGTGCTACCTGTCCCAGACCTGCTGTATTCAACTCTCTAGAGACATCAGGAGCGGTAGAGATACTCTCAATGATCGGTTATGAAAAGCCAACTGACATTTACTCCTGAGGTGCTGACTTGTTGCACCCTCGACAACTACTGTGATTATTATTATTTGACCATGCTGGTCATTTATGAACATTTTAACATCTTGGCCATGTTCTGTTATAATCTCCACCCGGCACAGCCAGAAGAGGACTTGCCACCCCTCAGCCTGGTTCCTCTCTAGGTTTCGGCCTTTCTAGGGAGTTTTTCCTAGCCACCGTGCTACACCTGCATTGCTTGCTGTTTGGGGTTTTAGGCTGGGTTTCTGTACAGATCTTTGATCTATCAGCTGATGTAAGAAGGGCTATATAAATACATTTGATTTGTTAACGCCCACATCTGACAGCTGTATAGGTTATAATGGTAGCGGGGCCCTGGTCCTGTATGTTCCATTCTTTATATAGCCATTCTGTCTTAGCTCTTCAAAGTGGACAGTCTAAATACTGCCTGCTAATAATGGAGTCATGCACTAGATGACATAATTTCTGCATCCGGCCAATGTAATTATTGGCTTGATGTTGTTTTCTCAGCATAGCAACTGCACCTAGTTACATTGAATCATCTCCCACACTGGCTTTCTTGATGTCTATAGTATTCTCTCTGGTATGCAATCTGGTTTCCGCTCAGGTTATGGATGTGTCACTGCAACCTTAAAGGTCCAAAATTATGTCACCATTGCCCTTGATTCTAAGCAATGTTGTGCTGCTATTTTTTTTGACTTGGCCAAAGCTTTTGATACGGAAGACAATTCCATTCTTGTGGGCCGGCTAAGGAATATTGGTGTCTCTGAGGGGAATTTGGCCTTGTTTGCTAACCACCTCTCTCAAAGAGTGCAGTGTATAAAGTCAGAACATCAGCTCTGCAGATTTTGCTGTGAGGAGGCAGAGTCATTAGATCATTTATTTTGGTACTGTCCACATGTAGCTTGTTTTTGGTCACAGGTCCAGGAACAGCGGAAGAACTGCAACATTTACCTAGAACTAACGCTGCAGATAGCAATACTGCGTGATCTGGAAATTCAGTTAATCAATCATTATTTTAGCATAAATGCTTCTTTAATTTACAATCTGTAGAAGCCATGAGAATAAAAGGTTCAGTACTTTTGTGAAGCATCACAGCACAGTTGAAAAATATATGGCAAATAGAAATAAAAAATAGACAGTGTTAAGAGATAGATGGGAGGGGTTGAATGGAGCTGAAGGGTGGGACTAATAACAAGATACCAATGTAAAAACATACGGGGTTTGAAAAATGTATATAGGTTCAGAAATTTTGTGAAATAGCACAGTTACAAATAGAAACTAAACTGGATGGACAAAAGAAATAGAGGAAGTACTAAAAACAAACTTGTGTCTGTAAAATGTGTATAATATGTATAAACTGAAGGTAGAAGCCTAAGTGTTATTGTTTATTAGTTTACTCCAATTGGGGAGGGGTGGTAGGGTTTGCGGGAATAATAAATGTATATTCTAAAGAAAGTATGTATACAGTGGGGCAAAAAAGTATTTAGTCAGCCACCAATTGTGCAAGTTCTCCCACTTAAAAAGATGAGAGAGGCCTGTAATTTTCATCATAGGTACACTTCAACTATGACAGACAAAATGAGAAGAAAAAAATCCAGAAAATCACATTGTAGGATTTTTAATGAATTTATTTGCAAATTATGGTGGAAAATAAGTATTTGGTCACCTACAATCAAGCAAGATTTCTGGCTCTCACAGACCTGTAACTTCTTCTTTAAGAGGCTCCTCTGTCCTCCACTCGTTACCTGTATTAATGGCACCTGTTTGAACTTGTTATCAGTATAAAAGACACCTGTCCACAACCTCAAACAGTCACACTCCAAACTCCACTATGGCCAAGACCAAAGAGCTGTCAAAGGACACCAGAAACAAAATTGTAGACCTGCACCAGGCTGGGAAGACTGAATCTGCAATAGGTAAGCAGCTTGGTTTGAAGAAATCAACTGTGGGAGAAATTATTAGGAAATGGAAGACATACAAGACCACTGATAATCTCCCTCGATCTGGGGCTCCACGCAAGATCTCACCCCGTGGGGTCAAAATGATCACAAGAACGGTGAGCAAAAATCCCAGAACCACACGGGGGGACCTAGTGAATGACCTGCAGAGAGCTGGGACCAAAGTAACAAAGCCTACCATCAGTAACACTACGCCGCCAGGGACTCAAATCCTGCAGTGCCAGACGTGTCCCCCTGCTTAAGCCAGTACATGTCCAGGCCCGTCTGAAGTTTTCTAGAGAGCATTTGGATGATCCAGAAGAAGATTGGGAGAATGTCATATGGTCAGATGAAACCAAAATATAACTTTTTGGTAAAAACTCAACTCGTCGTGTTTGGAGGACAAAGAATGCTGAGTTGCATCCAAAGAACACCATACCTACTGTGAAGCATGGGGGTGGAAACATCATGCTTTGGGGCTGTTTTTCTGCAAAGGGACCAGGATGACTGATCCGTGTAAAGGAAAGAATGAATGGGGCCATGTATCGTGAGATTTTGAGTGAAAACCTCCTTCCATCAGCAAGGGCATTGAAGATGAAACGTGGCTGGGTCTTTCAGCATGACAATGATCCCAAACACACCGCCCGGGCAACGAAGGAGTGGCTTCGTAAGAAGCATTTCAAGGTTCTGGAGTGGCCTAGCCAGTCTCCAGATCTCTACCCCATAGAAAATCTTTGGAGGGAGTTGAAAGTCCGTGTTGCCCAGCAACAGCCCCAAAACATCACTGCTCTAGAGGAGATCTGCATGGAGGAATGGGCCAAAATACCAGCAACAGTGTGTGAAAACCTTGTGAAGACTTACAGAAAACGTTTGACCTCTGTCATTGCCAACAAAGGGTATATAACAAAGTATTGAGATAAACTTTTGTTATTGACCAAATACTTATTTTCCACTATAATTTGCAAATAAATTCATTAAAAATCCTACAATGTGATTTTCTGGATTTTTTTTTCTCATTTTGTCTGTCATAGTTGAAGTGTACCTATGATGAAAATTACAGGCCTCTCATCTTTTTAAGTGGGAGAACTTGCACAATTGGTGGCTGACTAAATACTTTTTTGCCCCACTGTATGACTACGATTATGCCTTTGGCTACTGGACAATTAAAGATGGTGTGATTTTGACTAGGCTACTAGCAAGGTAAGACATGCCTCATAATATATAGTAAGTTTATGTTTTCCAAATTCATACTGCCTTCAGCTCACTGCAAAGTGGCGTGTGATGCGCTGATGAACCCTGCCTTCCATTGCCTATACATTTGCAATTCGGGGAGTTCCTGCATGTCGGCATTCCTGCATCTTCAGGAACGCCTCCCCTTGAGCATCCCATTGGTTCCTACTTGAACGCCCCCCCTCGTGCAAGACATCTGCATGTTTGTGTGACACTTTTGAATGTGGGTCAAAAGGAACAAAAAAAAGTATTATCTGAGTTTTTTTGCTCCTGGTAGACAGTGTCCTTCGCTCCCGCATGCCGAACACCTGCACTGAGCATCGTTAAGAGAACTGCGCGAAAACAGTGCCCGACAGGCGACGACCAAGGACACTGTCTAGCGGTCATCCCTGCCTCCCGCTAGCACAGCTGGCAAGCTAGTTAGCACATGGTGTCGCCCCCCTCCTCCTGCCTGCTGTGCTAATGGGAGGTGGGTGACCGGGAGACACTGTACTTCGCCCCCACCTATTGGGCACGTTTTTTTCTGGTATATGGGGGTCTGGGGCAACACCGTGTGCTACTGCAACTAGCTACCTTGATAGTCAGTGGCAAGAGGCTGGTGCGACACCATGTGCTAACTAGCTAGCTAGTTAGCGACACCGTGTCCTAGCTTGCTCGTTAGATAGCACATGGTGTCGGCCTCGCCTTCCGCTTACTGGAGAAAATTGGACCGACAGGCGGGGGCGAAGGACACCGTCTACCGGTGTTGCTAGTTAGCTAGCTAGCACACAGTGTTGCCTACACCTCCCGTGTACTGGAGAAAACCGTGCCCGACAGCTTGCTTTTAGGAGGCCTGCATGGTTCTGTTTGCTTATAAATTGATCTGTGGATACGGTAGATCGAAATCAAATCAAATCAAATCAAATTTTATTAGTCACATACACATGGTTAGCAGATGTTAATGCGAGTGTAGCGAAATGCTTGTGCTTCTAGTTCCGACAATGCAGTAATAACCAACAAGTAATCTAACCTAACAATTCCACAACTACTACCTTATACACACACACAAGTGTAAAGGGATAAAGAATATGTACATAAAGATATATGAATGAGTGGTGGTACAGAACGGCATGGCAAGATGCAGTAGATGGTATAGAGTACGGTATATACATATGAGATGAGTACTGTAGGGTATGTAAACATAAAGTGGCATAGTTTAAAGTGGCTAGTGGTACATGTATTACATAAAGATGGCAAGATGCAGTAGATGATATAGAGTACAGTATATACATATGAGATGGGTAATGTAGGGTATGTAAACATTATATTAAGTGGCATTGTTTAAAGTGGCTAGTGGTACATTTTTACATAATTTCCATCAATTCCCATTTTTAAAGTGGCTGGAGTTGAGTCAGTATGTTGGCAGCGGCCGCTAAATGTTAGTGGTGGCTGTTTAACAGTCTGATGGCCTTGAGATAGAAGCTGTTTTTCAGTCTCTCGGTCCCTGCTTTGATGCACCTGTACTGACCTCGCCTTCTGGATGATAGCGGGGTGAACAGGCAGTGGCTTGGGTGGTTGTTGTCCTTGATGATCTTTATGGCCTTCCTGTGACATCGGGTGGTGTAGGTGTCCTGGAGGGCAGGTAGTTTGCCCCCGGTGATGCGTTCTGCAGACCTCACTACCCTCTGGAGAGCCTTACGGTTGTGGGCGGAGCAGTTGCCGTACCAGGCGGTGATACAGCCCGACAGGATGCTCTCGATTGTGCATCTGTAGAAGTTTGTGAGTGCTTTTGGTGACAAGCCGAATTTCTTCAGCCTCCTGAGGTTGAAGAGGCGCTGCTGCGCCTTCTTCACAACGCTGTCTGTGTGGGTGGACCAATTCAGTTTGTCCGTGATGTGTACACCGAGGAACTTAAAACTTTCCACCTTCTCCACTACTGACCCGTCGATGTGGATAGGGGGGTGCTCCCTCTGCTGTTTCCTGAAGTCCACAATCATCTCCTTTGTTTTGTTGACGTTGAGTGTGAGGTTATTTTCCTGACACCACACTCCGAGGGCCCTCACCTCCTCCCTGTAGGCCGTCTCGTCGTTGTTGGTAATCAAGCCTACCACTGTAGTGTCATCCGCAAACTTGATGATTGAGTTGGAGGCGTGCATGGCCACGCAGTCGTGGGTGAACAGGGAGTACAGGAGAGGGCTCAGAACGCACCCTTGTGGGGCCCCAGTGTTGAGGATCAGCGGGGTGGAGATGTTGTTACCTACCCTCACCACCTGGGGGCGGCCCGTCAGGAAGTCCAGGACCCAGTTGCACAGGGCGGGGTCGAGACCCAGGGTCTCGAGCTTGATGACGAGTTTGGAGGGTACTATGGTGTTAAATGCTGAGCTGTAATCGATGAACAGCATTCTCACATGGGTATTCCTCTTGTCCAGATGGGTTAGGGCAGTGTGCAGTGTGGTTGCGATTGCGTCGTCTGTGGACCTATTGGGTCGGTAAGCAAATTGGAGTGGGTCTAGGGTGTCCGGTAGGGTGGAGGTGATATGGTCCTTGACTAGTCTCTCAAAGCACTTCATGATGACGGAAGTGAGTGCTACGGGGCGGTAGTCGTTTAGCTCAGTTACCTTAGCTTTCTTGGGAACAGGAACAATGGTGGCCCTCTTGAAGCATGTGGGAACAGCAGACTGGGATAAGGATTGATTGAATATGTCCGTAAACACACCAGCCAGCTGGTCTGCGCATGCTCTGAGGACGCGGCTGGGAATGCCGTCTGGGCCTGCAGCCTTGCGAGGGTTAACACGTTTAAATGTTTTACTCACCTCGGCTGCAGTGAAGGAGAGCCCGCAGGTTTTGGTAGGGGGCCGTGTCAGTGGCACTGTATTGTCCTCAAAGCGGGCAAAAAAGTTGTTTAGCCTGTCTGGGAGCAAGACATCCTGGTCCGCGACGGGGCTGGTTTTCTTTTTGTAATCCGTGATTGACTGTAGACCCTGCCACATACCTCTTGTGTCTGAGCTGTTGAATTGCGACTCGATTTTGTCTCTGTACTGGGACTTAGCCTGTTTGATTGCCTTGCGGAGAGAATAGCTACACTGTTTGTATTCGGTCATGCTTCCGGTCACCTTGCCCTGGTTAAAAGCAGTGGTTCGCGCTTTCAGTTTCACGCGAATGCTGCCGTCAATCCACGGTTTCTGGTTTGGGAATGTTTTAATCGTTGCTGTGGGTACGACATCGTCAATGCACTTCCTAATGAACTCGCTCACCGAATCAGCATATTCGTCAATATTGTTGTTGGACGCAATGCGGAACATATTCCAATCCGCGTGATCGAAGCAGTCTTGAAGCGTGGATTCAGATTGGTCGGACCAGCGTTGAACAGACCTGAGCGCGGGAGCTTGTTGTTTGAGTTTCTGTTTGTAGGCTGGAATCAACAAAATGGAGTCGTGGTCAGCTTTTCCGAAAGGGGGGCGGGGGAGGGCCTTATATGCGTCGCGGAAATTAGTATAACAATGATCTAGGGTTTTTCCAGCCCTGGTAGCACAATCGATATGCTGATAGAATTTAGGGAGTTTTGTTTTTAGATTAGCCTTGTTAAAATCCCCAGCTACGATGAATGCAGCCTCAGGGTGTGTGGTTTCCAGTTTACAAAGAGTCAGATAAAGTTCGTTCAGGGCCATCGATGTGTCTGCTTGGGGGGGAATATATACGGCTGTGATTATGATTGAAGAGAATTCCCTTGGTAGATAATGCGGTCGACATTTGATTGTGAGGAGTTCTAGATCAGGTGAACAGAATGACTTGAGTTCCTGTGTGTTGTTATGATGATCACACCACGTCTCGTTAATCATAAGGCATACCCCCCCGCCCCTCTTCTTACCGGAAAGATGTTTGTTTCTGTCGGCGCGATGCATGAAGAAACCAGCTGGCTGCACCGACTCCGTTAGCGTCTCTTGAGTTAGCCATGTTTCCGTGAAGCAGAGCACGTTGCAATCCCTGATGTCTCTCTGGAATGCTACCCGTGCTCGGATTTCGTCAACCTTATTGTCAAGAGACTGGACATTGGCGAGTAGTATGCTAGGGAGTGGAGCGCGATGTGCCCGTCTCCGAAGCCTGACCACGAGACCGCCTCGTTTTCCCCTTTTTCGGCGTCGCACAGGGTCGCCGGCTGGGATCAGATCCATTGTATTGGGTGGAAGGCAAAACACTGGATCCGTTCCGGGAAAGTCATATTCCTGGTAGGAACGATGATGAGTTGACGTTAATCGTATATTCAGTAGTTCCTCCCGACTGTATGTAATGAAACCTAAGATTACCTGGGGTACCGATGTAAGAAATAACACATAAAAAAACAAAATACTGCATATTTTCCAAGGAACGCGAAGCGAGGCGGCCATCTCTTTTCGGCGCCGGAAGTTGGAAAATGGCTTGCATTGATTGATAGCCCTGGTTCCCACGGACAAAGTAGTATTTTTTCTGGGCCTGTCTGACGTAGGATCTGAAATCTGAAAGTACTTGAAGCTGGGCACTAAAAATCATTACATCGTAGTGCAGCATGAGGGAGTGGTTTCAACACTGTAGCACATTCAGAGATCGATTTATAGCCATTAATTTAAAATATTTAATAGATTTTAAACAAAAAACACTTTCTGTTTGTCAGAGTATTTTCAGATGTTGTTATCAACAAATAAACAGTTTCACGTTTGGATTCAGCCTTGTGTCAGGTGAACTGTTGACTAATAATTTCCCCTTAATCTTGAAACTGTTCCCTTTCAATTGTTGCTATACCATGGTTATCTAATTCATATTTCTTCTGTAAGAAACATTTCAATTTAGCCCTATCAATAAAGGCCAATTCTCACAAGTGTAAATGATTAATTGAGTTTTTAGATCGTTGCACAGTAGATTAGAGTGACAAGAAGTAACACATGCAACCTCTCTGACAAGCAGTCTGTGTAGTTCTGACCACAAGACTCAGATACAAGCAGTCTGTGTAGTTCCGACCACAGGTCTCAGATACGAGCAGTCTGAGTAACTGAAAGTAGCAGGAACAGAAAGACACATTCACTCTTGAGATTAGGAGAATCTTAACTTGATTAACTGGAATCTAACCAATTCACAATACAGAGTAAAATAAATAATAAAACAAAACTCACTCCCTCTCCAACATGCCATGGACAGCACAATAATTCTGTCCCTCTCTATCCACTAACCTGGGAAGTGGGCTGTGGGTCAGTGGATGTGAAGTCCCAGTCTTGTCTGCTCCTGTTGATGCGGACCCTGCTCGATGTGTCCACAGAAGGCAGAGGTGAAAAGGGTTGTGATGGAAAGATAACTTTAACGGGATGTACGTACTCAGTGTGCACAGCAGCACCAAGCTCTCTCTCTCGCTCTCTTTTTTCTTCTGTCCCTCCCTGCTTATTTTTCTCAGTCAAATGTTGTGTTTCTCAGTTTAGCAAGATGCACAAACCAAATGTGATACAATAAAAAAAACAGTAGAAAAACTATTACTAAGCAGGAGGGGATTGTTGGGACCATCATTAGTGGATGGAAGGCCTCCATTGAGATGTTAGTGAACAGAGATAAAAACTATGAGATAGTGCAAGTTAGTGTAAAAAACTATTTGACGTGTTAGTCAGAGGGCTGTTAGGACACAGTATCACTGCCATCTACAGTGTTGGTGGTAATAAATTGTGTGTTTACAGTGGTTAACATTGAGCTGGTGTTTACCATGCTCTGCTGTGGCCATATTGGTGATGAAGACAAATAGGTTTGCAGAGATTGTATTTCGTCATACATAATGATTACCCCAACACGGTGGTGGGAAAAGTACCCCATTGTCATACTTGAGTAAAAGTAAATACATTCATAGAAAATTACTCAATTAAAAGTGAAAGTCACCCAGTAAAATATGACTTGAGTAAAAGTCTAAAAGTACTCAGTTTGAAATATACTTAAGTATCAAAAGTAAATGTAATTGCTAAAATATACTTAAGTATCAGAAGTAAAAGTATACATTATTTAACATTTCTTATATTAAGCAAGCCAGATTGGAACCATTTTCTTGTTTTTTAATTTTACGTATAGCCAGGGGCTATCTCCAACACTAAGACATCATAAAAAAATTATGCATTTGTGTTTAGTGAGTCTGCCAGATCAGAGGCAGTAGGGATGACCAGGGATGTTCTCTGTTTAGTGAGTCCGCCAGATCAGAGGCAGTAGGGATGACCAGTGATGTTCTCTGTTTAGTGAGTCTGCCAGATCAGAGGCAGTAGGGATGACCAGTGATGTTCTCTGTTTAGTGAGTCCGCCAGATCAGAGGCAGTAGGGATGACCAGTGATGTTCTCTTGATAAGTGCATGAATTGGACCCTTTCCTGCTAGCATTCAAAATGTAACGAGTACTTTTGGGTGTCAGGGAAAATGTATGGAGTAAAAAGTACAATATTTCCTTTAGGAAGTAAAAGTAAAAGTTGTCAAAAATATAAATAGTAAAGTAAAATACACATACTCCAAAAAACGACTTAAGTAAAAATATTTTAAAATATTATTAAGTACTTTACACAACTGACCTAACACATACCTTATCAGTAGGGAAGATTGTTTTTAGATACAGTAGCTTTTTCGGTTATGTCAGAGGACTTTTCAAAAGTTGCACATGTAAAAGTTTTAGCCAGTCTTTCTAGAGTCAATTTGTAAAAAATGGCTAGCTGGAGCTCAGCACAGCTGTTTCCATTTGAACATGTTTTTATGAAGGAATTTTAATCTGAATGACTTGTGATCTTACTTGTTGTGGTTATGTTGATGCACTCACAGCGTTCTAGAAAACACACTGAAAACTTGGTCCCCAGCCTAACTTTGCATTCTCATCAGCTGAAGACGATAACCACTCTGAGCTAGAGTGGGTGGGGCCAGAGTCCAAATATCCATTCGTGCACACCGATTGGCTGAAACCAGGAGGCTAAGAAATCACCCTAAAGGGACTTTGGGGAAAGTCACACATTTTTTTTACACAAATTGTATGATAAAATAGTTTTATCAGATTATCAGAAGGGAAGAGATCAAGTTCTGTACTGTTCAGAAATGACCAATGTCAGAGAGAGGAAACTGACCATCCATCTCTCCCTGATTTCCCAATACAATAGTGTCTTCCAACAGAACTAAAGCCGCAGAGTGTAATGCTCCACTTCTCTAAACTCTTCTAAGAAACCAGGAAACCAAGAGGGGCCCAGGCATACACTTCTGTATGCCAAGAAACAGTGTGTTGGAAGGCACCTATTGTTTACCTTGACTTCAAAGACACTCATTCTATTACAAAAGCAAACATCCATTTAGAGAATGAATAGTTTAGAAAGCTTGAGAGATCAGGTCACTTGTTAAAGCTGTGACATTAGTTGAAAACGTGATTCCAGAGCAAGGGCCCATCAACTATAGAGAGAATAAGAATACAGTCCAAGAGTATCTAACAGACCCAAATTCAAATCATCTATACACAAACATGACTGATAAATTGTACCTTAATTGCACATATTTCAAATAACACCACATAGTTGTATTTGCAACTGAAAGGACTGTAGATTACACTTAAAAATAGATCGTTTTGCAAATGTGTTTTCAATATGTATAAAAGGGCCCAGACAGTCAGTCATTGTTGCAAACCTTCCAATGCTCCCAGGAGTACTGTAGTCCCATCCCTCTGATTGCTGTCTGGGTCTCTTGTCTGCTTACTGGTCACTGCCTGTCACTGATGGCTGGTGTTGGGGAGATATGGTCCTTCACACAGTCCATCCACCTTCACCCATGACTGTCCAGATCCATATGAGCAGGTGCCTGGCAATCTCTCCCAGATTCCCCCATCTCTCTCCAGTGGATATAAAGTCTTTATCTTCTGAACAACCTGATAATTGCGGCACTGTTCACAGCCCTAGATGGACTATTTTTCCTTTGGCAACTTTAATGTGCTTTTTCTTTATCTAGCTGAATAACCAAGACTCCCTTGGTAAACATTAACACTTAGATAGAATGCCCACTGCCCACTGAGCAGATTCAGAGGCACTTGACCCTTCTATGTGGTATTATTTGAGTTATGCTTAAAGGTACAATGTATCAGTCCACTTTGAGTATACATACGTTAAAGAATGTGGGCAAGTTGTAGGCTACTCTTGAACTGTATTCTCATTCACTGGCCTCTCTCTACTTGATGGGCCCTTGCTCTGAAATCACGTTTTAAACCAACGTGGGAGACGAAGAGAGCCACACTGACATTACATTGTATTGGGAAAATGGAGGCCTGTGGGAGAGTGAGAATAGGTGGAGTGATCTGACTTTACTGGTCTGACTGGTAGGTCTGGTGGGGGTGTATGCTAAATGTCAGAGACATGACGGGTGTGGTGAGAGACACAGAAACGGATAGAGGAGAGTTAGAGCCACTAAAGAGGGAGAGAGAGAGGAATAAAGGAGTGGTTAAAAAAACAATGTTGTTGCTCCCATCAAGGAGCTGACCATCTTTTTTTACAACAGCAGTCGGACCTTTTGGATCCATAGCTTCTTCTGACCTTCAGTGACCTATGGTGATTTAGCCGTATGTGTGTGGATCAGGATACACACATGAGGACAGGCTGACATTGACAGCTCTCACTCCTCTGAGAACCAACAGTAACTAGTTTCTAGGCTCTAAGGGTCTGAGCGAGATGGCTGAAGGCTCCAAGATTGAACTCTTCATCAAGGTAAGAGTCAGAAACCTAACTTTCCTCCAATGGAGCCTGTATTAGGCCTACTGTATTTAAATTTTAAACTTTAGTCCTGTTTTAGAACAACAGGTTGTACATTTTAATTCCAGAGACAGCTTACAGCAAGGAAAGAATAAATATTTGTTCATACAAATGTAGGATCTTAAATTGAGCCAGTTTGCTACAGCAGGAAAATAATCCTGAAGCAACAGGAAATGGGAATTATGATGTGGATTATAATTAATGGACATTTTTGTAGGGTTGATTTAAAAAAATTGTATGGGAAATAAAGTCCAACATTTCAAAGTGGAAATTGCAAACGTCAGAAGGCTTTTAAAACCTCAAATACACTACACATTTTCAATGTCCTGCATTGCAGGAAAGTTCTCCTGCAACAGCGTGACTCTTACATCTGTAAATAAACCTAATAGAAAAGCAGAAACTTTATTATATGTGAGTCCAGGTGTATTTGTAAGTCACATGGCTAGTTGCTATAACTACAAGAAAATTAGCATGTGGTAAGCTCCCATTAGTATACCATACATGTTCCAGGGAATTCAACTACACTACCGGTCAAAAGTTTTAGAACACTCATTCAAGGGATTTTCTTAATTTTTACTATTTTTCTACATTGTAGTGTAACCATCTCACCAGGCTCGAATTTGAATCTCTATTAACTTAAGTAGAATATCTCAACAGCATGGGGATGTCAGGTGAGAAGGACATCTCCAATAAGAATCCCTATTGTAAACTATCTAGGGTGATGACAAATAGGGTATTAACTTCAGATGGAATGATTATAGATTTTTGTTATTGTATAAGGATATACTTTCCCATGCATTAAATTCAATTGAAACAGTAAATGACTCCACCAAGGCAACATACACAAGGTTCAAGATGTGTATTATTACATTTTCAAAGCACCACATCAAAAGAAATACAAATAATAAACCCCAATGAGTCGTGCACAACCCATGTCCAAATTATTTAAAGCTTGCTTAACCTGTTGGCACGCGTTGGAGCTAAAAAAAAATGACGACACACATAAAGTCCAGAAGCACCCCACCGTTGTGGTTACTCACTACACGTAGATATTCCCTCAGTGAAGTATGGCAGTTCCTTGCAGGTTTCCTCACAAGATCCACAGCAAGCACGGCTATCAATGCAGACAGTACTCTTTAGCAGTAACCGATATCCTATGGGAACATGACCTCGTAAACCTTTCCCAAGCAATTCTCTCTCGGTGTCACACGATGCTAGCCTGTTTGGGATAGGGGGCAGCATTTTCACGTTTGGATGAAAAGCGTGCCCAGAGTAAACTGCCTGCTACTCAGTCACAGTTGCTAATATATGCATATTATTAGTAGATTTGGATAGAAAACACTCTGAAGTTTCTAAAACTGTTTAAATGATGTCTGTGAGTATAACAGAACTCATATGGCAGGCGAAAACCTGAGAAAAATCCAACCAGGAAGTCGGAAATCTGAGGTTTGTAGTTTTTCAACTCTTGGCCTATCGAATACACAGTGTCTATGGGGTCATATACACTTCCTAAGGCTCCCACTAGATGTCAACAGTCTTTAGAACCCTGTTTGATGCTTCTACTGTGAAGTGGGGGTGAATGAGAGGGGATTGAGTAAGGTCTCTCCCAGAGTGCCATGAGCTGACCATGCGCGTTCACGTGAGAGTTAGCTTGAGTTCCATTGCATTTCTGAAGACAAAGGAATTCTCCAGTTGGAACATTATTGAAGATTTATGTTAAAAACATCCTAAAGATTGATTCTATACTTCGTTTGACATATTTCTACGGACTGTAACGGAACTCTTTGACTTTTCGTCTGCACCTAGTGCTGGCGCGTCATGAATTTTGATTACTGTGCTAAACGCGCAAACGAAAAGGAGGTATTTGGACATAAAGATGAACTTTATCGAACAAATCAAATATTTATTGTGGAACTGGGATTCCTGGGAGTGCATTCTGATGAAGATCATCAAAGGTAAGTGAATATTTATAATGCTATTTCTGACTTCTGTTTACTCCAACATGGCGGATATCTGTTTGGCTTGATTTGTTGTCTGAGTGCCGCACTCAGATTATTGCATGGTTTGCTTTTTCCGTAAAGTTTTTTGGAAATCTGACACAGCAGTTGCATTAAGGAGAAGTAAATCTTTAATTCTGTGAATAACACTTGTATCTTTTATCAATGTTTATTATGAGTATTTCTGTAAATTGATGTGGCTCTGTGGCAAATTGACGGGATGTGATGGAGGCAAAGCCAAATGTAAACTGAGGTTTTTGGATATAAATAAGACATTGATAGAACAAAACATACATGTATTGTGTAACACGTTGTCCCGGGAGTGTCATCTGATGAAGAATATCAAAGGTTAGTGATTCATTTTATCTCTATTTCTGCTTTTTGTGACCCCTCTCTTTGGTTGGAAAATCGCTGTATGCTTTCTGTGACTAGTTGCTGACCTAACATAATGATATGTTCTGCTTTCGCCGAAAAGCCTTTTTTGAAATCGGACACTGTGGTTGGATTAACGAGAATTTGATCTTTAAAATTATGTAAAAAAATAATAATAATTGAATTATGAGATTTCTGTTGAATTTGGCGCCCTGCAATTTCACTGGCTGTTTGCGAGGGGTTCCGCTAGCAAGCTAGGCTAGGCTAGGCTAACCTCAAGGCTGTCAAATACCCAAATACGATGAGACGGTAGCTTCAGTCTTTACTAAGTCTTTCTTAACAAAATTATAACAACTCTCTTATAAAATAAAAACAACATTTCCCTTCAAAACTCGGTAGGTATCAATTTTGTTTTATTTTTATCGTCTCCTTTTATAATTTTTCTTCACCAACAGTCATAATGTAACGTCCATCCTTTTCTCAACGTCTCTCTCCCTCTCCTTTTTCCCCCAGGCCTCCCGTTAACCAGGTCAACTCTCCCATTGACCACAGTTTAACAAGCGACCTTATTGGTCAAAACTTAAACTTAAACTTAAAAGTAAACCAACCTATTCAATTATACATTAAAGAAATATTTCTTCAAAAGAAATGCATTAACAACATTACAATTTGGGAGAAATTCAATCACCTTTTAAATCTAATACCAATTAATTATAACAAATAAACTCAATACTTGGTTCTAACAAGGGTATTACAGTAGAATAATAGTGAAGACATCAACACTATAAAATAACACGTGGAATCATGTAGCAACCAAAAAAGTGTTAAACAAATCAAAATATATTTTATATTTGAGATTCTTCAAATAGCCACCCTTTGCCTTGATGACAGCTTTGTACACTCTTGGCATTCTCTCAACCAGCTTCATGAGGAATGCTTTTCCAACAGTCTTGGAAAAATATGCTGAGCACTTGTTGGCTGCTTTTCCATGCAGTCCGACTCATCCCAAACCATCTCAATTGGGTTGAGGTCGGGGGATTGTGGAGGCCATGTCATTTGATGCAGCACTCCATCACTCTCTTTCTTTGTAAAATAGCCCTTACACAGCCTGGAGGTGTGTTTGGTCATTGTCCTGTTGAAAAACAAATGATAGTCCCACTAAGCCAAAACCAGATGGGATGGCGTATCGCTGCAGAATGCTGTGGTAGCCATGCTGGTTAAGTGTGCCTTGAATTCTAAATAAATCACAGACAGTGTCACCAGCAAGCACCCCCACACCATAATACCTCCTCCTCCATACTTTACAGTGAGAACCACACATGCAGAGATCATCCATTCACCCACACCGCGTCTCACAAAGACACAGCGGTAGAAGCCCAAAATCTCCAATTTGGACTCCAGACCAAAGGACAAATTTCCACCTGTCTAAGGTTCATTGCTCGTGTTTCTTGGCCCAAGCAAGTCTCTTCTTATTATTGGTGTCCTTTAGTAGTAGGTTCTTTGCAGCAATTCGACCATGAAGGCCTGATTCACGCAGTTTCCTCTGAACAGTTGATGTTGAAATGTGTCTGTTACTTGAAGTCTGTGAGGCATTTATTTGGGCTGCAATTTCGGAGGCTGGTAACTCTAATGAACTTATCCTGTGCAGCAGAGGTAACTCTGGGCCTTCCATTCTTGTGGCGGTCCTCATGAGAACCAGTTTCATCATAGCACTTGATGGTTTTTGCGACTGCACTTGAAGAAACTTGAAGTTTCAAAGTTCATGAAATTTTCTGCATTGACTAACCTTCATTTCTTAAAGTAATGATGGACTGTTGTTTCTCTTTGCTTATTTGAGCTGTTCTTACCCTAATATAGACTTGGTCTTATACCAAATATGGCTATCTTCTGTATACTGCCCCTACTTTGTCACAACACAACTGATTGGCTCAAACGCATTAAGAAGGAAAGATATTCCACAAACTAACTTTTAAGAAGGCACATCTGTTAATTGAAATGCATTCCAGGTGACTACCTCATGAAGCTGGTTGAGAGAATGCCAAGTGTGCAAAGGTGTTATCATGGCAAGAGTGGCTATGTGAAGAATCTCAAATGTGAAATATATTTTGATTTGTTTAACACTTGTTTGGTTACTACATGATTCCATATGTGTTATTTCATAGTCTTGATGACTTCCCTATTATTCTACAAGGTAGAAAATATTTTTTTTTAAATACGAAAAACCCTTGAATGAGTAGGTGTTCTAAAACCTTTGACCGGTAGTGTATATTGTGGAAAATAAAAACAGTGATTTCAAAAAGTTGTTTTTCGATGGAGCAATGTAACCTCTTAGTAAAAGCTTGTGTTTACATTATATCCTGTACAGTTACTGAGTATCGGTGTGTTTCTGTGAGAATCCAGGTCAGTTGAACAGAAACTGAAAAGAGGCGTCTCCAGTTTGGAGGCTTTATCCCCTGCTGCTGAAAACGCCTTCGCTTCCTCACATTCCAATGACTCAGTTATGTTGATTCTCAAAGGTTACATCATAGGATGTACAGGTGTTGTAAGAAGTGCTATATAAATAAAAATGTAAACTTTACATTACTGTGTCCTTATTGCAGTGTAACTACGTAAGTTAGTAAAGTGTAGAAAGTACTATAACAATTAATCGTCTTTCTTACACTGTACTTACATTATGAAACAATTGAAAAACACGAATTACTGACTGATTGAAGAGACCACATTTTTATTCTGTCCATTTTCCTTCTCTATCGCACACCCCTCCAACCTCCACCCATCCACCCGATAGGCCAGTGATGATGGGGAGAGTGTGGGGAACTGTCCCTTCTGTCAGCGACTCTTTATGATCCTCTGGCTGAAAGGGGCCAACTTCACCCTCACCACAGTAGACATGAAAAGGTATATATGTGGCTTTCACTCTCACGCACATACACTCTCCACAATGATGCACTTAATGCAACAGTTCAATCCGTCCAAGCCAGGCATGAATCGAAGAGCTTGTCCATACATGTCCAGGTAACAACTACTTATGAACTGCTAACACTGATAGAATAACTAGAGGATTGTGTGTGATAGATGAAGTGTGCAATTAGAAAGCTTTTCTCCCCCATGTGTTTTATCTGGTCCCCTTTCTGTCAGGGCTCCAGAAGTGCTGAAGGACCTTGCCCCAGGCTCTCAGCCCCCGTTCCTCATCTTCGGCGGAGAGGTGCGCACCGACACCAACAAGATCGAGGAGTTCCTAGAGGAGGCACTGGCTCCGCCACAGTGAGTGTGTGATGAACATCAACAGGCATAAATTCACGCACGCACGCACACACACACACACACACACACACACACACACCAAAAGAGACAAGTCATTAATAAATAAATGTTTATTACAGGGCAATTAACATCTTTGCAGTCAAATGTATCCTCCACTGGCTCAACTAACTCAGAAAGCTGAGAGCTAATGGCATTACCTTTCCAGGTACCCCAAGCTGTGCTGTCGCTACAAGGAGTCCAACGGTGCTGGAGATGACATCTTCCACAAGTTCTCTGCATACATCAAGAACCCTAACCCTGGACTCAACGATAGTAAGAGCCCCTCCTTGTTTTGAAATTGATGGATGAGTCATTGAAACAGTAGTTCTGTTTTTTATGAGGCTTTGCTGCTTTTCAGTGCTTGAGAAGAAGTTTCTGAAGAGCCTGATGAAGTTGGATCAGTACCTGCTGACGCCACTCCTACACGAGCTGAACCAAAACCCAGACGTCCCCAAGTCATCACGGCACTATCTGGATGGGAACTCCCTCAGTCTGGCTGACTGCAACCTGCTGCCCAAGCTCAACATAGTCAAGGTTATCAGATCAAGCATTCCAGGAAGTCCTAGATTACATCACCTTTGCTAGTGTCATCTATTGTACTTTCCTCTATTCTGCTCCTCTTTGTTGGAACCATCTCAATCTCTATCAAGAAGGGCAAAGGTCTATTCCTTTTACAGTATTTATAGGTGCACTCAGATGTGTAGCTATGGTTTAAGCAATGGGAATATTGGTTTTTTTATTAGTCTGTATGACTGCAAGTACCACTAGCACCACTGTGCTACTAGTAAACAGATGAAAATGTTGTTCAGTGTGGTTCAGTGTGTGTCATGTTGACTCCCTTTTCCCCTCTCTTGCTCACCACAGGTGGTGTGTAGGAAGTACCGTGACTTTGAGATCCCTGTGGCTCTGCCCGGTCTGACCCGCTACCTGACCAAGGCCTACCAGCAGGACGAGTTCCGCTATACCTGCCCCAAGGATTCTGAGATCCTACTGGCCTACCACTCGGTGGCCAAATACCTCAACAAGTAGATCAGGAGAGGAGGGGGAGAGAGGAGGGCAATGAGAGATAGAGAGGGAGGGGGGCAGACAGAGTAAAAGAGGAGTTGAAGAAGGTATGTTTAGACAAGAGAAGAAATATAAAAGGGGAAAGAGGGCTATGAAGCCATGATTTATGTGTAGAGGAGCAGAAAAATAAGCCTGCTGCCTGTGCCTCAGAATGAGGCATGTCTGTCTTCTGTCAGTAACACATTTGTGTATAACGCTGTGTGTACAGGGTGAAGGTCTGCTCATATATGTACTATTACAATGTGTGTGCAATACAATTATGTGTTGCCTGTTTAGTTTCTGTAGATATTTGCGTTCCTTGAATTATACTCAACTGTTAAAACATAAATTTTAATAATCTTTCAATGTAATTTATGCTCACTTTAAAAATCTAGCAATGTGCACACTTTGTATGGCAATTGTAAGGATCTGGATGTTCTATCCCTGAGAGACAAAGAGAAAGCATTATGTCAAATGCCAAGTAAACAAAATATAATTGTGGTACTATTGTATGTGGATTGATAGGTTTTTCATTAATGAAATGTGCTATATTGAAATTACTATCATAGCAATGCCCAGATAAATATTAGTCTGAGTAGGCCTAAACCTAATTTTAATTGGCTTATCTAAAAGTGTTTGGCTTGCAACCTGTTTTCATTGCTGTGGGTGGAATCATAAAATGAGAATGATCAATTCTATGGGTGGAATAATCACAAGTCAGAGACCACTATGATGACACACCAAATGCATTTGATGGATCCTTTTTGTCTTCTAATGCCTCGAGGGGAAAGTAATCCAAAAGTAACGGCAGAAAATCAGAGAAGTTATTGTGTTTGGGTAATCCAAAAGTTATGTTACTGATTACAATTTTGGACAGGTAACTAGTAACTGTAACAGATTACATTTAGAAAGTAACCTACCCAACCCTGGTTTTGGTTCTAACAGAATAGATATATTATCTATGATACAGACAGTCAGTTCAGTGGAAGAAACACTGAACTTCTCTTATATTGTAATGTGGTCTGTGTGTAGCGGAGTCAGGCGCAGGACAGCAGATATGAGTAAATAAACGTACTTCACTCAACATATACAAATGCAATACAAAAAGAGAGCCCACATTAACGGACCGTACTACATACAAACAATTACTCACAAACAGACATGGGGGAACAGAGGGTTAAATAATGAACAAGTAATTGGGGAATTGAAAACAGGTGTGTAAGACAAAGACAAAACAAATGGAAAATGAAAAGTGGATCGGCGATGGCTAGAAGGCCGGTGACGTCGACCGCCGAACAAGGAGAGGGACCGACTTCGGCGGAAGTTGTGACAGTAACCCTATTGAAAGGGAGAGATTGAAAGAGAAGAGAGTAAAGAAGTGGAGAAAGACAAAAGAGGAGATGAGGACAGAAGCGACTGATGACGAAGATGTCGTTGGAAATATCATTGAAGAAAAGAACAAGACAGACAAAAGTATCAGGAGGTGAATCTTCAGCTGGGGAAATACTAATGTCAAAGAAAGATACCAACAAAAACTGAGAGGACCTTTCAGAGGGAGAGGGAGGAAGGTGATAACACACAGTGCATTCGGAAAGTAGTCAGACCCCTTGACTTTTCACATTTAGCCTTATTCTAAAATTTATTAAATATATTTTTCCCCTCATCAATTTACACACAATACTTCATAATGTTAAAGCAAAAACAGTTTTTTATAGATTTTTGCACATTTATTAAAATAAGAAACAGAAATATCTAATTTACATAAGTATTCAGACCCTTTACTCAGTACTTTGTTGAAACGCAGCGATTACAGCCTCGCATCTTCTTGGGTATGATGCTACAAGCTTGGCAGATCTGTATTTGGGGAGTTTCTCCTCTCTGTCAGGTTGAATTGGGAGCATCACTGCACAGCTATTTTCAGGATTCTCCAGAGATATTAGATCAAGTCCAGGCTCTGGCTGGGGCACTGAAGGACATTCAGAGACCTGTCCCGAAAGCCACTCCTGCCTTGTCTTGGCTGTGTGCTTAGGGTCATTGTCCTGTTGGAAGGTAAACCTTCACCACAATCTGAGGTCCTGAGCACTCTGGAGCAGGATTTCATTAAGGATATCTATGTACTTTGTTCCATTCATCTTTCCCTTGATCCTGACTAGTCTCCCAGTCCCTGATGCTGCCACCACCGTGCTGCACCGTAGGGATGGTGCCAGGTTTTCTCCAGATGTGACGCTTGGCATTCAGGCGAAAGAGTTCAATCTTGGTTTCATAAGACCAGAGAATCTTGTTTCTCATGGTCTGAGAGTCCTTTAGGTGCCTTTTGTAGGCCACCCGTTGCCTTGATGACAGCTTTGCATACTGTTGGCATTCCCTCAACCAGCTTCACCTGTAACGCTTTTCCAACAGTCTTGAAGGAGTTCCCACATATGCTGACCACTACTAAAGGACACCAATAATAAGAAGATGATGTCTTCACTATTATTCTACAATGTAGAAAATAGTAAAAATAAAGAAAAACCCTTGAATGAGTAGGTGTGTCCAAACTTTTGACTGGTACTGTATATACAAAAAAAATTGTTTTGTTGCTTGCTTTGCATGTTGTTGCATCCCCGGTTAAAGGAAGCAGGTTCTTTTTAGTTATTGTAAAGAGAAACTTGACAGTATAAAGCATTAACATCACAAAGAGGTTTATTTCCAAGATGACAGTGGATACTACATAGCCGGTTCCAAGCTGTGTCCATCTGCACCTGCTCAAAGGAAAACACAATTGAGTACCTTGGCCAACAACCAATGAGGCCTGCCAATAAAACTATGCGCATCCAATCAGATACACATTTCCAATATCACGCACTGAACACGTGAATACCATTTTAACCAGGTGTGCATAATAACATGCTGCTTATCTCTCAAACACTACACATGTTATTATAATATGTGTCACATATCAGTTTGTAACCAATGTAAAATGTAATGTAAAAATGTTTAAACATAGTCTCTTTTTTGCTTTCTTGAGTAAGGCAGCTCCAAAAGGCAGGCTTTTTAGCCTAGCTCAGTGCTTTCTGTGGTGGAGAGGCAGCCAGCGGAAAATGCAGAGCATGGGGGTTGGTAAGGGGTGGACACTACGTCACTGCAAAATCTACAGGGAGAGCTTGAAAGTTCAATCCACCTTGGGTGCTACCATTGATTTACATTAGAAGTGCCCATCCAAGAAGGCTCAAGGTCGTTGGCCACAGATACAATTGTCAAATCACGTTATATCTACCATAGCTTTGATTGGACTGATCATGCCAACATTATACTTTCAAAATCTTAGCTAGCAAGCTAGACAAGCAGTCATCATCATGAATCACGTCAATGATCAACTGGCCAAGTCTTGAGTTTAAGGGACTCTTTTCCAAGCTTAAAAGGATAAACATTCACATAAAACCATGGGCCAGAAAAAGTTGAATACATTGGCCATGCTGTCAAGCCAGACTTCAGTGAGTTCAAGACAACTGGGAACTCGAAAAAAACGAGCTCCGACTAGGAAAATAAGTTTTGAACTGTCATCCAACTCGGAATTCCAAGTAGGGAACTCAGGCCTCTTTCTAGAGCACCGACGTCATGATTCAACCTTGTTTTTTTTTTCTTTTCGAGTTCCCAGTTGTCTTGAGAGCACCATAAATCCAGAGAACGCCAGACCTCGATGACAAAGTGTCATGATAAAATTTGCCCACAAGAAGGACCACACAACTGTGGGTCCAAAAATATATTGTATGCTGCTGCATAAATGATGTAATATGCCAGGGAGATATGTATACTGTAGCTAAGAAAGTAATACTAAGTGTATGTTGTGTAGTAAGCTGTTAGTAGCCATGTGCCTCACCATAATAATTTGCTCCCTTTCCCCCCCCCATAACCTAGCCTACTGTTCTGACTTGGTGGAGCACATGTATTCTATAGCTTGTTTTAGAGAAATGTCATCATCAAATTTTGTAAGAGGATAAATCAAGGGGGCATATAAGCAGAAAATGAAAGCATTTTCTGCTTATATGCCCCCTTTATTTATCCTACTGTCCTGGCTTGGCGTACAGGGAGAATACCGTAAGAATGGCCCAGGTTCTGAATTCTGTTGCTTCACATTTCAAAGGTGCTGAACAAATAGTTATATTGCCTACATCTGGCTTGCTCATTAATGTCTTAATCCAATTTTTTTATTAACCTTTATTTAACTAGGCAAGTCAGTTAAGAACAAATTCTTATTTTTCAATGACGGCCCACCCCTCCGCTAACCCGATTGTGCACCACCCCATGGGACTCCCGATCCCAGCTGGTTGTGATACAGCACGGGATTGAACCAGGGTCTGTAGTGATGCCTCTAGCACTGAGATACAGTGCCTTAGACCACTGAGCCACTCCGGAGCCCGCTATATTATTTTATCCACTCATCGTTCCCTTATGCCATAGTTTGTACATTTCAAGTCTACCTTCCAAGCCACCTTGGGAGGTAGACTTGGATCCTTTTGTTTCAAAGTAGATTTGTTAAACACTACCAAGAAACGCTCAGTGTGACCCTGATTTAGCCCACTGCAGTAAGATAAGGATGGTCTCTGAATCACTCCAAAGCCTAAACTTGTATTTTAAATTTATAAAATGATTCAACTTTTGTCAAGTTAAACCTGTCATACATTCCATTCAAGGGTTGCGCCAAATGATAGCCAGTCCAGTGTAGCAGTCCAGTGTAGCGGAGAAAGCTAGCTGACATTAGCCTACTAGTTACACCAAAGACAGGTTTCCCCTTTTATCTGTGGTGTTACACATTATGGTAGCCAACAGCAGGTACCATCTACTTTTTAAACTTAGATTTAGGATTGTTCCTACTTCCAGTAAATAATGAAATCCAAAATTTAAGAGCAGAAATGTTTCTCTCCTGAAGACCAATCGGGTTTGGTAGCAGCCTTGCCGAGCAACACCTGATTCATCAACTGGGTTTAATTCAACCGTGTTAGTGCTTAGCTAGAACAAATATGTAGGTGTGTCATGCTAGAACAAAACGACCTAAGAAAGTAACTAGCTTGTAATACCAATACATGCTTTAGGACAGACCAACTCAATTCAAGGGGCTTTATTGGCACGGAAACATATGTTTGCATTGCCAAAGCAAGTGAAATAGATAAACAAACAATACAAAATTAACAGTAAACATTACTCACAAAAGTTCCAAACTAATAAAGACATTTCAAATGTATTTTTATCTTGTTGACATGTCTCTCCAATGCACGGACAACACTGCTGACAACCTGCGCCCATCCAGTCCCCAGCTCAGGCCGTTACCTTATGACCCCGACACTCCAGTCAAGCCCCAGGGGAAAAAGATGAGGGTGTCACTTCTTGAGATGCAAAACAATATTGTGATGCTTTTGACAGCAGAGATAGATGAAAGGGCAGATGGCTTGGAGGACATGGTTAGGAGGAATACGATGAGGCCATAAAAACATCTGTTGACTTTCTCTGGAGAAGTGAAAACCCTCAAAAGTGGCATGAAGGTGGAAGTTATCTGCCAGGAAAATGAAAAGAAGGTGGCTGAACTCAAGCAAAAGGTGAATGAGGAGGAGAGATGCTAGTGCAGGTGGAACTTGAGGCTCCATGTAATTCCAGAGCAGGCGGGTGAGGACATCAAATGCAGAGTTGTTGACATCTGTGGAGCTGTCATTCCCCAATCAAAAGCCAAACTTCAGGAAAATGTGGACATCGTTCATCGTTTCGGAAGACTCATGGATCAAGACAAGAGACCAAGGACAACCATCATCCGGGTCACCAACAGATCTACACGTGAGTTCTTCATCAAGCACAAATTGAGGTTCACGGAGGATCTGATCTCTGCGGACAAAGTGACACGGGAGAAACTGTGACCGATGGTGGCTGCAGCTCCAAAGGCAGGGAAAACTGCATTTTTTGTCAGTGCAAGAGTGATCATCGATGGGAAAGAAATGTGGCAAAATCGAAACATTTGAGAGACAGCCAGAGTCTAACTCAGCCAGAACTGGCAGGCCTAAACACTGCCTAATTGCCAGGTGAAAAGCAGCCTTTTATTGTAAAGAATTTACACAAACACTTGAATGAGAAAAGGCTGACCTGAAAACTGGTAAACTGAACACTAACTATGGGTGAATAACTGCTTATTGTAATGTCTACACAATGTCTCCCCCTTGTGGGAATAAGAATAATTTGGTTACTTTATGACCAGTGTTTGTTTTTGTTGGAGAGGTTAATAATGAGATGGACATCCTTCTGAGTTACATATCCTTAGGAAAAGCTTATATTAGCATAACAAGGTTGTTGGTTGAAGTTTGTCTTTATCTCCTTGTTCAATTAATGTCAGGGGTATTCTTAATTTACTCAAACTTAAGGCTATTTTCCTGTATTGCAAACGGTTTAATGCAGCCTTTTACTTTCTACAAAAGACTCATGCTTGTTCTTCCGATCTAGCTTTTGGAAAAATCAATGGGGTAACAATATCTGGTTATCATATGGCAACAACCACTCTGCAGGTGTAGCAGTTAAGAGGTGCATTTAAAGGGACGGTCATCAGTAGTAAGACTCACCACTCTGGGCTTTGGTTAAGTTTAACCGAATTTGAAAAGTGAAATGTTTTTATTAGGGAATATCTATCCATCCAACAACAAACAAAACAGGATACTATTTCAAGAATTTGAAGAAGAGATTTATAGAGTTAAAGGTGTATTTCAGGATATCAAAATTATCTTAGGTGGAAATTTAAATTATGTATCTAATGTGATGATTGACAGATGTCCTCCTACCAGATCCAGCATAGTTAATCCTGAGTTTAATAATCTATGTCTTGGATTATTCAATATTTGGAGATATAAATATCCTGATAAAAAGGACTGTCCAGACAGTCAATAATTGACTTCTGGTTGATTTCTAATTCATTAGATAATGTATTCCAGGTATCCATTGAAACATCAATTCTTATGGATCATAAAGTTGTATTCTTATCTTTAAATATTAATGGCTCTGAAGTTAATAAACCGAATCGGAGTTATTGGAAACTCAATAGCAGACTGTTGGAAGATGATTTCAAGATGGATGCCAAAGATATTATACAAGAAAAATTGTTGGACTTTCCTCCAGTTAAGTCTTATGGGAAATATTGGGAATGAATGAAGTATGAAATAAGTCAAACAGCCATGAAGAGAGGTAAAGAAATTGCTGAACTTCAAAGATTGAGGGAAGAGAAACTTGTTAACGAAATACTCTCGAATCTCTATGGAGGACCTTGCTGAAGATAAGGGTCATTTATTTTTTTACAAATTTTGTTAGCGCGTTTTGTTCAATAATCCACTGTCTCAAACATCCGGTGAAATTGCAGAGTGTGAAACTCAAAACAGACATTATCATAATCAACATACATAAATGATACAAATGTTATACACCAGCTTAAAGATAAACTTATTGTTAATCCAACCGCTGTCAGATTTCAAAAAGGCTTTACGGCGAAAGCAAACCATGCGATTATCTGAGAACAGCGCCCAGCAGACAAATCATTACAAACAGTTAGCAGCCAAGAAGAGGAGTAACAAAAGTCAGAAATAGCGATAAACTGTATCACTTACCTTTGATGATCTTCATATGGTTGCACTCCGAAGACTCCATGTTACACAATAAATGTTTGTTTTGTTCGATAATGTCCCTCTTTATGTCCAAAAACCTCTGTTTTGTTGGTGTGTTTTGTTCAGAAATACATTGGGAACAAAGCGCAGTCACAAAAGACAGACGAAAAATCCCAAAATCACCATAAAAGTTCATAGAAACATGTCAAACGATGTTTAAAATCAATCCTCGGGTTGTTTTTGTCATAAATAATCAATAATGTTTCAACCGGACAAAAGCTTCGTCAATAGAAAAGGAGAAACAAGAAAGGCGCTCTCCCGGGCACGTGCTGGACTTATGTCTGGAAATGTCCACTGTCCTCTCATTGAAAGTGCTGTATCTCCCTCATTTTTCAGAGTAAAAGCCTAAAACAATGCCTAAAGACTGGCCACATGTAGAGGAAGCCATAGAGATCATGAACTGGGTCCTAAGTCTTTGGCTTTCAATGGAAAAACAGGCATTTCAAAATAAAAGCACTTGCTGGATGGATTTTCCTCAGGTTTTCACCTGCCATATCAGTTCTGTTATACTCAGACATTATTTACATTATTATTATTACATTAACTTTAGAGTGTTTTCTATCCAAATCTACCAATTATATGCATATCCTAGCTTCTGGGCCTGAGTAGCAGGCAGTTTACTTTGGGCACGCTTTTCATCCAAAATTCCAAATGCTGCCCCCTACCCTAGTGAAGTTAATCCAAAGGGGTAGGCAAGAGAATGGTCGTGGACAGGCAAAAAGGTCAAAACCAGATCAGAGTCCAGGAGGTACAGAGTGGCAGACAGGCTCGTGGTCAAGGCAGGCAGAAATGTCAGGCAGGCGGGTACAAAGTCTAGAAACAGGCAAGGGTTAAAACCGGGAGGACTAGAAAAAGGAGAATGCAAAAGCAGGAGAACGGGGGGGAAATGCTGTTTGACTTGGAAACATACAAGACAAACTGGCACAGAGAGACAGGAAACACAGGGATAAATACGCTGGGGAAAATAAGCAACACCTGGAGGGGGTGGAGACAATCACAAGGACAGGTGAAACAGATCAGGGCGTGACACATTGATTGGCTAGTGATGTAAATTGGTGGTGGGACAGCCAGGAGGAAACGTTTTTTCAACTGGTTCATATTGGACAAGAAATTGCGCAAAAGCGAATTGAATAGAACACTGTAATTTAATGTATCTTGTCCAGTTGTCTGGCGTGATGATCGGGCTGGGGTGGCAGTCCTTAATTGGCATTGTGGTGCTCTTCATCTATAGAATATACAGTCATCCATCCTCTGCCTCCCTGCTTCATGGGACAAGCATGTGGACCAAGAACACAGTTGATATTGAACTTGACATTATACACACTGAAAACGTATTGGGACAATGAGCTAAATTTGACCACACCAGCATTGGCGAATAATAACTGTTGGTCCTGAACAGAGAATCCTTGTTCACAGGACATCCTTTCCATCTGTGCTGTATACTATATAGGCCTAGTTGTATTTTGCACTCTGTTTACTAGCCACTATTGCTCACAAAAGCGGTGTTATCTATGTTGATAGCATGTTGTGTCTGTGTTGGAAGGTGGACAGCAGGCTGTTCCCCGCTATCACTTCAGGAAGAGAGACAAGGTGCTCTTCTACGGCAGGAAGATAATGAGGAAGGTTAGTCATTCTTAAAATGTGTTTCATTTGGCACCCTAATCCCTTTATAGTGCCACTACTTTTGACCTGGTCCCATAAGGCTCTGGTCAAAAGTAATGCACCAATGAATAGGGTGCCATTTGGGATACACATCTGTTCACTCTCCTACTTACCAACCTATTGACAGAAAGGTATGCCTACTGTAGCGACCTTAACCCAAGACCTAGCGAGCTCGTCAAGAGGGTCAGATCTCCTGGCATACGGTGTTAGGTTGACAGTCACTGGACCTGGGATTGAGTCCCAGTCGGGGTTTCCTCCTGATTTCACTACATACTACCTTTTACTTGGGAAATGGAAGAGACTCTTCACCAAGTCACTTATCTCCATTCCTTGCATCGTTTATCATGGCCCGTTGTAACGATCATCTGTGGTGGTAGAAGGATCGGACCAAAGCGCAGCGTGGTAAGTGTTCATGTTTTTAATAAAAATCCCAAAACTGAACACAGGAACAAAAACAATAAACGATGATCAAACGAAACAGTACCGTGTGGCGAACAAACACTGACACGGAAACAAACACCCACAAACCAAAAGTGAAACCCAGGCTACCTAAGTATGATTCTCAATCAGGGACAGCGATTGACAGCTGCCTCTGATTGAGAATCATACCAGGCTGAACACAAAACCCCAACATAGAAAAACACACATAGACTGCCCACCCCAACGCACGCCCTGACCATACTAAATAAAGACAAAACAAAGGAAATAAAGGTCAGAACGTGACACCCGTACTCATAAAGTGCCTCAGAGTAGGATGGCTGATCTAGGATTAGTTAAACTTTTCAATTCAAATAAATATGATTATATGGTCAGCAGGGACCTGATCCTAAATCAGCAATTATTTATTCTCTGAGACACTTTATGAATAGAGGCCCAGGAGTTTAGCATGCCAATCCTTATTCCCATTCTTTTGAATTTAAATTAATTTCTGACGCCTTTATAATTTCAGAATGTTACGTATCAATTCTTGGAATTGAGTGTGAATCTCCTGTGATTTGTCTTCTGATGATAAGAAATGTTAGTTACGTGTTTCCCATCTAGAACGCAGAGCAAAGTAGCATTTTGTGCCTTTCGTATCTCATCCCTTCATCCCCTTCCTTCCATGGATTCCCTCTCTGTCTCTCTCTGTCACTTGCAGGTCCAGACCCTGTCCTCCCCTCTGTCCTCTACCTCGAGTGTCCAAGCAGTGCCCTCGGAAGAGACCCAAAGTCCTGAGTATAGCTTGCAGGTAGGCTACCATCTTTAGAGGCTGTCACACCACTACTCAAAAAAGAGGAAATTATATTTAAGAAGGGCGCACTATTCTATGCCATCTAATGTGTGTGTATGTTCTAGGATCCTGCGTATCTGTAAGAAGCTCCCAACCCTTCAGCCCAAGGAGCCCCCTCCATCCCTACTGGAGGCTGACCTGACTGAGTTTGACGTGCAGAACTCCACTCTCCACTCTCACACACCAGTAGCAGTGTGTGTGTTCTCTGTCTAACTCTATGTTGTCTCCCTCTGCTCTCAGGGTGCTTGGCCACTTTGAAACGTTCCTGGAGCTGTGTTGTCACATGGTCTTGTGGAGCTACATAAAGGGGAGGGGCTGTTCCGGCTGGGAGATGATTACAATAGCATCTACGTGGTCCAGGACGGACGTCTGGAACACTGCATCCACGAAGACAGAAGACCAGGCTAGAATACCTGCTGGGAATACACCATGAAACCCATGGTGTATTCAGAATTAGCCTTAACCCTAACACCAGCATCCACTGACATTTTTGCTTAGTCAATATCATAGATGTATTTTTATGAGTCACTCCGTGCACATAGGGGAATTTAGCTTTCGTGTGTGGTACAGGATGGTACAGAGCCGGTTGTGAAGGACGTGCTCCCGGGGGACAGTGTTCATAGCCTACTCAGTATTCTGGACATCAGATGGAGTGGAAATATAGTCTCGTCCCAAATGGCACCCTATTCCCTTTATAGTGCACTACATTTGACCATAGGGCAGTTGTCAAAAGTAGAGCACTATATAGGGAATTGGCTGTCATTTTGCACAAGACTATATCTCCGTTCCATCTGACACGCCTCACACAGCCTCTGTTCTCCTCTACCCACCTCTTCACCTATCCATGCATCTCTCCCTCCTCCCAGCCAGCTCTCAGCTCATCCCTCCCTCCCTCCACTGCTATACCTCTGTTCATCTTTGCTCCCTCTCTATTCTTCTCCTGCTTATTTTTCAATCTGTCTATTCCTCCCTCTATCCTCCTCTTCTTATTTCAGTGTTCCATCCACATTAATCTATTTCCATCTTCCTTTACCAGATTAGGTCACTCTGGTTAACCCTCCTTCGCTCTCTCTGTCTTATTTCCCATCTCTTCCTTGTGTGATTGGTTGGTTCCTGTGTCCCTCAGGGTTACTCCGCCCCCTATAAGACACTGTCAGCACGGGCTGCGTCTTGCTTCACTAACCTGCGTCTGCAGGAAGCCTTCCAGTCTGTGTTTGAGTAGTACCCCGAAACTCTAATGCGCGTCATTCAGGTATGACCCCAACCCTCAGCCTGGTCCTAAACCCATTCAAACAAACAGGACTGTTTGGATGAGACCCCCTAATGGCAATGTCTGCGTCTCAAATTGCACCCTATTCCCTATGGGCCCTAGTCGAAAGTAGTGCACTATGTAGGAAATAGGGTGCCATTTGGGAGACACCCAAGGATGTAAACTCTGCTTAACCTGAGTTGAAAGTACACCCTGATTGTTCTGAAGAATAGTGCTCTTGTGGCTGTATTACAGCCATTGTGGTGTTTGATCCACGTTGGTGTGTGTGTCCCAGATAATCATGGTGCAACTCCAGAGAGTGAGCTTCCTGCCCTTACATAACTACCTGGGCCTGACCACAGAGCTCTTCAACCCGGTGATACACACACTTACACAGTACAGTACACACTCCAGCGATATCGTGCTCACACACACACACAACCTAATTTCACACACAATTTGTGACGGTTACTGGGGTGGTAGGAGAGGGGAGTCTGGTCAGGATCCCACACAGACCCCACCTACACCTACAGGAGAACCCTGTCTCCAACCCCCCCCCATACGAGCTGGCCAGAGTCACCATAGACGAACGCCCCTCCAGCCCTGTCATTTATAAGGTGAGCCTCCATTCTTCCTCCCTTCCCTCTCCTTTACACCTCTCTGTGTGACCCAAATGAAACACTATTCCCTATATGTCATATAGAGAATAGGGTGCCATTTGGGTCACCGATACCTTTGCCTCTGGGCCTGCGTCTGCTTCACTAATGTCTGAATCACTCCCCTTCCCTCTCTGTCCTCCCACCTCTCCTCCAGTCCATCCTGAAGAATAGTGTGACCATGCAGCACACACCCTTGGCGGTGTTCCACTACACAGACAGTGAGGGATGCTCTGACAACGTTCACCCCAGCAAGGTCAGCGCCATCGTCCAGACCTGCTGGGCATCATCAAGCTGCAGGTGAGCAGTTTTGGACAGGGAGTACCATATAACGTATAATATACAGTAATATGTACGTAGTATATATGGTTAAATATGGTAATCAAATTAGTGTTGCACGGTATATCGGGACCACGGTAATATCACGGTGCCAAAACGTCATGATAGCAACATTTTAGAACACCGTAGTCCCATTTCATATGACACTACCTAATTCTTCAGCACGACCGATCTAAAGATTCTTCTGGCACCTGTTATAAAATGTTTATAAAGTCAGTTTAAAAGTTCTGTTGAATTTAAGCAACAGCCACTAGTCTTTTGTATGCGCAGATCCAATAATATTAACTTTAAGGCTCTCTGTGTACTTTGCTCTGTTCATCTTTCCCTCGATCCTGACTAGTCTCCCAGTCCCTGCCTCTGAAAACATCCCCACAGCATGATGCTGCCACCACCATGCTTCACCTTAAGGGTGGTGCCAGGTTTCCTCCAGACGTGACACTTGGCATTCACGCTAAATAGTTCAATCTTGGTTTCATCAGACCAGAGAATCTTGTTTCTTATGGTCAGAGTTCTTTAGGTGACTTTTGGCAAACTCCAAGCGGGCTGTCATGTGCCTTTTACTGAGGAGTGGCTTCTGTCTTGCCACTCTACCGTAAAGTTCTGATTGGTGGAGTGCTGCAGAGATGGTTGTCCTTCTGGAAGGTTCTCCCATCTCCACAGAGGAACTGTGGAGAACCGTCAGAGTGACCATCGGGTTCTTGGTCACCTCCCTGACCAAGACCCTTCTTCCCCGATTGCTCAGTTTGGCCGGGCGGCCAGCTCTAGGAAGAATCTTGGTGGTTCCAAACTTCTTCCATTTAAGAATGATGGAGGCAACTGTGTTCTTGGGGACCTTCAATGCATAGGTCATTTTCTGGTACCCTTCCCCAGATCTGTGCCTCGACACAATCCTGTCTCGGAGCTCTACAGACAATTCCTTCGACCTCATGGCTTGGTTTTTTTCTCTGACATGCACTGTCAACTGTGGGACCTTATATAGACAGGTGTGTGCCTTTCCAAATCATGTCCAATCATTTGAATTTACCAAAGGTGGACTCTCAAGGATGATCAATGGAATTAGGATGCACCTGAGCTCAATTTCGAGTCTCATAGCAAAGGGTCTGAATTCTTATGTAAGTAAGGTTTTCTGTTTTTTAAATTGTATATATTTGCTAAATGTCTAAACTTGTTTTTGCATTGTCATTATGTGATATTGTGTGTAGATTGAGGGGGAAATGTTTTGTATCTATTTTAGAATAAGGCTGTAACGTAACAAAATGTGGAAAAGGGGACGGGGTCTGAATACTTTCCGAATGCACTGTATTATGTGCCTACTATGCCTGTTGAATGTAATTATCATATACAGAAATGGGCATACAGGCTGTTGTATGCATTATACGTCTGTTTGTATAGTTTTAGACAAACTGTGCCCTACTTCCCTTTGTCTGACCTTTCGCTGACCTTTTATTCTCTAGTTGACCTTTTCTCTTTGACCCTGTAGTTGGAGCAGATGCTGGAGGGCAGTGAGGTGAGGGCCCAGAAGCAGCTGGTGTTGTTACACAGGGAGGATGGCCCACCACCCCAGGGCACTGTGGTGGCTCAACATGAGGAGCTGGATCTCCAGACACCTGCACCTCTCCTGCTCACGCAGGGTCTACTCCAAGAGGAGCCTGCCCAAACTGGTATGCACACGCACGCACGCACGCACGCAAACACACACATCTGATCTGCCAAAACTGCACAATCAGACACCACCCATAACGAAGGTAGACTTGCCAGATAACCCCACTGTTATTTCTAGTGTCCAACCATTTAGGAACTATTGTGTTAAGCTCTTCTGAGTGTCTGTCTCTCCTCTGCAGATAGAGATGTACCAGCTTGTGTTCTAAAAGCCAGCTAACTGCCATTCAGACTTTTCCCCCCTGCCCAGGGTGCTGACCGGCAATGCCATCGCCCTCATATGGGGGAGGAGGAGCCAGGTACGACCCAATGACTCCTGATCTCTGACTTCTACATCACTGACATCACTAAGCACTATATATAGTCACTAGTCATTTCTGTGAAGTCATACCATGATACACTCAAATCACTGACTGCTTCCACATGTAATTTCTCGCTCTTTTAATTGTATCTTGTTCTCATGTCTCTCCTCTCTCTTCTCCTGTTTCAAGGTTGGTTCCTCTTGTCTCTCTCTTGTGTTTTGTTAAGTGCCTTGAACTATGTGTCTTGTTCCCCTTGTGAATTGGTGTGGTACTAGTTTTGACATATGTGGTGATGTAAAACAAGACGTTTACTTGGCAGTTACAATCACTAACAGTGAACATAAGTAGAGATGAGTTGTGAGTCTGTTGTGTGAAACCGTTTCAAAACATCTGCACTGCAATCTGTTTTTACACCTGCCAGACACAGGGAACGCTGCAGAGACTGGTTAGTCATCAGAACCACACACATGATGAAAGCCGAGACATTACGTCAATCCACATTCCTTTAAGTTTGATGAGGGAGTCTCTCTCTCTCTGCTCTGAGTGAGGCAGGGATCCCTGTGGACCTGGTGGGTGGCGTTTCCATCGGCTCCCTGATGGGGGCGCTGGACACAGAGGACCACAGCCGCATGAGAAAGAGGGCATGAGAGTGGGCCATGGTGAGAGACTCTTTCTCAGTTCTTCTTTCCTCAATTCGTTGCGTCCTCCGTCCTCGCCTCCTTCTCAAAATGCATTGGAAGAAAAAGTCAAAGGGGAGGGAGATTGGATATTTTTGTCCAAAATACCTTGAGAAGGAGGCAAGGAGAGAGGACGCAAGGAATCCAGGAAAGACAAATTTAGAAATATTAATTTGATCTTCACTCAACCTTTAACTGTCGCCTATTGGCAAGTGTTTACATTTTGGCCAGGATGGTTTAAGAAGTCTTGTGACTTCAATGGGACAAAGTGGTGAAATTAAAGGTGAATTATAAGGGTTCTCATCGATTTGTTCCCAGTCTTTTTGATGGTGTGTTGCAGGAGATGACATCAGATTTTAAAAAGGTGTTGGACCTGACCTACCCCATCACTTCTATGTTCTCTGGCGCTGCCTTCAACTCCAGCATTTACAGTGTTCAAGGGCAAGCAGATTGGTGAGGAAGAGACACCTTCACAGCACAGCTGGAGTCTTGGGACTAACTGGCAGAGAAAGTGAATGTGAGCCTCTCTCACAGCACTGCATAGGACTACAGCCTCAGGTACTGTGTAAACCAAATATATGTTATTAATACACCTTTAATGGCTTGTGCTAATTTGCAATTCATTTATATGACTTGATATTGGGTTCATATCGGAGTGAAAGTTTGTTTTTGTTTACTAAGAATATACATGTCATTTTTTTAATAATTACTTGAAATGTATAGGATTACTTAGGATGTGTCCCAAATTGTACCCTGTTCCCTATTTAGTGCACTGTTTTTGCTCTTTTCAAAAGTAGTGCACTATAAGGAATAGGGTGTCATTTGGGACGCAACAATAAGACACTGGAGGTATGAGCACAGTTCAGTTGTCAGGATGGTATTTGACCTTTGACCCCTGTAGATGTGGCTGCCCTACGTGTGTTGTGTGCATCAGTGAAGAGCAGTGACTACTGCGAGTTCATCAGACCGCCCATAAACCGCTATCGCACACTGGAGTTTGGCAAGTTCGACAAGATCCCTGTGAGTCTCACTCTTTGTCTTCGACATGGGGAGTTGGTCTGTCATTCAGTCTCTTTTTTGCTTCCTCTTGCTCTCCCTCTTACTCTAGACCTCACTTCTTCACACTTCACCATTCATCTATCTTTCCTCCTCCTCAGTCAAAAGTGTGAAAAGGTTTTCAAGGATTGTCTGAGATTAGCTACATTAGATTCAGGCTTGTATATATTGTTTGTGTGTGAGAATGATGTGTGTGTCCTGCAGGAGGTGGGTTACCAGCATGGCAACACTGTGTTTGATGTGTGGATTCGCAGTGGAGTGGTAGAGAACATGCTGTAGGACCACCACCAGGAGGAGTCTTGTAACACACAGAGCAACAACAATGGGAGGGAGGGAGTGAGTATCAGGGAGGGAGGGAGTATCAGCGAGGGAGGGAGTATCAGTGAGGATCAGGGAGTGAGGGAGAGGATCAGGGAGTGAGGGAAAGGATCAGGGAGTGAGTATCAGGGAGTGAGGGAGAGAATCATGGAGTGATGGAGGGGATCAGGGAGTGATGGAGAGGATCAGGGAGTGAGGGAGAGGATCAGGGAGTGAGGGGAGGATCGGGGAGGGAGGGAGAGGATCAGGGAGTGAGGGGAGGATCGGGGAGGGAGTATCAGGGAGTGAGGGAGAAGATCAGGGAGTGAGGGAGAGGATCAGGGAGTGAGGGGAGGATCAGGGAGTGAGGGAGAGGATCATGGAGTGATGGAGAGGATCAGGGAGTAAGGGAGAGGATCAGGGAGTGAGGGAGAGGATCAGGGAGTGAGGGAGCGGATCATGGAGTGATGGAGAGGATCAGGGAGTGAGGGAGAGGATCAGGGAGTGAGGGAGAGGATCAGGGAGTGAGGGGAGGATCAGGGAGGATCAGGGAGGGAGTATCAGGGAGTGAGGGAGAGGATCAGGGAGTGAGGGAGTGAGGGAGAGGATCAGGGAGTGAGGGGAGGATCAGGGAAGATCAGGGAGGGAGTATCAGGGAGTGAGGGAGAGGTTCAGGGAGTGAGGAGAGGATCAGGGAGGGAGTATTAAAATGAAGAAAAACCTTACTCACTATTAGAGATGGAATGGCAGACATTTACAGAGTTTTGATGATGCTGTTTTTAAAGGAGTGCTCTATATATGACAAGATATTGTAAAATTGTGTATTTTAATGCGATTGTTCTGAATGATTTCTGTATGAAGTCCCTATTCAAATATACCTGTGCACTGTCTGTCCCATGTGTCCAGCAGGGACCTGTGACCCTTCCCAACGCCTCCTTCACTGACCTGGCTGAGATCGTGTTCCGCATCGAGCTGGCCAAACCTGCTCTGGTAGACGGTGAGGCTGCTACATGATCTTATCTGCACATAGAGCAGCAGAGTGCTGTGGAGGTCATGGAGGTCCAACAGGCATCAAGGTGTAGGCAACAACAAGACCACAATACCAAATGACCTGAGACCTTAGCTATTTGGCAACAAAAGTGCCATCTCTCCTTCATGGGATTGGCTCGCTGCCTCCTGTACATTGCTGTCCTGGGGAAAATAAAATATTATTTTATTTTTGTCTTCCTCCTTCCTTGTTATTGTTGAACATTGTTTGGGCTCTGTGAGATGGGTTGTGTTTATGCTGCCACAGATCAGAGCCACGGAAGTGGTTGGTTAAATGATGATGAATATGCACCTATGACTAGAGTGGCATTTTGTTACAGTTCCTGTACTTACACTTCTCCTTCCCTCTCTTTCTCCTTCCTTCCTCCCTCCGGTTGTACTTGTACCTCACTCTTTTATTACCCCTATCAACTCTCTTCCTCTCACTACCTTTCTTTCTTCCCTTCCCTCTTTCCATTCTTCCATATGTCAGAGCAGTCCGACTACTCCACAGACTAATAGCAGGAGGCGGTGGGGAGTGCCTACTCAGACATTGAGCTATCCAATCACTACAGCGAACACACCACTAAGGGGGAGGAGACTGCTGACACAGTGCAGTGAAGCTTTGAATGTTGATGTTTCTTCTTGGTTTATCTCGGTATTGCATCATTTTCTCTTTCCTTTGAGACTAAAGCCTGAGATCAGCCTTATGACCTAATCACTGTAGCTCCACCTCTTCCTCAGGATGAAGATCTGCTGGACAGGGGGTGCAAACGTCGCCATCCTCCCCCAGGCACTGGTGGGGGGAGGGGTAAAATGTGAACTATAGTGTGTAGGCTGATGCTATATGGTGCTAATGTGCAGGCACATCCAAGACAGCTGTAAAACACAGCTGATTTGACTAATGAATCATTAGCCTTTACTTACCTCTAGAACTAGCTTTATAGATGTACTCACATGACATTAAGCCAATCAATGCAGTATATATTTTTTAATGTGTGTTTATCCATACAGTCAGGGGCGAAAATCTGATATCAACCTTAGAGGGGACAATTACATTACATTTTCTCAAGAGCAATTCCTGAGGGGGACACCAAAAGTAGTGCTGTAACACATAGCCTACGTTGTAATATGTTAAATGTATATTGAGGAACCATAATTCCTACAACTGAATAATTGATAGGTACAGTAGTTAACTGAAGGGTTTAACCAACTTGTTTAAATCATTATAATACTACTACTAATAATAGTTATAGCAGTGCTCCTTACCAGTCCAGTATGTATGCAGGTATTCGTACTTACAACTAGCAATATCAAGAAAGGCCAGTAGGTGACAATGGTACTGTACACTGTATGGGTGTAGTTTTCATAAATACAATGAACATGGTGTGATCTCATCTAAAATAATCTCCATTGAGAACCATCACAAAGTTAGTCTCTGTATTGAATTGACCTTTTAATTTGACTTTTTCTGATACATTTATATAGTCATTAAATGTGCCACTGGCCTGAGTCTACTACAATATCTTTACAAGAACAAAAAGCTTAAAATAAGTACAGTTCTAAAAGCAAAATAACTACTTCAATGAAAAACCCAAATAAATCAAACAAAATATCCTTCAGTCAGTGTCTCAACTCTTCAAACAGCAGCTATGGACAAGTATGTCGCACAAAGTATGCAATTTTAAATAAAATAACATGAAATAAATAATTTGTAAGTGTACTGTCATGTACTAAAAACTACTCTCCTCTAGGCTGCTTAGTACCCGCTCATACTGCCCTAGCACAGCTCTAATAGCAGTATTCCGCACACTCCACCTTGTTGGACATAGGGGTTTCCGGGTGGGCAGATGTGTTTCTTTGGACGTGGCAATTGATTCAAACATGCTCTTAAACTTTCCTGACTGGCCATAGAGGACACCTAACTGATGGACCCAAGAAAGGGAATCCCGGATCAGTGGGGAGGCTGAGCAGCCAGCCTGTGTAATCAGATTTACACAGTGTGCTCCACAATGGACATAGAGGGCTAATGGCTGCTGCCTTCTCACAATTGCCTGTGCACCTGTGTATTTTCCTGCCATGTTTGAGGCACCATCGTAACTCTGCCCACGTAAGCCAGACATGGGCAAATTGAGCCTCAACAACACTTCAGTTGCCACTTTCGCAATGCCCTCGCCTGTTGTCTCCGACACCCTGTATAGCCCAATAAACTCCTCGTGAGGGACAAGGTCATGGTCAACATAATGCAAAAAGACACTCTCCTGTTCAGCACCAGAGACATCTTGAGTACCATCAACAATTAATGAAAATTGTACAATCGGAAGAGACCTAATCTCAGCTGCAATGCCTCGAATGATTGTATTGGCCATGATGTTCAGAATTTAATTCTGTGCTTTGGGGCCTCTTGAAACGTCAACACTCTGTTGGCAAGAGTTTGCGGTTCAAAAATTGTGGGTGTGGCTGATATGGTTTTGTGCCATCACTGAGGTAACTGGACAATGCTGTGCCACTGTCCCCTATACTGGTGCTGCTGGCAACAAGGGTGACACCTGGTCCTGCCGTGGCTGTGACATTGTTCTCTGAAGTCTCTCTCCCTGGCTCTTTCCCTTTCACCACCCTCACTGACTCAGTCTGTCTCCTAGAAAATAAATAAGGTGTTTGCCGTACTCCTAACTACCGGTACCCAAAACTACACAATTAATCACAACAGCAATACCATTGCCATAAACAAATCTTAGTTTAGTCATCAGTTTATGTTGAGAGCGGGGGTATCCATGGCATTTTCCAATTATGTCCCTATTTTACAAGTAAAAAAAATTGAGAACCTTTCATAATGTTGCCAAACAAAGACTCAACAAACTTACCTGAGACTCCCTGTCTCTGCCAGTCTGTCCCTGCCTATCTGTCCCCAGCTCTGCTGTCTGTGTGCCATCTGTTGCCTGCTCTGCCTAATGACATCATTGTGAAACATTCCATTAGCATTTCACTTCTTTCTTATGAACATTTTATCAACTCGTCTTTGAGATATTAGGCTACTAGAGTTCTTACTTTGCGTTTTGGTGTACTGAAAAATACTCTGATGTCCGTCTTTTTACCTTTTTCTGCTATTTTTCTACCTGGCTGGCTGGCTGGCCGGTCTAGCTGCACACACACACATTTACACAACATATGCTACAACCTTTTCTAATTTTAATATAGTTTGTTTCATATTGGCTGGCTTCCAACAATAGCTGAATTTGTAAAGCTAGCGAGCACCAATTCCGTTTCTGTGGTGTTTGCTATAATCTTAAAAAAAAAAAGTGAAATAAAATAAATTTAAAAAAGTTCACTAGCGACAATTTAGCTTTTGCAACGAGACCATTAAATACATTTAAGACAATGGTATAAGAGAGTGTAGTTCTGTTCAGTTTGGACTTCAGTTTATCGCTAACCTTATCACAGGGACTTTGAAGCACTACAGCTGCATGCTGATCTTGGAATAAACTGACGATAGCAAAGATCCCATCTTTGACGACGCCACATTAATGGAATAGGTACTAGCTAGCTTTCTAGTTAATGTTTGCTTTAGTTTGCGCGCTAGCTCTGCAAATTCAGCTAGTGTGTGAACCCTGCCAACAATTTAAAAATTTAAACATTGCTATGGCGCGATTGACTGGATTAACCTCACGTCAGTTACATACATGTGCCTTTCGGACAGTAGATACGAACCCTCTATTACCTTGCCAGCTAAAGAACTGGCAGTGGATCAAACCATTGTGAGGCAAAGGGCGGGGTGGTCGCAATCTTTTGAAACTTAAAAAGGCGCTATTAAGTGTCTATAATCAGCACAACTGCTTTCATTGCGTATTATTAATATTATTGAAATTACATAGTTATGTTTACAGTGATAGATTGGGGGGGACAAATCATATTTTTCCCAGGATGGGGGGGGGTCGTGTCCCCTGAATAGCACCCTATTCACTTCAGTGCATTATGTAGGGGATAGGATGCCACAAGAGACGCAACCTGTCTAAAGTCTAAATGAAGCAAAGAGGCAGCATGTGTTGTGTGTGAGAGCATGTCAGAACCGGAAGGAGGATGTATCATGACTGTGTTAGTGTGGCATTTCTCTAGCGGTTGGCGAAGTTGATACTACTGTAGGGTCAATGTATGGTCAGCCTCACAGTTCTGGACAGGGTCCAATTCAAAGGCACAATTCATGTGGTACAATAAACAAGGGCATATTGAATGAATTAGCTAAATGGAAAGTGCTGTTGGATAATGATTGATGACTACAGTGAAACAATTAAAGATATATGAATGTGGTGCCACGTTTTACAAAACACATACATATAGGCTCAGTGAATGCAACAACACTTTTTGTGACTTACTGAACTAAACTGGACAACTTGACCATTTCAACATTTCAAGCTGCTCAATGGTGCCTTTTCTATTGACTGACTATTACATGCTTATTAGTTCCATTTTAATGTTGAGCACAGTTTGCCAATCACCCTGTAAAGCAATGAAGGACTCGTGTACTATTAAGAGTTGCTTCTGTCTGACAATTTTTTACCAGATAATGTCTTTGATAATCCAGTGCATAACACTACTCACTAATAATAAATCACTATTGGTTAGTTGAGTGTTGATTTTATATCTCTCTATTTCTCTCTGGGACAAAACACCTCCCTCTGCAACTGGATCCTGAACTTCATGACGGGCTGCCCCCAGGTGGTAAGAGTAGGTAACAACACATCTGCCAAGCTGATCCTCAACATGGGGGCCCCTCAGGGGTGCATGCTCAGTCCCCTCCTGTACTCCCTGTTCACCCACGACTGCATGGCCAAGCACGACTCCAACACCATCATTAAGTTTGCCGATGACACAACAGTGGTAGGCCTGATCACAGACAACGATGAGACAGCCTATAGAGAGGAGGTCAGACCTTGCAGTGTGGTGCCAGGACAACAACCTCTCCCTCAATGTGATCAAGACAAAGGAGATGATTGTGGACTAAAGGAAAAGGAGGATCGAGCACGCCCCCATTCTCATCGACGGGGCTGTAGTGGAGCAGGTTGAAAGCTTCAAGTTCCTTGGTGTCCACATCACCAACAAAATATATGGTCCAAACACACCAAGACAGTCGTACGACAAAGCCTTTTCCCCGTCAGGAGACTGAAAAGATTTGGCATGGGTCCTCAGATCCTCAAAGTTCTACAGCTGCACCATCGAGAGCATCCTGACTGGTTGCATCACCGCCTGGTATAGCAACTGCTCAGCCTCCAACCACAAGGCACTACAGAGGGTAATGCGTACGGTCCAGTACATCACTGGGGCCGAGCTTCCTGCCATCCAGGACCTCTATACCTGGCAGTATCAGAGGAAGGCCCTAAAAATTGCCAAAGACTCCAGCCACCCTAGTCATAGTCTGTTCTCTCTGCTACCGCATGGCAAGCGGTACCAGAGCGCCAAGTCTAGGTCCAAAAGGCTTCTTAACAGCTTCTACCCCCAAGCCATAAGACTCCTGACTCCTAATCAAATGGCTACCCAGATTATTTGCATTGTCCCCCCCTCCCACCCTCATTTTTACGCTGCTGCTCTCTGTTTATTATTCATGCATAGTCACCTCTACCTACATGTACAAATTACCTCGACTAACCTGTGCCCCTGAACATTGACTCTGTACCGGTACCCCCTTGCTACTGTTATTTTATTGTTGCGCCTTAATTATTTTTTATTTTTTATTAATTTTAATTTTATTAATTTATTTTTTACTTCAGTTTATTTGAGTAAATACTTTAACACACATTTTTATTAACTGCATTGTTGGTTAAGGGCTTGTAAGTAAACATTTCACTGTAAGGTCTACAAATAACATTTGATTTGATTGGATCTTTGTCCTGATAGGGAGGGAATTTGTTTAAGCTGGCCCATGGCACTGGGTGGGTGAAGTTGCCACAGGTTCAAAGTGATTCCATTCTTTTGGTAACCTGGTTGCCTCCCTGGCATGAGCCGGCTGCCCTGTTCAAAGCCGATGGTGATGTCGGCTCAAAACAAAGAGAGGTATGTTCACGCAAGTGGAGAAATGAGTTAGAATTCAAGGGTTTTCACATGCCATTGATGAACATGCATATAAAGCTTTATCTGCTGACCTTCTGCCTCCCTCCCAGCCATATGATATATGTTTCTGAATGATCCAACCTTCTGCCTGCCTCCCAGCCATATGATATATGTTTCTGAATGATCTGTCCTTCTGCCTCCCTCCCTCCCAGCCATATGATATATGTTTCTGAATGATCCGTCCTTCTGCCTCCCTCCCAGCCATATGATATATGTTTCTGAATGATCCGTCCTTCTGCCTCCCTCCCTCCCAGCCATATGATATATGTTTCTGAATGATCCGTCCTTCTCCCTTCCTCCCAGCCATATGATATATGTTTCTGAATGATCCGTCCTTCTGCCTCCCTCCCTCCCAGCCATATGATATATGTTTCTGAATGATCCGTCCTTCTGCCTCCCTCCCTCCCAGCCATATGATATATGTTTCTGAATGATCCGTCCTTCTGCCTCCCTCCCAGCCATATGATATATGTTTCTGAATGATCCGTCCTTCTGCCTCCCTTCCTCCCAGCCATATGATATATGTTTCTGAATGATCCGTCCTTCTGCCTCCCTCCCTCCCAGCCATATGATATATGTTTCTGAATGATCCGTCCTTCTGCCTCCCTCCCAGCCATATGATATATGTTTCTGAATGATCCGTCCTTCTGCCTCCCTTCCTCCCAGCCATATGATATATGTTTCTGAATGATCCGTCCTTCTGCCTCCCTCCCAGCCATATGATATATGTTTCTGAATGATCCGTCCTTCTGCCTCCCTCCCAGCCATATGATATATGTTTCTGAATGATCCGTCCTTCTGCCTCCCTCCCTCCCAGCCATATGATATATGTTTCTGAATGATCCGTCCTTCTGCCTCCCTCCCTCCCAGCCATATGATATATGTTCCTGAATGATCCGTCCTTCTGCCTCCCTCCCTCCCAGCCATATGATATATGTTTCTGAATGATCCGTCCTTCTGCCTCCCTCCCTCCCAGCCATATGATATATGTTTCTGAATGATCCGTCCTTCTGCCTCCCTCCCAGCCATATGATATATGTTTCTGAATGATCCGTCCTTCTGCCTCCCTCCCTCCCAGCCATATGATATATGTTTCTGAATGATCCGTCCTTCTGCCTCCCTTCCTCCCAGCCATATGATATATGTTTCTGAATGATCCGTCCTTCTGCCTCCCTCCCTCCCAGCCATATGATATATGTTTCTGAATGATCCGTCCTTCTGCCTCCCTCCCTCCCAGCCATATGATATATGTTTCTGAATGATCCGTCCTTCTGCCTCCCTCCCTCCCAGCCATATGATATATGTTTCTGAATGATCCGTCCTTCTGCCTCCCTCCCTCCCAGCCATATGATATATGTTTCTGAATGATCCGTCCTTCTGCCTCCCTCCCTCCCAGCCATATGATATATGTTTCTGAATGATCCGTCCTTCTGCCTCCCTCCCAGCCATATGATATATGTTTCTGAATGATCCGTCCTTCTGCCTCCCTCCCAGCCATATGATATATGTTTCTGAATGATCCGTCCTTCTGCCTCCCTCCCTCCCAGCCATATGATATATGTTTCTGAATGATCCGTCCTTCTGCCTCCCTCCCAGCCATATGATATATGTTTCTGAATGATCCGTCCTTCTGCCTCCCTCCCAGCCATATGATATAGGTTTCTGAATGATCCGTCCCTCTGCCTCCCTCTCAGCCATATGATATATGTTTCTGAATGATCCGTCCTTCTGCCTCCCTTCCTCCCAGCCATATGATATATGTTTCTGAATGATCCGTCCTTCTGCCTCCCTCCCAGCCATATGATATATGTTTCTGAATGATCCGTCCTTCTGCCTCCCTCCCAGCCATATGATATATGTTTCTGAATGATCCGTCCTTCTGCCTCCCTCCCAGCCATATGTTATATGTTTCTGAATGATCCGTCCTTCTGCCTCCCTCCCAGCCATATGATATATGTTTCTGAATGATCCGTCCTTCTGCCTCCCTCCCTCCCAGCCATATGATATATGTTTCTGAATGATCCGTCCTTCTGCCTCCCTCCCTCCCAGCCATATGATATATGTTTCTGAATGATCCAACCTTCTGCCTCCCTATCAGCCATATGATATATGTTTCTGAATGATCCGTCCTTCTGCCTCCCTCTCAGCCATATGTTATATGTTTCTGAATGATCCAACCTTCTGCCTCCCTATCAGCCATATGATATATGTTTCTGAATGATCCGTCCTTCTGCCTCCCTCCCAGCCATATGATATATGTTTCTGAATGATCCGTCCTTCTGCCTCCCTCCCTCCCAGCCATATGATATATGTTTCTGAATGATCCGTCCTTCTGCCTCCCTCCCTCCCAGCCATATGATATATGTTTCTGAATGATCCGTCCTTCTGCCTCCCTCCCTCCCAGCCATATGTTATATGTTTCTGAATGATCCGTCCTTCTGCCTCCCTCCCTCCCAGCCATATGATATATGTTTCTGAATGATCCGTCCTTCTGCCTCCCTCCCTCCCAGCCATATGATATATGTTTCTGAATGATCCGTCCTTCTGCCACCCTCCCTCCCAGCCATATGTTATATGTTTCTGAATGATCCGTCCTTCTGCCTCCCTCCCTCCCAGCCATATGATATATGTTTCTGAATGATCCAACCTTCTGCCTCCCTCTCAGCCATATGTTATATGTTTCTGAATGATCCAACCTTCTGCCTCCCTATCAGCCATATGATATATGTTTCTGAATGATCTGTCCTTCTGCCTCCCTCCCAGCCATATGATATGTGTTTCTGAATGATCCGTCCTTCGGCCTCCCTCCCTCCCAGCCATATGATATGTTTTTCTGAATGATCCGTCTTTCTGCCTCCCTATCAGCCATATGATATGTTTTTCTGAATGATCCGTCCTTCTGCCTCCCTCCCAGCCATATGATATATGTTTCTGAATGATCCGTCCTTCTGCCTCCCTTCCTCCCAGCCATATGATATATGTTTCTGAATGATCCGTCCTTCTGCCTCCCTCCCTCCCAGCCATATGATATATGTTTCTGAATGATCCGTCCTTCTGCCTCCCTCCCAGCCATATGATATATGTTTCTGAATGATCCGTCCTTCTGCCTCCCTTCCTCCCAGCCATATGATATATGTTTCTGAATGATCCGTCCTTCTGCCTCCCTCCCAGCCATATGATATATGTTTCTGAATGATCCGTCCTTCTGCCTCCCTCCCAGCCATATGATATATGTTTCTGAATGATCCGTCCTTCTGCCTCCCTCCCTCCCAGCCATATGATATATGTTCCTGAATGATCCGTCCTTCTGCCTCCCTCCCTCCCAGCCATATGATATATGTTCCTGAATGATCCGTCCTTCTGCCTCCCTCCCTCCCAGCCATATGATATATGTTTCTGAATGATCCGTCCTTCTGCCTCCCTCCCTCCCAGCCATATGATATATGTTTCTGAATGATCCGTCCTTCTGCCTCCCTCCCAGCCATATGATATATGTTTCTGAATGATCCGTCCTTCTGCCTCCCTCCCTCCCAGCCATATGATATATGTTTCTGAATGATCCATCCTTCTGCCTCCCTTCCTCCCAGCCATATGATATATGTTTCTGAATGATCCGTCCTTCTGCCTCCCTCCCTCCCAGCCATATGATATATGTTTCTGAATGATCCGTCCTTCTGCCTCCCTCCCTCCCAGCCATATGATATATGTTTCTGAATGATCCGTCCTTCTGCCTCCCTCCCTCCCAGCCATATGATATATGTTTCTGAATGATCCGTCCTTCTGCCTCCCTCCCTCCCAGCCATATGATATATGTTTCTGAATGATCCGTCCTTCTGCCTCCCTCCCTCCCAGCCATATGATATATGTTTCTGAATGATCCGTCCTTCTGCCTCCCTCCCAGCCATATGATATATGTTTCTGAATGATCCGTCCTTCTGCCTCCCTCCCAGCCATATGATATATGTTTCTGAATGATCCGTCCTTCTGCCTCCCTCCCTCCCAGCCATATGATATATGTTTCTGAATGATCCGTCCTTCTGCCTCCCTCCCAGCCATATGATATATGTTTCTGAATGATCCGTCCTTCTGCCTCCCTCCCAGCCATATGATATATGTTTCTGAATGATCCGTCCCTCTGCCTCCCTCTCAGCCATATGATATATGTTTCTGAATGATCCGTCCTTCTGCCTCCCTTCCTCCCAGCCATATGATATATGTTTCTGAATGATCCGTCCTTCTGCCTCCCTCCCAGCCATATGATATATGTTTCTGAATGATCCGTCCTTCTGCCTCCCTCCCAGCCATATGATATATGTTTCTGAATGATCCGTCCTTCTGCCTCCCTCCCAGCCATATGTTATATGTTTCTGAATGATCCGTCCTTCTGCCTCCCTCCCAGCCATATGATATATGTTTCTGAATGATCCGTCCTTCTGCCTCCCTCCCTCCCAGCCATATGATATATGTTTCTGAATGATCCGTCCTTCTGCCTCCCTCCCTCCCAGCCATATGATATATGTTTCTGAATGATCCAACCTTCTGCCTCCCTATCAGCCATATGATATATGTTTCTGAATGATCCGTCCTTCTGCCTCCCTCTCAGCCATATGTTATATGTTTCTGAATGATCCAACCTTCTGCCTCCCTATCAGCCATATGATATATGTTTCTGAATGATCCGTCCTTCTGCCTCCCTCCCAGCCATATGATATATGTTTTTGAATGATCCGTCCTTCTGCCTCCCTCCCTCCCAGCCATATGATATATGTTTCTGAATGATCCGTCCTTCTGCCTCCCTCCCAGCCATATGATATATGTTTCTGAATGATCCGTCCTTCTGCCTCCCTCCCTCCCAGCCATATGATATATGTTTCTGAATGATCCGTCCTTCTGCCTCCCTCCCAGCCATATGTTATATGTTTCTGAATGATCCGTCCTTCTGCCTCCCTCCCTCCCAGCCATATGATATATGTTTCTGAATGATCCGTCCTTCTGCCTCCCTCCCTCCCAGCCATATGATATATGTTTCTGAATGATCCGTCCTTCTGCCTCCCTCCCTCCCAGCCATATGATATATGTTCCTGAATGATCCGTCCTTCTGCCTCCCTCCCTCCCAGCCATATGATATATGTTCCTGAATGATCCGTCCTTCTGCCTCCCTCCCTCCCAGCCATATGATATATATTTTTTGAATGATCCGTCCTTCTGCCTCCCTCCCTCCCAGCCATATGATATATGTTTCTGAATGATCCGTCCTTCTGTCTCCCTCCCTCCCAGCCATATGATATATGTTTCTGAATGATCCGTCCTTCTGCCTCCCTCCCTCCCAGCCATATGATATATGTTTCTGAATGATCTGTCCTTCTGCCTCACTCCCTCCCAGCCATATGATATATGTTTCTGAATGATCCGTCCTTCTGCCTCCCTCCCTCCCAGCCATATGTTATATGTTTCTGAATGATCCGTCCTTCTGCCTCCCTCCCTCCCAGCCATATGTTATATGTTTCTGAATGATCCGTCCTTCTGCCTCCCTCCCTCCCAGCCATATGATATATGTTTCTGAATGATCCGTCCTTCTGCCTCCCTCCCTCCCAGCCATATGATATATGTTTCTGAATGATCCAACCTTCTGCCTCCCTCTCAGCCATATGTTATATGTTTCTGAATGATCCAACCTTCTGCCTCCCTATCAGCCATATGATATATGTTTCTGAATGATCTGTCCTTCTGCCTCCCTCCCAGCCATATGATATGTGTTTCTGAATGATCCAACCTTCTGCCTCCCTATCAGCCATATGATATATGTTTCTGAATGATCTGTCCTTCTGCCTCCCTCCCAGCCATATGATATGTGTTTCTGAATGATCCGTCCTTCGGCCTCCCTCCCTCCCAGCCATATGATATATGTTTCTGAATGATCCGTCCTTCTGCCTCCCTCCCTCCCAGCCATATGTTATATGTTTCTGAATGATCCGTCCTTCTGCCTCCCTCCCTCCCAGCCATATGTTATATGTTTCTAAATGATCCAACCTTCTGCCTCCCTATCAGCCATATGATATGTTTTTCTGAATGATCCGTCTTTCTGCCTCCCTATCAGCCATATGATATGTTTTTCTGAATGATCCGTCTTTCTGCCTCCCTATCAGCCATATGATATATGTTTCTGAATGATCTGTCCTTCTGCCTCCCTCCCAGCCATATGATATGTGTTTCTGAATGATCCGTCCTTCGGCCTCCCTCCCTCCCAGCCATATGATATATGTTTCTGAATGATCCGTCCTTCTGCCTCCCTCCCTCCCAGCCATATGTTATATGTTTCTGAATGATCCGTCCTTCTGCCTCCCTCCCTCCCAGCCATATGTTATATGTTTCTAAATGATCCAACCTTCTGCCTCCCTATCAGCCATATGATATGTTTTTCTGAATGATCCGTCCTTCTGCCTCCCTCCCAGCCATATGATATATGTTTCTGAATGATCCGTCCTTCTGCCTCCCTTCCTCCCAGCCATATGATATATGTTTCTGAGTGATCCGTCCTTCTGCCTCCCTCCCTCCCAGCCATATGATATATGTTTCTGAATGATCCGTCCTTCTGCCTCCCTCCCAGCCATATGATATATGTTTCTGAATGATCCGTCCTTCTGCCTCCCTTCCTCCCAGCCATGTGATATATGTTTCTGAATGATCCGTCCTTCTGCCTCCCTCCCAGCCATATGATATATGTTTCTGAATGATCCGTCCTTCTGCCTCCCTCCCAGCCATATGATATATGTTTCTGAATGATCCGTCCTTCTGCCTCCCTCCCTCCCAGCCATATGATATATGTTCCTGAATGATCCGTCCTTCTGCCTCCCTCCCTCCCAGCCATATGATATATGTTCCTGAATGATCCGTCCTTCTGCCTCCCTCCCTCCCAGCCATATGATATATGTTTCTGAATGATCCGTCCTTCTGCCTCCCTCCCTCCCAGCCATATGATATATGTTTCTGAATGATCCGTCCTTCTGCCTCCCTCCCAGCCATATGATATATGTTTCTGAATGATCCGTCCTTCTGCCTCCCTCCCTCCCAGCCATATGATATATGTTTCTGAATGATCCGTCCTTCTGCCTCCCTTCCTCCCAGCCATATGATATATGTTTCTGAATGATCCGTCCTTCTGCCTCCCTCCCTCCCAGCCATATGATATATGTTTCTGAATGATCCGTCCTTCTGCCTCCCTCCCTCCCAGCCATATGATATATGTTTCTGAATGATCCGTCCTTCTGCCTCCCTCCCTCCCAGCCATATGATATATGTTTCTGAATGATCCGTCCTTCTGCCTCCCTCCCTCCCAGGCATATGATATATGTTTCTGAATGATCCGTCCTTCTGCCTCCCTCCCTCCCAGCCATATGATATATGTTTCTGAATGATCCGTCCTTCTGCCTCCCTCCCAGCCATATGATATATGTTTCTGAATGATCCGTCCTTCTGCCTCCCTCCCAGCCATATGATATATGTTTCTGAATGATCCGTCCTTCTGCCTCCCTCCCTCCCAGCCATATGATATATGTTTCTGAATGATCCGTCCTTCTGCCTCCCTCCCAGCCATATGATATATGTTTCTGAATGATCCGTCCTTCTGCCTCCCTCCCAGCCATATGATATATGTTTCTGAATGATCCGTCCCTCTGCCTCCCTCTCAGCCATATGATATATGTTTCTGAATGATCCGTCCTTCTGCCTCCCTTCCTCCCAGCCATATGATATATGTTTCTGAATGATCCGTCCTTCTGCCTCCCTCCCAGCCATATGATATATGTTTCTGAATGATCCGTCCTTCTGCCTCCCTCCCAGCCATATGATATATGTTTCTGAATGATCCGTCCTTCTGCCTCCCTCCCAGCCATATGTTATATGTTTCTGAATGATCCGTCCTTCTGCCTCCCTCCCAGCCATATGATATATGTTTCTGAATGATCCGTCCTTCTGCCTCCCTCCCTCCCAGCCATATGATATATGTTTCTGAATGATCCGTCCTTCTGCCTCCCTCCCTCCCAGCCATATGATATATGTTTCTGAATGATCCAACCTTCTGCCTCCCTATCAGCCATATGATATATGTTTCTGAATGATCCGTCCTTCTGCCTCCCTCTCAGCCATATGTTATATGTTTCTGAATGATCCAACCTTCTGCCTCCCTATCAGCCATATGATATATGTTTCTGAATGATCCGTCCTTCTGCCTCCCTCCCAGCCATATGATATATGTTTCTGAATGATCCGTCCTTCTGCCTCCCTCCCTCCCAGCCATATGATATATGTTTCTGAATGATCCGTCCTTCTGCCTCCCTCCCAGCCATATGATATATGTTTCTGAATGATCCGTCCTTCTGCCTCCCTCCCTCCCAGCCATATGATATATGTTTCTGAATGATCCGTCCTTCTGCCTCCCTCCCAGCCATATGTTATATGTTTCTGAATGATCCAACCTTCTGCCTCCCTCCCTCCCTCCCTCCCAGCCATATGATATATGTTTCTGAATGATCCGACCTTCTGCCTCCCTCCCTCCCTCCCTCCCAGCCATATGATATATGTTCCTGAATGATCCGTCCTTCTGCCTCCCTCCCTCCCAGCCATATGATATATGTTCCTGAATGATCCGTCCTTCTGCCTCCCTCCCTCCCAGCCATATGATATATGTTCCTGAATGATCCGTCCTTCTGCCTCCCTCCCTCCCAGCCATATGATATATGTTTCTGAATGATCTGTCCTTCTGCCTCCCTCCCTCCCAGCCATATGATATATATTTTTTGAATGATCCGTCCTTCTGCCTCCCTCCCTCCCAGCCATATGATATATGTTTCTGAATGATCCGTCCTTCTGTCTCCCTCCCTCCCAGCCATATGATATATGTTTCTGAATGATCCGTCCGTCTGCCTCCCTCCCTCCCAGCCATATGATATATGTTTCTGAATGATCTGTCCTTCTGCCTCCCTCCCTCCCAGCCATATGATATATGTTTCTGAATGATCCGTCCTTCTGCCTCCCTCCCTCCCAGCCATATGTTATATGTTTCTGAATGATCCGTCCTTCTGCCTCCCTCCCTCCCAGCCATATGTTATATGTTTCTGAATGATCCGTCCTTCTGCCTCCCTCCCTCCCAGCCATATGTTATATGTTTCTGAATGATCCGTCCTTCTGCCTCCCTCCCTCCCAGCCATATGATATGTTTTTCTGAATGATCCGTCTTTCTGCCTCCCTATCAGCCATATGATATACACTGCTCAAAAAAATAAAGGGAACACTTAAACAACACAATGTAACTCCAAGTCAATCACACTTCTGTGAAATCAAACTGTCCACTTAGGAAGCAACACTGATTGACAATAAATTTCACATGCTGTTGTGCAAATGGAATAGACAACAGGTGGAAATTATAGGCAATTAGCAATAAAGGAGTGGTTCTGCAGGTGGTGACCACAGACCACTTCTCAGTTCCTATGCTTCCTGGCTGATGTTTTGGTCACTTTTGAATGCTGGCAGTGCTTTCACTCTAGTGGTAGCATGAGACGGAGTCTACAACCCACACAAGTGGCTCAGGTAGTGCAGCTCATCCAGGATGGCACATCAATGCGACCTGTGGCAAGAAGGTTTGCTGTGTCTGTCAGCGTAGTGTCCAGAGCATGGAGGCGCTACCAGGAGACAGGCCAGTACATCAGGAGACGTGGAGGAGGCCGTAGGAGGGCAACAACCCAGCAGCAGGACCGCTACCTCCGCCTTTGTGCAACAAGGAGCAGGAGGAGCACTGCCAGAGCCCTGCAAAATGACCTCCAGCAGGCCACAAATGTGCATGTGTCTGCTCAAACGGTCAGAAACAGACTCCATGAGGGTGGTATGAGGGCCCGACGTCCACAGGTGGGGGTTGTGCTTACAGCCCAACACCGTGCAGGACGTTTGGCATTTGCCAGAGAACACCAAGATTGGCAAATTCGCCACTGGCACCCTGTGCTCTTCACAGATGAAAGCAGGTTCACACTGAGCACATGTGACAGACGTGACAGTCTGGAGACGCCGTGCAGAACGTTCTGCTGCCTGCAACATCCTCCAGCATGACCGGTTTGGCGGTGGGTCAGTCATGGTGTGGGGTGGCATTTCTTTGGGGGGCCGCACAGCCCTCCATGGGCTCACCAGAGGTAGCCTGACTGCCATTAGGTACCGAGATGAGATCCTCAGACCCCTTGTGAGACCATATGCTGGTGCGGTTGGCCCTGGGTTCCTCCTAATGCAAGACAATGCTAGACCTCATGTGGCTGGAGTGTGTCAGCAGTTCCTGCAAGAGGAAGGCATTGATGCTATGGACTGGCCCGCCCGTTCCCCAGACCTGAATCCAATTGAGCACATCTGGGACATCATGTCTCGCTCCATCCACCAACGTCACGTTGCACCACAGACTGTCCAGGAGTTGGCGGATGCTTTAGTCCAGGTCTGGGAGGAGATCCCTCAGGAGACCATCCGCCACCTCATCAGGAGCATGCCCAGGCGTTGTAGGGAGGTCATACAGGCACGTGGAGGCCACACACACTACTGAGCCTCATTTTGACTTGTTTTAAGGACATTACATCAAAGTTGGATCAGGCTGTAGTGTGGTTTTCCACTTTAATTTTGAGTGTGACTCCAAATCCAGACCTCCATGGGTTGATAAATTTGATTTCCATTGATAATTTTTGTGTGATTTTGTTGTCAGCACATTCAACTATGTAAAGAAAAAAGTATTTAATAAGAATAGTTCATTCATTCAGATCTAGGATGTGTTATTTTAGTGTTCCCTTTATTTTTTTGAGCAGTGTATGTTTCTGAATGATCCAACCTTCTGCCTCCCTCCCTCCCTCCCTCCCAGCCATATGATATATGTTTCTGAATGATCCAACCTTCTGCCTCCCTCCCTCCCTCCCTCCCAGCCATATGATATATGTTCCTGAATGATCCGTCCTTCTGCCTCCCTCCCTCCCAGCCATATGATATATGTTCCTGAATGATCCGTCCTTCTGCCTCCCTCCCTCCCAGCCATATGATATATGTTTCTGAATGATCTGTCCTTCTGCCTCCCTCCCTCCCAGCCATATGATATATGTTCCTGAATGATCCGTCCTTCTGCCTCCCTCCCTCCCAGCCATATGATATATGTTCCTGAATGATCCGTCCTTCTGCCTCCCTCCCTCCCAGCCATATGATATATGTTCCTGAATGATCCGTCCTTCTGCCTCCCTCCCTCCCAGCCATATGATATATGTTTCTGAATGATCTGTCCTTCTGCCTCCCTCCCTCCCAGCCATATGATATATATTTTTTGAATGATCCGTCCTTCTGCCTCCCTCCCTCCCAGCCATATGATATATGTTTCTGAATGATCCGTCCTTCTGTCTCCCTCCCTCCCAGCCATATGATATATGTTTCTGAATGATCCGTCCTTCTGCCTCCCTCCCTCCCAGCCATATGATATATGTTTCTGAATGATCTGTCCTTCTGCCTCCCTCCCTCCCAGCCATATGATATATATTTTTTGAATGATCCGTCCTTCTGCCTCCCTCCCTCCCAGCCATATGATATATGTTTCTGAATGATCTGTCCTTCTGCCTCCCTCCCTCCCAGCCATATGATATATGTTTCTGAATGATCCGTCCTTCTGCCTCCCTCCCTCCCAGCCATATGATATATGTTTCTGAATGATCCGTCCTTCTGCCTCCCTCCCTCCCAGCCATATGATATATGTTTCTGAATGATCCGTCCTTCTGCCTCCCTCCCTCCCAGCCATATGATATATGTTTCTGAATGATCCGTCCTTCTGCCTCCCTATCAGCCATATGATATATGTTTCTGAATGATCCGTCCTTCTGCCTCCCTCCCAGCCATATGATATATGTTTCTGAATGATCCGTCCTTCTGCCTCCCTCCCAGCCATATGATATATGTTTCTGAATGATCCGTCCTTCTGCCTCCCTCCCTCCCAGCCATATGATATATGTTTCTGAATGATCCGTCATGCTGCCTTGCATGACTATCTGTGGTGGCACAGATACTAGTTTGATTTGAGCAAGGCGTTACGCCATCACTGGTTTAGACCGGTCACGTGGCGGGCCATAGCCTGGTGAACCCCATTAATCTAACTACCCCATTGTGTGTGTACACATGCTCTGTTCTCTGGTTGGTGGGACCTGTGATTATATCTGATGGGGCAATACAGAGAGGCCTTTCTGTAAGAACTGAGTGAGGAAGAGCCCTGACTGTCAACTGAATAGCTGGATCCAGCACACCGACGTCCTCAGATTGCTGTAATGCACACCTCCCATAGTTAACCTTAAAGTCTTCCCTCACTACAGACAGGGATACAAGTGAACACCCCTCACACACACACACACACACACACACACACACACACACACACACACACACACACACACACACACACACACACACACACACACACACACACACACACACACACACACACACACACACACACACACACACACACACACACACACACACACACACACACACACACACACACACTTGCATGGTGAGTGGGCTGCCCTGTCCGTCTGGGTCCCTCCGTGATAGTGAGGGATTCACTGGGATTGGAGATGCTGCATTTCTCATCAAGTGTACTGGAAAAATATGTTATCTCCCCTGATTTGGCCTCCCCTGATTTACATTTCAAAAACACACTGAAACCACTTTATAGGTCCAATGCAGCTAATATGAAATAATTTCTGGGTAACAATTAAGTACCTTACTGTGATTGTTTTTAATTAAACTGGTCAAAAAGAAACAAACAATTTCTTAAGCAATAATTTTGCTATGACTGTCTGGGAGTGGTCTGAGTGGGGAGGGGAAACATTTAAATGAGGTTTGGAACTCTTTCTTATTGATCTATTCAGGCAGGCTAAAACTCTGTCCCACCAAAACAGGCTGAAATTTCAGGCAGCCTTTTCAAACAGCTCTTACATTAAAAGGTAATTATTCACAATTTCACAGTATTATTCCAACCTTTTATAGTGTGGAAATGTATTGAAAACACAGGAAAATCACATTTCTGACTGCACTGGGCCTTCAAGATTCAAGTAAGCGGTTTGTATTGTTCTTGTCCATTTCAGTTCTACTGATAGTATCTACTGTTGGTTGGGTAGGCATACATGATTGACAGTAGGCTCAATTTGGATCAGGCAGTTCGAGCCTTTCTTTGTCTCGATTCAGTTTTGAAATCAGTGTCTCCTATCTCTTACATCTGTAATGCAATGTAGGCTGCGATTCCATTCCTCCAGTTACAGGCTTCTTCTCCGTTTCCCTTTAGGGGGAGACATTGTGCCACATAGTGATAGTCCTGAGTGGGGGGAGGGACAGGGAGAGAGAAAGAGAACGAGATGAGGATGTGTAAAGAGCTTGTTTTTTTCCTATCATAGTGCAGGTTGGTGTAATGTGAGGATAAAACGGGCACCGCCGAGGGAGAGGTTTCACACATGTATCACATGATATCACACTGTTATTGATGTGTGGTAATGAGGTTTTTCACACTCGCCTCCCCAGGGACGAGGGGAATTTGATGAGGATCTGATGGGGAATTTGGGTCAGAAAGAAGAGAGAGGGAGGGAAAAGGGGAGGAGAAGAGATGGAGAGCAAGCAGAGCGGATGACCTAGACAGGATCAATATGTCAGAGGAAAGAAATCAGAGGGTGAAACGTGAAGGTATTAAAACAGCCAAATGAACAGTCAGTTATGGGAAAATGGGGGTTTGGGGGTCCATGATTTTTGGAAGGTCATGCTTCATGGTCATACATTTCTCTCTCACGCACAGACTTTTTGAACTGGGACACAGATGACTTAAACAGGTAGGTGGGTCACTGCTTCAGGTATTTTAATACCTCATTCTGACGCATGAAGACAAATATCGAAACACAGACCCATTCACCCTCAATCACTCACCTCCTACACAGACATTGTCACTTACAGTATGTCCATATGTTTACATGCAAGTAAACTCCCACACACCTCCTTCTCTATATTAGTCTTACTCACATAATCGCCTATGCACCATATTCTGTTCAGTTTAAACCAAACCATTTTTGTTTTGAAGGTAATTAATAGGTTTTTAATTTCAGTCTAAATGTTGGTCATTTTTCTTGGTTTAATTGTGGTGTTGATTATTTTACTATTGTGTGCTTCAATCTTTCTCGTTTAATCACAGCAATTGTTTGTGTGTAATTGGTTTTTATCTGTTCTATGTCCTACTGCAGTTCCCCTTCTCAGGAGTTTGAATGGAAAAAGTCTATTTCCTAACAAAATGAGTTTTGATTAAACAATGTGCCAATGTTCCGGCATACACGTCTGAACAGATACAGTTTGGCATAGAGGAACTATGTCACTGCCTACGTCACTGCCTTGTTTCCCACATCCCCCAGACACAAAATAGTAGCTAGCAAGATGGTGATAATGGAGGTTATTTTTAAACTGTGCATTTTGTAAGTGCCTAGTTGCATCAACTATCTTCACTTAAACCACCTCAGGTTTCACCTGCAAACTTTTTTTGAATCGTGATGTTCTGGCATGTCTGCCTCATGATTTGTAGGGGGAGTTGTCTGTCCGAAGTGGACCCCCTCCGGAAATGCTTTTCTTCCCCTTTTCGAAGTGACCAAGAAAGTCTGTCATTAATCCCAGACTCCAGTCACTGCTTTTGCCAAGAGTCTGAGTTTTCTGAAACTAGCTATCGTTAAAAGGGGAAAAATAATCTAGTGAACTAACTTGATTCTTCTTACATGTACTACTAAGGTTAAAAACATAGGCGAGAGAGAGTTTCCTTCAACCATATTTTTTGCACCAGTCACGGCACTATTGCTTTTAAATCCAAATCACATTGAGATTGACTTTATAATTTAAACCTAACCTACAGTATGACCTGACTCATCATCGTATGTATTACTGGCCCCCCAGTTGCAAGAAGTGACATCCCCAAAAAACACACAAAAAAAACACAAATGTCTCCTAGCCTCCTACGCTTTCTGTCCATAACACTAAACTAAACATGTAACTCAGTAATATAAAAATGAAACAGAAATATTTTTATGCAACTAAAACAAAATAAAAATGAGCAAATCAGGTCTAAAAACAAACTGAAACTGTCACACCCTGGTCTGTTTCACCTGTCTTTGTGCTTGTCTCCACCCCCTCCAGGTGTCGCCCATCTTCCCTATTATCCCCTGTGTATTTATACCTGTGTTCTCTGTTTTTCTGTTGCCAGTTTTTTTTTCTTCCATGAAACCTACCAGCGTTTGTTCCCCTGCTCCTGTCTGTTCTTGCTCCTGTATTCTAGTCCTTCCCAGTTTTGACCTTTCTGCATGCCCTGACCCTGAGCCTGCCTGCCGTTCTATACCTTGCCCCACCTCACTAGATTATTGATCTCTTCCTGCCCTGGCCCTGAACCTGCATGCTGTTCTATACCTTGCCCCACCTCACTAGATTATTGATCTCTTCCTGACCTGGCCCTGAACCTGCATGCCGTTCTATACCTTGCCCCACCTCACTAGATTATTGATCTCTTCCTGGCCTGGCCCTGAACCTGCCTGCCGTTCTATACCTTGCCCCACCTCACTAGATTATTGATCTCTTCCTGCCCTGGCCCTGAACCTGCCTGCCGTTCTATACCTTGCCCCACCTCACTAGATTATTGATCTCTTCCTGCCCTGGCCCTGAACCTGCCTGCCGTTCTATACCTTGCCCCACCTCACTAGATTATTGATCTCTTCCTGCCCTGGCCCTGAACCTGCCTGCCGTTCTATACCTTGCCCCACCTCACTGGATGATTGACCTCTTCCTGCCCTGGCCCTGAACCTGCCTGCCGCTCTGGACCTTTTGCACCCTCTCTGGATAACTGACCTCTGCCTGCCTTTGACCTGTCGTTTGCCTGCCCCTGTACTAGAAATAAACTTTTGTTTCTTCGACACATTTGGGTCATACCTGAAACCTGATAGAAACTAAACTGAATTTCAAAGAAAAAGAAAGAAACAAAATAGTAGAAAGAAAACATACGCCTCCCGAGTGGTGCAGCGGTCTAAGGCACTGTATCGCAGCATCACTACAGCCTGGGGTTTGATCCCAGCCGTGACCGAGAGTACCATAGGGCGGCGCACAATTGGCCCAGTGTCGTCCAGGTTAGGGGAGGGTTTGGCCGGTGGGGCTTTACTTGGCTTTACACGCTCTAGCGACTCCTAGTGGCGTGCCGGGTGCCTGCAGGCTGACCACGGTCATCAGTCGAACAGTGTTTACTCCAACACATTGGTGTAGCTGGCTTCCGGGTTAAGCGGGCGGGTGTTAAGACGCACCGCATTGCGGGTCATGTTTCGGGGGACGCATGACTTGCCCTTTGCCTCCCCCGAACCCGTTGGGGAGTTGTAGCGATGAGACAAGATCGCGATTGGAGAGAAAAAGGGGGTAAAAAAAATAGATATACATTCTAATAAATAATATAAAACCCCAAAACTATAAAAACCTTGGCGTATGCGCTTGCCTGCGCGTGTTTGTTGGCACACTTACTCAAGGGAGGATTAGATGTGACATTTCAAAAGATGCAGACTGACTTCAAGGAGCTTTGAGTGAAATTGAGCCTAGGCCCATAGTTAAGGTCGGCTGGGAAAGTCACTTCATCTCATCTGTAAGATTTAAACATTGTCCTCTGACAGTTCATCTGACAATCTGCCTGCAGACTTCTGTGCAGTAAGACTCTCTCTCCAAGTGTCTCGTTGTGTCCCAAATAGCACCCTATTCCAAAGTAGTGCACTATGCAGGGAATAGGATGCCATTTGGGACACAGCCTTATTGTCTGTATTAGTGATAACATTTACATTTACATTTAAGTCATTTAGCAGACGCTCTTATCCAGAGCGACTTACAAATTGGTGCATTCACCTTATGATATCCAGTGGAACAACCACTTTACAATAGTGCATCTAACTCTTTTAAGGGGGGGGGGGGTTAGAAGGATTACTTTATCCTATCCTAGGTATTCCTTAAAGAGGTGGGGTTTCAGGTGTCTCCGGAAGGTGGTGATTGACTCCGCTGACCTGGCGTCGTGAGGGAGTTTGTTCCACCATTGGGGTGCCAGAGCAGCGAACAGTTTTGACTGGGCTGAGCGGGAACTGTACTTCCTCAGAGGTAGGGAGGCGAGCAGGCCAGAGGTGGATGAACGCAGTGCCCTTGTTTGGGTGTAGGGCCTGATCAGAGCCTGAAGGTACGGAGGTGCCGTTCCCCTCACAGCTCCGTAGGCAAGCACCATGGTCTTGTAGCGGATGCGAGCTTCAACTGGAAGCCAGTGGAGAGAGCGGAGGAGCGGGGTGACGTGAGAGAACTTGGGAAAGTTGAACACCAGACGGGCTGCGGCGTTCTGGATGAGTTGTAGGGGTTTAATGGCACAGGCAGGGAGCCCAGCCAACAGCGAGTTGCAGTAATCCAGACGGGAGATGACAAGTGCCTGGATTAGGACCTGCGCCGCTTCCTGCGTGAGGCAGGGTCGTACTCTGCGAATGTTGTAGAGCATGAACCTACAGGAACGGGTCACCGCCTTGATGTTAGTTGAGAACGACAGGGTGTTGTCCAGAATCACGCCAAGGTTCTTAGCACTCTGGGAGGAGGACACAATGGAGTTGTCAACCGTGATGGCGAGATCATGGAACGGGCAGTCCTTCCCCGGGAGGAAGAGCAGCTCCGTCTTGCCGAGGTTCAGCTTGAGGTGGTGATCCGTCATCCACACTGATATGTCTGCCAGACATGCAGAGATGCGATTCACCACCTGGTTATCAGAGGGGGGAAAGGAGAAGATTAATTGTGTGTCGTCTGCATAGCAATGATAGGAGAGACCATGTGAGGATATGACAGAGCCAAGTGACTTGGTGTATAGCGAGAATAGGAGAGGGCCTAGAACAGAGCCCTGGGGGACACCAGTGGTGAGAGCACGTGGTGCGGAGACAGATTCTCGCCACGCCACCTGGTAGGAGCGACCAGTCAGGTAGGACGCAATCCAAGCGTGGGCCGCGCCGGAGATGCCCAGCTCGGAGAGGGTGGAGAGGAGGATCTGATGGTTCACAGTATCAAAGGCAGCCGATAGGTCTAGAAGGATGAGAGCAGAGGAGAGAGAGTTAGCTTTAGCAGTGCGGAGCGTCTCCGTGACACAGAGAAGAGCAGTCTCAGTTGAATGACTAGTCTTGAAACCTGACTGATTTGGATCAAGAAGGTCATTCTGAGAGAGATAGCAGGAGAGCTGGCCAAGGACGGCACGTTCAATAACATGACACCAATGTGACAAAAGCTGATTGCAATGTTTTCTTCTGAGAGGATGGGTGTATTGATTTGCCTGTTTGCCTCAAGACAGAGTCCATTCATCTATAATAGTGCATGGTTCTGTAGACGGGTGTAGCTTGTTCTGCTGCTGTTGAGGTTCCCATTTGTCTGCAGAGTTCAATACTTCACTTCCATTAGATGAAAATGTTGTGGAGTAGACAGCGCTTGACTTGTGGCAGGAGCTCACCGGAACTGAGTACCGGCACCTCAAATGTTCTACTGCTTGAGCTCCTGTTCATCTTAGAATATTATTTCAAAAGTATTGTGGAGCTCCTAAATATAAACAGTACTGGCACCCAAAATGATTTCCATATCCTATTTCAGTCCAAGTCAAGAACTGAGATTAGATTAGTTGGCAGTGAACATATCTGTATGTATGTATATATGTTATGCTGGTGAATGAGGACCCAAAAGCGACTTAATAGAAACAGAGTCTTTATTCCAGTCTTAAACAAAAAACGATACTCCTGGATATTATCCTAGGTAAATCCAAAACAGGAAAACTGAAATCCTCTCGTCAGTAGAGAGGAACGACTGGAGACGCGACCACAGACTGCAGGTCGCTTCGGGAAGGCACAGGCCGTAGCTGACATAGACACCTGCTCACACGCAGCATCTGAAGAAGGCAAAAACACGACAGGGCGGAACAAGGACACAGAACAGCAAACATCAAATAAGGATCCGACAAGGACAGAAGCGGAAAACAGAGGGAGAAATAGGGGACAGGTGTGAAAGAGTAAATGAGGTAGTTAGGAGAATGAGGAACAGCTGGGAGCAGGAACGGAACGATAGAGAGAGAGAGAGCGAGAGAGGGAGAGAGGGAGGGGAGAGAGAGGGATAGAAAAAGGGAAAGAACCTAATAAGACCAGCAGAGGGAAACGAATAGAAGGGAAGCACAGGGACAAGACATGATAATCAATGACAAAACATGACAGTACCCCCCCACTCACCAAGCGCCTCCTGGCGCACTCGAGGAGGAACCCTGGCGGCAACGGAGGAAATCATCAATCAACGAACGGTCCAGCACGTCCCGAGATGGAACCCAACTCCTCTCCTCAGGACCGTAACCCTCCCAATCCACTAAGTACTGGTGACCACGTCCCCGAGAACGCATGTCCATGATCTTCCGTACCTTGTAAATAGGTGCGCCCTCGACAAGGACGGGGGGGGGGGAGGGAAGACGAACGGGGGCGCGAAGAAAAGGCTTGACACAGGAGACATGGAAGACAGGGTGGACGCGACGAAGATGTCGCGGAAGAAGCAGTCGCACAGCGACAGGATTGACGACCTGAGAGACACGGAACGGACCAATGAACCGCGGAGTCAACTTGCGAGAAGCTGTCGTAAGGGGAAGGTTACGAGTGGAAAGCCACACTCTCTGACCGCGACAATACCTAGGACTCTTAATCCTACGTTTATTGGCGGCTCTCACAGTCTGCGCCCTGTAACGGCAAAGTGCAGACCTGACCCTCCTCCAGGTGCGCTCACAACGTTGGACAAAAGCCTGAGCGGAGGGAACGCTGGACTCGGCGAGCTGGGACGAGAACAGAGGAGGCTGGTACCCAAGACTACTCTGAAACGGAGATAGCCCGGTAGCAGACGAAGGAAGCGAGTTGTGAGCGTATTCTGCCCAGGGAAGCTGTTCTGCCCAAGACGCAGGGTTTCGAAAAGAAAGGCTGCGTAATATGCGACCAATCGACTGATTGGCCCTTTCTGCTTGACCGTTAGACTGGGGATGAAACCCGGAAGAGAGACTGACGGAAGCACCAATCAAACGACAGAACTCCCTCCAAAACTGTGACGTGAATTGCGGGCCTCTGTCTGAAACGGCGTCTAACGGGAGGCCATGAATTCTGAACACATTCTCAATGATGATTTGTGCCGTCTCCTTAGCGGAAGGAAGCTTAGCGAGGGGAATGAAATGTGCCGCCTTAGAGAACCTATCGACAACCGTAAGAATCACAGTCTTCCCCGCAGACGAAGGCAGACCGGTAATAAAGTCTAAGGCGATGTGAGACCATGGTCGAGAAGGAATGGGAAGCGGTCTGAGACGACCGGCAGGAGGAGAGTTACCTGACTTAGTCTGCGCGCAGTCCGAACAAGCAGCCACGAAACGGCGCGTGTCCTGAGTAGGCCACCAAAACCGCTGGCGAATAGAAGCAAGCGTACCCCGAACGCCGGGGTGGCCAGCTAACTTGGCAGAGTGAGCCCACTGAAGAACAGCCAGACGAGTAGAGACAGGAACGAACAGAAGGTTACTAGGACAAGCGCGCGGCGACGCAGTGTGAGTGAGTGCTTGCTTTACCTGTCTCTCAATTCCCCAGACAGTCAACCCGACAACACGCCCTTCAGGGAGAATCCCCTCGGGGTCGGTAGAAGCCACAGAAGAACTAAAGAGACGGGATAAGGCATCAGGCTTGGTGTTCTTATTTCCCGGACGATAAGAAATCACGAACTCGAAACGAGCGAAAAACAACGCCCAACGAGCTTGACGTGCATTAAGTCGTTTGGCAGAACGGATGTACTCAAGGTTCTTATGGTCAGTCCAAACGACAAAAGGGACGGTCGCCCCCTCCAACCACTGTCGCCATTCGCCTATGGCTAAGCGGATGGCGAGCAGTTCGCGGTTACCCACATCATAGTTGCGTTCCGATGGCGACAGGCGATGAGAAAAATAAGCGCAAGGATGGACCTTATCGTCAGAATGGAAGCGCTGGGACAGAATGGCTCCCACGCCCACCTCTGAAGCGTCAACCTCGACAATGAATTGTTTAGTGACGTCAGGAGTAACAAGGATAGGAGCGGATGTAAAACGCTTCTTGAGGAGATCAAAAGCTCCCTGGGCGGAACCGGACCACTTAAAGCACGTCTTGACAGAAGTCAGAGCTGTGAGAGGGGCAGCCACTTGACCGAAATTACGAATGAAACGCCGATAGAAATTAGCGAAACCGAGAAAGCGCTGCAACTCGACACGTGACTTAGGAACGGGCCAATCGCTGACAGCCTGGACCTTAGCGGGATCCATCTGAATGCCTTCAGCGGAAATAACAGAACCGAGAAATGTGACAGAGGAGACATGAAAGGCGCACTTCTCAGCCTTCACGTAGAGACAATTCTCTAAAAGGCGCTGGAGTACACGTCGAACGTGCTGAACATGAATCTCGAGTGACGGTGAAAAAATCAGGATATCGTCAAGGTAAACGAAAACAAAGATGTTCAGCATGTCTCTCAGTACATCATTAACTAATGCCTGAAAGACAGCTGGAGCATTAGCGAGACCGAACGGCAGAACCCGGTATTCAAAATGCCCTAACGGAGTGTTAAACGCCGTCTTCCACTCGTCCCCCTCTCTGATGCGCACGAGATGGTAAGCGTTACGAAGGTCCAACTTAGTAAAGAACCTGGCTCCCTGCAGAATCTCGAAGGCTGACGACATAAGGGGTAGCGGATAACGATTCTTAACCGTTATGTCATTCAGCCCTCGATAATCCACGCAGGGGCGCAGAGTACCGTCCTTCTTCTTAACAAAAAAAAACCCCGCTCCGGCGGGAGAGGAAGAAGGCACCACGGTACCGGCGTCGAGAGAAACAGACAGATAATCCTCGAGAGCCTTACGTTCGGGAGCCGACAGAGAGTATAGTCTACCCCGAGGGGGAGTGGTCCCCGGAAGGAGATCAATACAACAATCATACGACCGGTGAGGAGGAAGAGAGTTGGCTCTGGACCGACTGAAGACCGTGCGCAGATCATGATATTCCTCCGGCACTCCTGTCAAATCACCAGGTTCCTCCTGAGAAGAGGGGACAGAAGAAACAGGAGGGATAGCAGACATTAAACACTTCACATGACAAGAAACGTTCCAGGATAGGATAGAATTACTAGACCAATTAATAGAAGGATTATGACATACTAGCCAGGGATGACCCAAAACAACAGGTGTAAAAGGTGAACGAAAAATCAAAAAGGAAATGGTCTCACTGTGGTTACCAGATACTGTGAGGGTTAAAGGTAGTGTCTCACATCTGATACTGGGGAGAAGACTACCATCTAAGGCGAACATGGGCGTGGGCTTCCCTAACTGTCTGAGAGGAATGTCATGTTTCCGAGCCCATGCTTCGTCCATAAAACAACCCTCAGCCCCAGAGTCTATCAAGGCACTGCAGGAAGCAGCCGAACCGGTCCAGCGTAGATGGACCGACAAGGTAGTACAGGATCTTGATGGAGAGACCTGAGTAGTAGCGCTCACCAGTAGCCCTCCGCTTACTGATGAGCTCTGGCTTTTACTGGACATGACATGACAAAATGTCCAGCAGAACCGCAATAGAGGCAAAGGCGGTTGGTGATTCTCCGTTCCCTCTCCTTAGTCGAGATGCGAATACCTCCCAGCTGCATGGGCTCAGTCTCTGAGCCGGTGGGAGGAGATGGTTGAGATGCGGAGAGGGGGAACACCGTTAACGCGAGCTCTCTTCCACGAGCTCGGTGACGAAGATCTACCCGTCGTTCTATGCGGATGGCGAGTGCAATCAAAGAGTCCACGCTGGAAGGAACCTCCCGGGAGAGAATCTCATCCTTAACCTCAGCGTGGAGTCCCTCCAGAAAACGAGCGAGCAACGCCGGCTCGTTCCAGTCACTGGAGGCAGCAAGAGTGCGAAACTCTATAGAGTAATCCGTTATGGATCGATCACCTTGACATAGGGAAGCCAGGGCCCTGGAAGCCTCCTTCCCAAAAACTGAACGATCAAAAACCCGTATCATCTCCTCTTTAAAGTTCTGATAACCGTTAGAACACTCAGCCCTTGCCTCCCAGATAGCTGTGCCCCACTCCCGAGCCCGACCAGTAAGGAGTGATATGACGTAAGCGATCCGAGCTCTCTCTCTTGAGTATGTGTTGGGCTGGAGAGAGAACACAATATCACACTGGGTGAGAAAGGAGCGACACTCAGTGGGCTGCCCAGAGTAACATGGTGGGTTATTAACCCTAGGTTCCGGAGACTCGGAAGACCAGGAAGTAGCTGGTGGCACGAGACGAAGACTCTGAAACTGTCCTGAAAGGTCGGAGACCTGAGCGGCCAGGGTCTCAACGGCATGACGAGCAGCAGACAATTCCTGCTCGTGTCTGCCGAGCATTGCTCCCTGGAACTCGACGGCAGTGTTGCGAGAATCCGTAGTCGCTGGGTCCATTCTTGGTCGGATCCTTCTGTTATGCTGGTGAATGAGGACCCAAAAGCGACTTAATAGAAACAGAGTCTTTATTCCAGTCTTAAACAAAAAACGATACTCCTGGATATTATCCTAGGTAAATCCAAAACAGGAAAACTGAAATCCTCTCGTCAGTAGAGAGGAACGACTGGAGACGCGACCACAGACTGCAGGTCGCTTCGGGAAGGCACAGGCCGTAGCTGACATAGACACCTGCTCACACGCAGCATCTGAAGAAGGCAAAAACACGACAGGGCGGAACAAGGACACAGAACAGCAAACATCAAATAAGGATCCGACAAGGACAGAAGCGGAAAACAGAGGGAGAAATAGGGACTCTAATCAGAGGGCAAAATAGGGGACAGGTGTGAAAGAGTAAATGAGGTAGTTAGGAGAATGAGGAACAGCTGGGAGCAGGAACGGAACGATAGAGAGAGAGAGAGCGAGAGAGGGAGAGAGGGAGGGGGAGAGAGAGGGATAGAAAAAGGGAAAGAACCTAATAAGACCAGCAGAGGGAAACGAATAGAAGGGAAGCACAGGGACAAGACATGATAATCAATGACAAAACATGACAATATATACAGTGGGGAGAACAAGTATTTGATACACTGCCGATTTTGCAGGTTTTCCTACTTACAAAGCATGTAGAGGTCTGTAATTTCTATAATCGGTACACTTCAACTGTGAGAGACGGAATCTAAAACAAAAATCCAGAAAATCACATGGTATGATTTTTAAGTAATTAATTTGCATTTTATTGCATGACATAAGTATTTGATCACCTACCAACCAGTAAGAATTCCGGCTCTCACAGACCTGTTAGTTTTTCTTTAAGAAGCCCTCCTGTTCTCCACTCATTACCTGTATTAACTGCACCTGTTTGAACTTGTTACCTGTATAAAAGACACCTGTCCACAAACTCAATCAAACAGACTCCAACCTCTCCACAATGGCCAAGACCAGAGAGCTGTGTAAGGACATCAGGGATAAAATTGTAGACCTGCACAAAGCTGGGATGGGCTACAGGACAATAGGCAAGCAGCTTGGTGAGAAGGCAACAACTGTTGGCGCAATTATTAGAAAATGGAAGAAGTTCAAGATGACGGTCAATCACCCTCGGTCTGGGGCTCCATGCAAGATCTCACCTCGTGGGGCATCAATGATCATGAGGAAGGTGAGGGATCAGCCCAGAACTACATAGCAGGACCTGGTCAATGACCTGAAGAGAGCTGGGACCACAGTCTCAAAGAAAACCATTAGTAACACACTACGCCGTCATGGATTAAAATCCTGCAGCGCACGCAAGGTCCCCCTGCTCAAGCCAGCGCATGTCCAGGCCCATCTGAAGTTTGCCAATGACCATCTGGATGATCCAGAGGAGGAATGGGAGAAGGTCATGTGGTCTGATGAGACAAAAATAGAGCTTTTTGGTCTAAACTCCACTCGCCGTGTTTGGAGGAAGAAGAAGGATGAGTACAACCCCAAGAACACCATCCCAACCGTGAAGCATGGAGGTGGAAACATCATTCTTTGGGGATGCTTTTCTGCAAAGGGGACAGGACGACTGCACCGTATTGAGTGGAGGATGGATGGGGCCATGTATCGCGAGATCTTGGCCAACAACCTCCTTCCCTCAGTAAGAGCATTGAAGATGGGTCGTGGCTGGGTCTTCCAGCATGACAACGACCCGAAACATACAGCCAGGGCAACTAAGGAGTGGCTCCGTAAGAAGCATCTCAAGGTCCTGGAGTGGCCTAGCCAGTCTCCAGACCTGAACCCAATAGATCACCTTTGGAGGGAGCTGAAAGTCCGTATTGCCCAGCGACAGCCCCGAAACCTGAAGGATCTGGAGAAGGTCTGTATGGAGGAGTGGGCCAAAATCCCTGCTGCAGTGTGTGCAAACCTGGTCAAGAACTACAGGAAACGTATGATCTCTGTAATTGCAAACAAAGGTTTCTGTACCAAATATTAAGTTCTGCTTTTCTGATGTATCAAATACTTATGTCATGCAATAAAATGCTCATTAATTACTTTAAAATCATACAATGTGATTTTCTGGATTTTTGTTTTAGATTCCGTCTCTCACAGTTGAAGTGTACCTATGATAAAAATTACAGACCTCTACATGCTTTGTAAGTAGGAAAACCTGCAAAATCGGCAGTGTCTCAAATACTTGTTCTCCCCACTGTATATACTGTATATATATATATATATATATATTACAACGTCAGCTTTAAAATCATAACTGTTTATTTTCTCTTTCTTGAGATACAGATAGTTGTTTGCATAATTTCTTGTTTTATATTATATTTTTATAGCTTATTTTATTCATTATTATTATTTTATAGCATTATGGCCCAGGCCAAAGCACTATAAAATTTGTTACAACTTATCACCAGACTTTTGCTGTTGTCCATTATGAGGCCCAGCAGCCTGCTCTGTCTGCTCCATGGATTTGTTGTGCTGCAGGTAATTCAAATTGACTTACATTTTTGACTGGATTCAGATCTGTTCGTTAATTTACCTGAGGCTTAAATAAGCAGGATACACAGTTCAATGATGGGATGTTTTTGTGTGTGTGTGTGTGTGTGTGTGTGTGTGTGTGTGTGTGTGTGTGTGTGTGTGTGTGTGTGTGTGTGTGTGTGTGTGTGTGTGTGTGTGTGTGTGTGTGTGTGTGTGTGTGTGTGTGTGTGTGTGTGTGTGTGTGTGTGTGTGTGTGTGTGTGGCGTCAGTGTGCATGTGTGCGTGTGCTATGTGTATGTGGGCATATGTAGTATATGTGTGTTGGGATGTCACTGTAAGTACAGTATGTGTGAGTGTGTGGGTAGAGTCCAGTGTGTGTGTGCATAGAGTGAGTGCAAGAGAGTTAGTTTAAAAAAGGGTCAATGTGCATAGTCCCAACAAGTTCTTACAATCTCAAGTCAGAATTAGATGTTTCTTAAATGTCAAATTCCAAAGTGTTTAATGTTAAGTTTAGGCATTAAGTCCGCATTTTTAAGGTTAGGGTTAAGTTTAGGCATTAACGCCAAAATCTTAAAGGAAGAATTCACCCAAAACCACTCATTCCTTTAATTTGCAGTCTTAAATAACACTATGTGATAACAATATTTTTTGTGAACGAATGTTTCATAAGGTTAGTAGCAACATTGAAAATCCTTGTGGAAATACTTATGGAAATCTGTTGCAACTCAAGTCGACTACAAAATCCACAATGCAATGCTCTCTCTATGGGCTGGCTGGCGAGCTAGAGAGAGCATTGCATTGTTCGTACACAGATTAATCAATCCCAGAGCAAACCTGCCTCAGTCTGAGCTCAGAGGTGTGATTAGGTCATTACTGGACCAGTTATTAAAACATTAAGAACACCTGCTCTTTCCATAACATAGACTGACCAGGTGAATCCAGGTGAAAGCTATAATCCGTTATTGATGTCACTTGTTAAATCCACTTCAATCAGTGTAGATGAAGAGGAGGACACAGGTTAAAGAAGGATTTTTAAGCCTTGATACAATTGAGACCCGGGTTTTGTATGTGTGCCATTCAGAGGGTGAATGGGTAAGACAACAGATTTAAGTGCCTTTGCATGGGGTATGGTAGTAGCTCCCAGGCACACTGGTTTGTGTCAAGAACTGCAACGCTGCTGGGGTTTTCAGGCTCAGCAGCTTCCCGTGTATATCAAGAATGGTCCACCACCCAAAGGACATCCAGCAAACTTGACACAACAAGCATTGCAGTCAACATGGGCCAGCATCTCTGCGGAATGCTTTCGACACCTTGTAGAGTCCATGCTCCGACGAATTGTGTGTTCAATATTAGGAAGGAGTTCCCAATGTTTGGTATACTCTGGGTATATCCCTCCTCTTTCTAGATGATGTGACAGGGCACTGAGTCATCATCATAAAGTAGACCCAGAGATTCTACAGTTTGACCCTGACCTGAAGCAACTGTGCAGTAAAGCAGCCAGTGTCAGGAACCTTGACTCCCAGGTCAAGCAATCATTTCACCCTCATAAACAGCCTGTCTTATTCAACTTCTGTGTTTTTTGTCTGTCTGTACGTCAAATCCAAGTAGTAATGGTATTGCTATTGATTTATTGATCACCCATTGATGAATTGTAAAATATTTTGCAGGTCAAAGTAATATACAACGGATGACGGGTCAGTTAAGAAACTGTTTCTCTACATGGTCTGTATTTATATATTGTTTTTGCTTGAAAGGAATTCTTTCAGTAGGTTGTATACGGCCAGATGAGTGGTGAAACTATGTATTCTCGCATTTCATTTCCTCTTTATTCAGTCATCTGATTTCACCCTAGGCAATGACCAACAGTATTCAGAAAGCTAATGATGCAATGCTCTCCCTTATGGGAGTAGATTAGAAGTAAACATTTCAAAAGCAACTCTCGTTGAGTAGAGAGCGAGAAAGATAGAGGGAGAGGGGAGAGTTAGAGGGGATAAGGAGGGAGACAGATTTAGAGCCATGGAGAGTAGAGAATGACAGATTTGACCTCACAAAAACAAAGTGACTCAGCATTGAGCTCGAAATGGCTGCCTTGATCGCGTCCAGTTTGTTGTTTATGTCCATGCAGACACAATTTATAGAGGGTTATGCTGTAGTTTTTGAAACAGTACTACTCTCTATCTTCTCCTTCATGTAGTATCCCACATTATCGTTTATATAATACCACTGCATCCCCTCATGTTAGTGTTCAGTATTTTCTTTGTTAGATATGGACGACAAGTATTTCAACTGACATATCTTGAGCAAATTTTTCCGTTAACAGTGTAAACTTGATGACACTGGGATTTATTTCATGGGTCTTTGAAGGTTTCAGTACCATTTTAACCCCATTTCTGTGTGACCTCTAGTGACACTTTGATAGGTTAAATAATTTTGTACAGTTGGCTATGGCTGGTTGTATACACAGCACAGCAGTAAGCCTTATCAAACAAGTATTTTCTAAGAGAGACCTATTTCTTTTGGCATCCTTTCCAAAGTGGTTTCTTCAAATCAATGTTGCAATGAGTAATGCCTGGTCCCCTGTGGAGATGTGATGAAGACAAGTTGTCTGATGTCTCCATAGAGACCAGTAGAACACTTTGCACAGAGGTTCTGCTAACACCCATGGAGCAGTTCTGACTCCACAGAGAGTCTATAAACTTTTGGTCTTGTCGAATAACTTTCATCACCCATTTAATAGTGATGAAAGTGAAGGTGATAGGAAGGAGGAGGGAGGAAGGGAGAGAAAGAGAGTGTGAGTGTTTGGAAAATTAAAGCTAGATGAGATGAGAGTCAGAGTTACTGATTGATCCGGAATTAGAGCTGGTGGAAGAGTGTGTGGTGCTGGGAGGCTAAACTAAGCTCCTGGTTGGTTATTTCTACCCACTGGTGTTGCTGAGGTGGGTGGGAGCTCGTTCTTGTCGAAGTGCGTCACTGGGATTCAGGAGCTTCTAAATACGGAATCTCTTTCTATTACACAAAAGGCACCTTATTCCCTATATAGTGCATTACTTTTGACCAGAGCCATATGGTAAATAGGGTGCCATGTAGGACGTACTCACTGATATACACAAGCACAGACAAACATAGCATTGAACTCTGTCAGGAACACAGCATAGGCCCAGACACACACACACTGAGCCATGTGCATTAAGGCCTACACTCATCGTTTTTACTTTCTTATTTGACTTTTGCTTGCACAGCTCATGGAGTTTATTGTAAATAGCTAAAGCACTTTTCCCAGAACAATATTAAAAGGTTGATATGATTGAAGAATGAGTTCGATGTATTAATATGCATGTCTATGACATGTCATGGCCTGTATAATGCAAATAAACTACACTAATGAATATACCAAGTATGTAGTTCGACATGCCAGGTCAATATGATAACCTTTGTACAGCAGACCTGGATTCAAATACTATTTTAAATAATTTTAAATACTTTATCTGTGCTTGATTAGGCTTGCCTGGATAATGTATCAATAGAATAGTGCCAAAACCAGCAAACCCTGCCCATTTGGCTCTCCAGGCATGCTAGAGCAAACCCTGCCCATTTGGCTCTCCAGGCATGCTAGAGCAAACCCTGCCCATTTGGCACTCCAGGCATGCTAGAGCAAACCCTGCCCATTTGGCTCTCCAGGCATGCTAGAGCAAACCCTGCCCATTTGGCTCTCCAGGCATGCTAGAGCAAACCCTGCCCATTTGGCTCTCCAGGCATGCTAGAGCAAACCCTGCCCATTTGGCTCTCCAGGCATGCTAGAGCAAACCCTATTAGTATTTGAACCCAGTTCTGTTGTACAGTATGTGTCACTGTCAGACATGGCTTCCTGTAGGGAGTTGTCTCTCTCTATGCCTGTAGACAGGTACTGTATACTGTATGTCTGTGTCCCAATTGTCACCCATATTCCTATTCCCTTTGGGCCCTGGTCTAAAGCAGTGCACTATATAGGTAATAGGGTACCATCTGTGTGCAGCCAGGCCAAGCCTCAGGGTCTATGGGACTGGACAACCAGTCACCCCCAGTATCTCCCATATCTCATGCCCCTGACAGCCCAACGACCACTCATTAATCTATCTCTCTCGCTCTCTCTCTCTCTTTCATCCCTCATTTAATATGCTTCTCCATTCATCTCCACTCTGGATGGCCTGTCACCAGCCATCCCATTCCCTCCATTATTCATTTCTCTATGCTGTATATCCCGCTCTTCAGCTGACTGGACCATGTCCCTCTTTCTTTCTTTCTTACGCTTTACTTTCTCTCCTTCTCCTCGCTCTCCCACTCTACCTCTCCCATTCTACCTCTCCCTCGTGCCACTCTTTCTGTCTGCTGCTAGCTTAGAACCCATTTGAATCACAAGGGAAGAGGGAGAGAGAGACATTCGGTCAGAGGGAGTCAATGTACAGAGCGAGACACTGTAGACAGAACTGGCCTTTACCGGTGAGCGGAGCGTTGAGGCCAGGTTTAATCGGATCACCGTGCCCTTTGTCATTTCCCTGTCCTTCTTGTCCGCCCCTCTGCCTGGAGAACATATCTGGGTCAGCACAGACATGACTTCCTTTGTGCTCCTTTGGTTCTGGATCTGTCTCATAGTATGCTCCCAACAACATTATCCCCAAAAGAACATGCTGTTCTTTATGGACCCTGTACTGAGTCCCCAGTTCTATGTGCCCAGGGCAAAAAGTGTGCGTGTGTGTGTGTGTGTCTCAACACATGGAAAATCTGAGTTTTTCCATGTGAGTCAATGGGTAGCCGATATCTGATGATGTCATCAAGCTCCATTTCAGCCTTAGCTGCCAGGTACTCACACACAAGGAAATGTGTTTACTTCTGTTCCAGTCAGAGTGAATGTTTGTCTGGGTAAACAGAGACAAACAGACCATAATAAATCTATCAACATGGAAGGACAGCCAGCCAGCCACAGTCACACAGCCCCAGCAAGACTCCACACTGTGGCAGGGCCCATTCACACTGGGCAGGACCATCCAATAGCAAACTAATCACTGTCGTCCTTTACCAATTAACAGACAGGACACAGCACTGGCAGTGAAGATGCTTAGAGAGGGTTTGTCCTTATAAAGGAGAGAAATACTGGAATTAGAGAAATTATCGTTCACCTAATCTTCACCCAAACTGTTCATAGACAGCTAAATTCACTTCTCACCATCACCATCATCATCTACCCCTCCTCTCTATCTCTTTACTATGCCTCTCCATCCACAGTCCTCTCTCTCCTTCCCTCCCCTGACTGTTCCTTTTCCCTCTGGTTCACCTCTTGGAGAATCAGGCCATTTCTTCCCAGCCAACCGGTGAGCAGTAGAATCTAATAAGAGAGGGAGCGGGAATCCTCACTGGAGAGCCAATGTTGGGAGAGATTTAGTGGGAATTGAGGGAGGAGGAAGGAAGGAAGGGCGCTGCAGTGGCAAGGTGAGACAAGGTGGGGATAGGCATGGACGTCACGTATTGTGAAGGCCTCCCTCTCACACACACGCTGAACCTAAATCCTCGGCGGGAATGTCATTAATCCCAAGTGATGGCAGTAATGAGATTGGTGGACTGCCTTAGAGTTATGCTGCTAACAATGCTGTAAATGTAGCTTATTCAGATCAGGATGTTTTTATCTATGTTCACAGACCTTATAACTTATTCTACATCACAGAATATAGTGACTGAGGGCCATAAAGGAAATGCATGCATTAGAGCCATACGAATATTTTTTGTGTACTTAACTCATACAGGAAAAAATTACATTGTCACGTTCCTGACCTTGTTTTCCTTTTGTATAGTTGTGTTTAGTGGGTCAGGACGTGAGCTGGGTGGGCAGTCTGTGTTTGTTCTATGTTAAGTGTCAGGTTTAATTGACCTTGTATGGCTCTCAATCAGAGGCAGGTGTTTTACGTTTTCCTCTGATTGAGAACCATATATAGGGAGGTTGTTTCACATTGTTTGTTGTGGGTGGTTGTATCGCGTGTCTGTATTCGTTACCACACGGGACTGTTTCGTTTGTCGTTCATGTATGTAGTCTGTTCCTGTTCGTGCGTTCTTCGTCTATTGTAAGTTCTCAAGTCAGGTCTGTCTACATCGTTTATTTGTTTTGTAGTCTGTTAAAGTGTTTGTGTTTCGTCTTACTTTATTAAAACTCATGTCATCATACCTCGCTGCACATTGGTCATCTGATCCCTCTCTCCTCGTCCGAGGAGGAGGAAGAGCTAGAGAATCGTTACATACATTTATGTTGATGAAATCCGAGCACGGGTAGCATTCCAGAGAGACATCAGGGATTGCAACGTGCTCTGCTTCACGGAAACATGGCTAACTCAAGAGACGCTAACGGAGTCGGTGCAGCCAGCTGGTTTCTTCATGCATCGCGCCGACAGAAACAAACATCTTTCTGGTAAGAAGAGGGGCGGGGGGGTATGCCTTATGATTAACGAGACGTGGTGTGATCATCATAACAACACACAGGAACTCAAGTCATTCTGTTCACCTGATCTAGAACTCCTCACAATCAAATGTCGACCGCATTATCTACCAAGGGAATTCTCTTCAATCATAATCACAGCCGTATATATTCCCCCCCAAGCAGACACATCGATGGCCCTGAACGAACTTTATCTGACTCTTTGTAAACTGGAAACCACACACCCTGAGGCTGCATTCATCGTAGCTGGGGATTTTAACAAGGCTAATCTAAAAACAAAACTCCCTAAATTCTATCAGCATATCGATTGTGCTACCAGGGCTGGAAAAACCCTAGATCATTGTTATACTAATTTCCGCGACGCATATAAGGCCCTCCCCCGCCCCCCTTTCGGAAAAGCTGACCACGACTCCATTTTGTTGATTCCAGCCTACAAACAGAAACTAAAACAACAAGCTCCCGCGCTCAGGTCTGTTCAACGCTGGTCCGACCAATCTGAATCCACGCTTCAAGACTGCTTCGATCACGCGGATTGGAATATGTTCCGCATTGCGTCCAACAACAATATTGACGAATATGCTGATTCGGTGAGCGAGTTCATTAGGAAGTGCATTGACGATGTCGTACCCACAGCAACGATTAAAACATTCCCAAACCAGAAACAGTGGATTGACGGCAGCATTCGCGTGAAACTGAAAGCGCGAACCACTGCTTTTAACCAGGGCAAGGTGACCGGAAGCATGACCGAATACAAACAGTGTAGCTATTCTCTCCGCAAGGCAATCAAACAGGCTAAGTCCCAGTACAGAGACAAAATCGAGTCGCAATTCAACAGCTCAGACACAAGAGGTATGTGGCAGGGTCTACAGTCAATCACGGATTACAAAAAGAAAACCAGCCCCGTCGCGGACCAGGATGTCTTGCTCCCAGACAGGCTAAACAACTTTTTTGCCCGCTTTGAGGACAATACAGTGCCACTGACACGGCCCCCTACCAAAACCTGCGGGCTCTCCTTCACTGCAGCCGAGGTGAGTAAAACATTTAAACGTGTTAACCCTCGCAAGGCTGCAGGCCCAGACGGCATTCCCAGCCGCGTCCTCAGAGCATGCGCAGACCAGCTGGCTGGTGTGTTTACGGACATATTCAATCAATCCTTATCCCAGTCTGCTGTTCCCACATGCTTCAAGAGGGCCACCATTGTTCCTGTTCCCAAGAAAGCTAAGGTAACTGAGCTAAACGACTACCGCCCCGTAGCACTCACTTCCGTCATCATGAAGTGCTTTGAGAGACTAGTCAAGGACCATATCACCTCCACCCTACCGGACACCCTAGACCCACTCCAATTTGCTTACCGACCCAATAGGTCCACAGACGACGCAATCGCAACCACACTGCACACTGCCCTAACCCATCTGGACAAGAGGAATACCCATGTGAGAATGCTGTTCATCGATTACAGCTCAGCATTTAACACCATAGTACCCTCCAAACTCGTCATCAAGCTCGAGACCCTGGGTCTCGACCCCGCCCTGTGCAACTGGGTCCTGGACTTCCTGACGGGCCGCCCCCAGGTGGTGAGGGTAGGTAACAACATCTCCACCCCGCTGATCCTCAACACTGGGGCCCCACAAGGGTGCGTTCTGAGCCCTCTCCTGTACTCCCTGTTCACCCACGACTGCGTGGCCATGCACGCCTCCAACTCAATCATCAAGTTTGCGGATGACACTACAGTGGTAGGCTTGATTACCAACAACGACGAGACGGCCTACAGGGAGGAGGTGAGGGCCCTCGGAGTGTGGTGTCAGGAAAATAACCTCACACTCAACGTCAACAAAACAAAGGAGATGATTGTGGACTTCAGGAAACAGCAGAGGGAGCACCACCCTATCCACATCGACGGGTCAGTAGTGGAGAAGGTGGAAAGTTTTAAGTTCCTCGGTGTACACATCACGGACAAACTGAATTGGTCCACCCACACAGACAGCGTTGTGAAGAAGGCGCAGCAGCGCCTCTTCAACCTCAGGAGGCTGAAGAAATTCGGCTTGTCACCAAAAGCACTCACAAACTTCTACAGATGCACAATCGAGAGCATCCTGTCGGGCTGTATCACCGCCTGGTACGGCAACTGCTCCGCCCACAACCGTAAGGCTCTCCAGAGGGTAGTGAGGTCTGCAGAACGCATCACCGGGGGCAAACTACCTGCCCTCCAGGACACCTACACCACCCGATGTCACAGGAAGGCCATAAAGATCATCAAGGACAACAACCACCCAAGCCACTGCCTGTTCACCCCGCTATCATCCAGAAGGCGAGGTCAGTACAGGTGCATCAAAGCAGGGACCGAGAGACTGAAAAACAGCTTCTATCTCAAGGCCATCAGACTGTTAAACAGCCACCACTAACATTTAGCGGCCGCTGCCAACATACTGACTCAACTCCAGCCACTTTAAAAATGGGAATTGATGGAAATTATGTAAAAATGTACCACTAGCCACTTTAAACAATGCCACTTAATATAATGTTTACATACCCTACATTACCCATCTCATATGTATATACTGTACTCTATATCATCTACTGCATCTTGCCATCTTTATGTAATACATGTACCACTAGCCACTTTAAACTATGCCACTTTATGTTTACATACCCTACAGTACTCATCTCATATGTATATACCGTACTCTATACCATCTACTGCATCTTGCCATGCCGTTCTGTACCACCACTCATTCATATATCTTTATGTACATACTCTTTATCCCTTTACACTTGTGTGTGTGTATAAGGTAGTAGTTGTGGAATTGTTAGGTTAGATTACTTGTTGGTTATTACTGCATTGTCGGAACTAGAAGCACAAGCATTTCGCTACACTCGCATTAACATCTGCTAACCATGTGTATGTGACTAATAAAATTTGATTTGATTTGAAATATATTTTAGGATAAATTTTTTGGGGAAATACATGAAATATTAGAAATTGGCCAAATAATGTATTTTTTATTCATTTCAAAATGTATTTAAATACATGTGAAAATATACTCTAAAATAAACAAAATGATGTATTTCAGAATGTATTTTTAAAAACATTTTCCACTGCATTTAACATATATTGTGATATACATTTTACATACATTTATATAGTATATATACATGTTAAATACATTGCATAATATATGTTCGAATGTATTTATAAACTTATGTAAAACATTTTTTTTTCAGTATTACTTTAGTGCCTTGTTGCAAACAGGATGCATGTTTTGAAATATTTGTATTCTGCGGAGGCTTCCTTTTTTTCACTCTGTCAATTTGGTTAGTCACAAAATGTAGAATAAGTCAAGGGGTGTGAATATTTTCTGCATTTAAATGTATTTGTAAGAAACATTTTTTTTAAATTAAAATGTATGGCAAATATAAATATTGGCCAAATCATATTGTAAAGAAATGGTGAATGTCTTAACAATTACACTTTAGTAGGCTCTTTGGTATCACATGCTCTTATGTCAGTCTCATTAAGACTGCAGAACACGTTAACCTTTAATCACAGAACAGAACATAACACATTAACTGGTGTCACAATCAAGCCAAAAAGTAAGAAAGCCACGCCCCCAACAAGACACGCCTCCAAGTCTTCTAATAGGCTGCCGTGGCTACAATATATTTTGTCTAAATGCATTTTTATTGTGTTTGACACATACCAAAAGCACTAACATGCATTTAAATTACTACAAAAATTACTGCAAACATGATACATTATTGGTCATGTACAGTAGGGACTTGTGATATGGCACTCACAAACAAACTTGACAAGAGCATTGCAACCAACATCCAACGCGCAGAACCTAACAGGCTGACCACACCTCTCACGTCGCGTGTGCGAGCGTTGCAAAATATATTTCGAAATCTATGTTATTAAATTATTGCACCCACACTGCTCGCGTGCGCCAACGAGCGTGGGCTAAAATAGAAATCAGTTCTATTTCTGATCGCGCTGCAAGTCCTGCCTCTCCCGTCTCCTCATTGGTTTATAGAAGCAGGTATCCACGTGCCATCTTCTCATTGGTTATACCCACGTGGGTGACTGAAAGACGAACGAGGTCGGTGGCAGTAATGCACCTAATTTTTGAAAGTTGCCAATCGCAATATAAAGACAAGAGAACAAAAAGCTTGGAAGGAAGAGAGATGACTCGAAACGATTCGGTTGACCGTTTTATGTGTGGATTAATTGGCGGAGTAGAGGACCTTGTGTATTTCAGGTAAAATAACAACTCGATGTTTATATCCCAGGACAAATTAGCTAGCAACAGCAAGCTAGCTACATAGGACAAATTAGCTAGCAAGTGCAAGCTAACTAGCTAAATTGCCATAAATGCTTTATGCTTTTTGACCTGTCCCCAAATTAATATAAATGGTTCAGAGTTTGTTTTGATATTTTAACCTGCGTGTCGTGATCGTGTTTGGTGTGGGGGGACAAAATAAATTTATGCACGATGACCCACGCACGCGGCCGGTTTGGGTTCCGTGTAATGTGTACCGGGGGTGCATGTCAAAATGCTGAATTTTGGCACTTTAGCAAGTTTTTATTCATATTGAAAATTAGATTGATTAAATTCTTCATGTGGTCTATATTAAAGTGCACTTCCAATCATATAGCAGGCTTTTCTACTTAGTATATCAAAGGGACACAAAATACACTCATTACGTGACTTCTAGGAATATTTTATCTCACTAAACTCACTATTTAAGGTCAACACTGTTACATGAATTTAACTCTTGTTTTAATATGGTGAAACTATTCCTTTTAACATATTTCTTTCAAAATAAACATGAGTCTAATAGTCAAATCATAGTGTAAAAGCAGGGAGTCTGGTTCTACTTTTTTGGTATTTTTCTGGTGTTTTGTGGTGGAAAACTGAGTGGGTCGAGCATAACACATCAACCCTGTTACCCATAGATAGACAGGCTAGAAATGTTTTAACAATTCAACAATTTTTGTGAATCTTGCATTCAATTGCGCATCCCCACTGCACACAACAAGGTTCCATTCCCCCTGTCTCAAGGGATCATGGATGATTTAACTAGTAATTACCAGTTGGAGTGCCATTCAAGTGGATTTTTCCCAGATGTGGTAAATTCTCACTTCCCACTTAGTTACGAACGCACCATAATACGGCTAACTATCCACTGTAGCCATATAATACCACTCATAGATTTTTTCATTATTTAATTAGGCTGAAGAGAAAAATAGTTTTTTATGAAGTTGAACATGTGCTCTTTATCTCAATGTTAAAATTAGGTGAAATCAAAGTTGCTGTTTTTTACTCACCATCACAATTTAAAATCACTGCCAAAGTTTTGGTTTTGTGGCCCAAAAAAGTATCTCCATTGACCAATATGTAAATAATAATTTAAGTAGCTGAATTCGGAACCACTTTGGCCACCCTGTAGACTAGATTTCATAGCCATGCATTTCTGTAATATTGTCAGGCATTACATGCAATTTTAGTAAAGATGCAAATGTATTTACATGTATCTGAAATACATTTTACATGACATTAAATATATTTAAATGTATAATTTTTTTCGTATGGAAAGGGTGAGTTAACTTTTGCTATGTAGACAGGTGTGTATGTCTTGGTGATGTGAACCAAAGTTCCTCTATACAAATTTTGTGTTAATGATGTCACCTCTATTCTCATGTATGCTCATGTATGCACAGTGTCATAATTGTCTAGAAACACATACACACAGACATAAACACAGTTTTAGAACGCTATCTGTTCTGTTGAGAGATCGTATTTGATATGAGACAGAATCTAATTGTGTGTGTGTGTGATGTTATAGACAGTAGATGGGAGAAAGGCTTATTTGGTACAATGTGTGTCAATGGGAGGTGGTCATGAGTAACTATGGTAGCTAAAGATTCAATCAGCCCCTCTACCTGGCCTAGCCATACATCCAGTGTACGTCCCAAATGGCAACCTATTACCTATATAATGCTCTGCTTTTGACCAGGGCCCTATAGTCTTTGACATACTCTCAAAACATAAGGAATAGGGTGCCATTTGGAACGTAGCCCCAGTGAGTAACAGCTGATATTGTCCTGCAGGGCCTCTCCATTACTGGACCTGACACATCCACGCAATTGAACCCCTCCAAGCCCAACCACTAATCCACACACACACACACACACACACACAGAGGTATTGATAGGTGTTGTGCTGTTAATAATCTCAGGGTCTGTGTGTGAACGTGTGTGTTTCTGCCTGCCGACGTGGTGCGTTGTGCCAGTGTCTATATCACTTGATTTTGAGGCGCGGAGAAGACAGAGTGGGAATACGAGTGTTGGGGCGAGGAGAAGTCTGAGTGGGGATATGAATGTTTGACCTTACCTCAAGGAGCTTAGCCTCTACCCTGAGTTTTATCCTGTTTAAAGCAAATCCCTATTTAAAGGGATCTTAATTCTACAGTACTGTATGTGATAAAAATGGCATCCTCCAAAATGGCACCCTATTGTACCCTATTGTACCCTACTTCTGACCAGAGCCCTATGGGCTGTGCTCAAAAGTAGGCCATTATATAGGGATACAGACAAAGACAGAGTTCCAACTCGCGTGGTAAGTAGAACTCAGGTTCAGGAGGGGAATCCTGGGCTTTGTCAGTGCTCAGCAGGGCTGTGGGCTCTGTCAGTGCTCAGATGGGCTGTGGGCTTTGTCAGTGCTCAGCGGGGCTGTGGGCTTTGTCAGTGCTCAGCGGGGCTGTGGGCTTTGCTCTCTCATCATGAGAAGCAATTTAGACCTTTAACCACCCTCATCATCTCCAGGACCTCCAGCCCATCCACCACTGTCACACTGGAGAATATCACAGGGAGGCGGAAGGACAGGGGTTGTCATGACTGTCCAAGAGAATCCAAATGGGTCAGATCAGGTTTGCAATGAATAACTTCAATCAGATCCCCTCTCACCCTAGAGAGGGAAGTAAAGAACTAGTGGGGGTCAACAAATCCCACCCTGTTGTAAATCAAGGGAGAAGATTCAAGTGTGCGCTCTCATGATTCACCAAAGGAATGTGCTTGTTTCAACAGACTTTTTCCTGCTGAAACTCTAACATGTTACTGCGAATACTGGAACAATACTTCTAACATAGAACTTGGGGAATGATCAGATGCAATCTATAGAGCACTAATGTCATTTTGTTTGTTATTTTGTGATGACGTTAAAAATGTTATAAAGGAAATACTGTAACTTGGAACATATACCCACTACATGTATGAAGTTTACATACTCTGTGTTGTGCATATAAAATGAAAAATTATGAAAGGGTTTATGTTAAGAGAGGGATGTGATTTGAGAAGCTATAAGAGATAATTGTGTTACCTAACCTTGCACAGTGAGTAGTTACCGCCTGGAGTGAGGTCAGGGAGGGTGTCAGCCTGCCGGAACCGCCCCTTTTGAGCAAAATGTATAAATGATGGGTTAAGAAAAAAACACATCAGACCAGAAAGACGTGAAGCTGCAGCTCCAGGTTTACAGTGGTTTGAACTTTGAACTTTTAATCTCAACACGAGGTGGAGACGATAAACTCATCTCCAGGACGATCACTGGTATGGCTGATTAGCTGTCCTAAGTAAAGTATCTTTGAAAGGGAATTTAAGTAGCACTATCCTGTTACTCTGCTCAAACTATCGATACGGCTGGCTAGCCTATCTTCAAAGAAGAGTGAATGGAAGGAAAGTCAACTCTGTAGTTCTGTTCAGGACTACACATCAAGTCACCGGATACCGGACAACCACAAAGAAGGACAACAGTAGAAGACTTGTTGGAACCATTTCGGACAATCAGAACCTTAGAAGCGTGCCGCGAAACGGCCCAACCCCCTTTCCAAGGCTGCCCTGTTCACCGAGAGATCCCCAGCAAACCCAGGCATTTCACGTAAATACATTCATGATTTCTTACTCAAAGCAGGCGGCGGTTCGTGTGCAAAGTATATGGTTACTGTAGGTGAGAGTAGTTTCTGAATGTACCAATGCTAAGTGTCTCTGTCCCTCTCTTTCTCCCTCTCCATCTCTTTTGTAATAAGCAGCCATGTTGTTGTCATTCTGCTAGGGACCTGTTTTCAGCGTATTAAGTCTACAGTCAATAACCGGTGCAAAGTGTGTATGTTTATCCTGTGTTCCCATTTAGTTAGCTAGTAAATAAATAATTAAACCAATTTGTGTAGTACTTAATCATAAGTAAGGCTGATGCAAGGAAGTTACGACTGTTCAGAATTATGATATGATACGAGGTTATGATTAATATATTGACTGTTTATAGATGTGATAAGTAAAGACCTTTCTGAGTGTAATTCGGGAGATGGTAACTCTTTAAAGAACCGCTCTTGTGGTGCCCCAGATCCTAATGAGTTAATTGTTAGATGATTAATTTAATCGGGTAACAATTAAACATAGTTAGTTAATTAGATAAATAACAGTCTTCAGATGAATGTTAAAGTCAAGTCACGACAGGGGCGAGAGGGGGATTCCTGTTAACCCACCCAGATTTACAATTATCTGCCCACCACCGTGGCATTCTGCGTAAGAGCATGAGGGATTAAAGGAGAGGGGGAGAGGATTGCTGGGTGGAGGGTGTAGAGGGGGCGTAGGGAGATGACTCACCCAGAAGAAGGACATGGGGCTGGTGTAGGATTGGCCTGGTCAGTGTCAGTGCTTAGCCTTCTAATGAGGTGGCTGTCCATGAGTCATAAATAAATGTACCTGTCTGTCCCAATGTGGGAATCACATTCTGGCACCACATCACGACACGGCTGAATGGGGCATGTGAACAGCGGGCACACCACACACTCCTTTATCTATAAAATACCTTTCACCCCTTTAAGCATTTCTCTATTCCCTATCTTTCTTTCTACCTGTTCATCTCTCCCTCTTTCTCCACCTGTCTCGATTTCAGTCGGTCCCATAGAGATAGTTAGAGGTTGGCAATTTACTACCACCTGCAGTTATAGAATGTTTGCTCACAAGTATAATTCATAGGCTGATCCCTCCTGATAACCTGGATGGAATTAAGCCATAGGAAGTCCCACCCAATTGACTACTTCAAAATAGTTACAGTCCTAAATGGCACTGCCCATGCTAAACGGGCTTTTGGGCAGTAGAGTCTTCTATCTATCTCCATGATTGGTCACTCTCTCTCCCTCTTTCACTTCCAGTTATCCTCTCTTTTGATCTCTTTCTTTTATTCTGTTCTTTTTCCATGTCTTGGGTTCAACTATCTTGTCCTAATTGTGGCTCAGTAGTCCAGCAGGATTGTACTCTGCTAACCTCTCTAAGAGTCAAAGCCTGATCCGCAGTTCCACATGGTCAGGTCAGCTGAGGCTATGGCAGGCCTATCTATCGTTGATGAGTAGGTCACCCCAGCATTAGTATTCATCATAAAAAAACATCACAGTTAAATGATTTCCACCTGAGAGAAGGCATCTCCATCCCAATCCAAATCCAATGACAAAATCGAAATAAACTACTGACTGACACATTCAATTAAATCAAAAGCTTGTCTCGATGACATTAACATAATTGCCAATTATTTGCTTATGCAAATCAAACGGTTCATTGGGGTTATTGGCAGCTTGTCTGACTCAGTTGGTAGAGTAAATACTAGAAGGTTGACATCTGGTCCAGCCCAGAGAAAGACAGAGCACTGAGAGACATTGTGATACTGGCAGATTATGCTGCATAAAACCACATCAGCGCTTCTGGATGTGCTCATAGCAGTTGATTATCTACACTATGCCTGGGCACTGTAATTACATTCACAGCAGCCTTATTACAGTGAGATTGATGCCATGGCTAGGCCATGCTATCAGGGGAAGTGGATGATCCTGTGTTCAGGCTATTGGCTGACCTGGTTTAGCTGTTTGTTTTCTCTAGCAGCTTTGGCACGATGGAGAGGAGAGCAGGCATAGCCAGGGAGATGAGACCAGCCAACCAGCCCTGTCTCCTCTACATTCACCAATGCCTTCTCATATTACAGAATACAGATGGAAAGTGTCTGTGTGTGCACGTGCGTGCTTCCGTGTGTGTTTCTGCATGTCATTCCCTTGTACTTTTGACTGTTGATTGAGGAAGTAGAGCAAACATACTTGAACAGATGACAGGCCAACTGGAAGCATAGAATTATGGCTCCATACACACACACACACACACACACACATACAGTGCATTCGGAAAGTATTCAGACCCCTTCTATTTTTCTACATTTTGTTACGTTACAGCCTTATTCTAAAATTTGATTAAATAAAAAAAGCCACATCAATCTACACACAATACCCCATAATGACAAAACGAAAACAGGTTTTTAGACATTTTTGCAAATTTGTGAAAAATAAAATACAGAAATACCTTATTTACATAAGTATTCAGACCCTTTCTATGAGACTCGAAATGAAGCTCAGGTGCATCCTGTTTCCATTGATCATCCTTGAGATGTTTCTATAACTTCATTGCAGTCCACGTGTTAAATTCAATTGATTGGACATGATTTGGAAAGGCACCCACCTGTCTATATAAGGTCCCACAGTTGACAGTGCATATCAGAACACTAACCAAAATAATTGTCCGTAGAGTTCAGAGAGGATTGTGTCAAGGCACAGATCTGGGGAAGGGTACCAAAACATTTCTGCAGAATTGAAAGTCCCCAAGAACACAGTGGCCTCCATCATTCTAAAATGTAAGAAGTTTGGAACCTTCAAGACTCTTCCTAGAGCTGGCCGCCCGGCCAAACTGAGCAATTGGGGAAGAAAGGCCTTGGTCAGGGAGGTGACCAATAACCCGATGGTCACTCTGACAGAGCTCCAGAGTTCCTCTGTGGAGATGGGAGAACCTTCCAGAAGGACAGCCATCTCTGCAGCACTCCATCAATCAGGCCTTTATGGTAGAGTGGCCAGATGGACGCCACTCCTCAGTAAAAGGCACATGACAGCCCACTTGGAGTTTGTCAAAAGGCACATAAAGGACAATCAGACCATGAGAAACAAGATTCTCTGGTCTGATGAAACCAAGATTGAACTCTTTGGCCTGAATACCAAGTGTCACGCCTGGAGGAAACCTGGCACCATCTCTACGGTGAAGCATGGTGGTGGCAGCATCATGCTGTGGGGATGTTTTTCAGCGGCAGGGACTGGGAGACTAGTCTGGATAGTCAGAGATCCTTGATGAAAACCTGCTCTAGATTACTCAGGACCTCACACTGAGGCAAAGGTTCAACTTCCAACAGGACAATGACCCTAAGCACACAGCCAAGACAACCCAGGAGTGGCTTCGGGACAAGTCTCTGTCCTTGAGTGGCTCAGTCAGAGCCCGGACTTGAACCCGATCGAACATCTCTGGAGAGACCTTAAAATAGCTGTGCAGCAACGCTCCCAATCCAACCTGACAGAGCGTGAGAGGATCTGCAGAGAATAATGGGAGAAACTCCCCAAATACAGGTGTGCCAAGCTTGTAGCATCATACCCAACAAGACTCGAGGCTGTAATCACTGTCAAAGGTGCTTCAACAAAGTACTGAGTAAAGGGTCTGAATACTTATGTAAATGTGATATTTGTGTTGTATTTGTTTTACATTTGCAAAAATGTGTATGTTTTTTTTTTTGCTTTGTCATTATGGGGTATTGTGTGTAAATTGATGAAGTAAAAAACTATTTAATCAATTTCAGAATAAGGCTGCAACGTAACAAAATGTGGAAAAAGTCCAGGGGTCTGAATACTTTCCGAATGCACTGTGTACACACGCACAAAATCACTTTCTCACTCCCTGCCCGCCAATTGCACTATCCATCATGTCTGAGAAAATCTTCCCTCCTTGGGCACACTTCGTTTTTATCTCATCCCTCCTTTTCTGTAATTTTACCTGCTGCCATCTATCTCCTCTGGCCATCCCCTCTCTCTTTCCCCTGTCAGGTGATCTCTGCCCTCTGAGAGAAATACATCCATAGTTCTCTTTTATCTTGCTGAAGGACCATTTAACTGCATTCTACCTCATTTATGATGATGTAGATTTCTTCATTTGCATCCTTTATTTCTTTCTTTGTGATATTTCTTATAAGAAGAAATAGCAGAACAGAGGAATTGAACAATAAACAAAACCAGACAAGCCATCAACAAGGTAGACAGCCTCCCGGGTGGCGCAGTGGTCTAGAGCACTGCATCGCAGTGCTAGCTGCGCCACCAGAGTCTCTGGGTTCGCGCCCAGGCTCTGTCGCAGCCGGCCGTGACCGGGAGGTCCGTGGGGCGACGCACAATTGGCATAGCGTCGTCCGGGTTAAGGAGGGTTTGGCCGGTAGGGATATCCTTGTCTCATCGCGCTCCAGCGACTCCTGTGGCGGGCCGGGCGCAGTGCGCGCTAACCGAGGGGGGCGGGTGTTTCCTCCGACACATTGGTGAGGCTGGCTTCCGGGTTGGAGGCGCGCTGTGTTAAGAAGCAGCTTGGTTGGGTTGTGCTTCGGAGGACGCATGGCTTTCGACCTTTGTCTCTCCCGAGCCCGTACGGGAGTTGTAGCGATGAGACAAGATAGTAAGTACTAGCGATTGGATACCACGAAAATTGGGGAGAAAAGGGGATAAAATTTAAAAGAAAAAAAGTTTTAAAAAATCAACAAGGTAGACATATATCCTGTTTCTCTCCAACACTCCCACAGGACCTCAGAGATTTGAACTCTAACTTATGCTGGTAAGCATGGCAGTTCATAATTAATGTCACACTCTCTGGCACATGCTTCTTTACACCACAGTCTGTCTTTTGAGTCTTTTTCTCAGTCTTTTCTAATTCCATACACCTCTTTATTACCTTCATTTAAAAAATACCCTCTTTTACAACTTCTGCTGATACTGTCCTAATATGAGCACATACTCTTCAGAGACTGTCCTAATATGTAAACCATACTCTTCAGAGACTGTCCTAATATGGACACAATACTCTAGAGGATCGCTTTGTTAGCAACTAAAGGACAAGAACCTTAATGTGCATGAGCAGTTCCTCTGAGTGAAATAGAGTGGTGGCGCTCTGGTGCTCCTAACCTATTAAAACTGCCAGGAGATCAAGGTTGTCCTTGTTCAGTCCTGTGGGACTCATGCCACTGTCTGTCAGAACACCGTGTGGCAGGCATGCACTGACAGTAGAGTAGCTATCAACATGCACTGACAGTAGAGTAGCTATCAACATGCACTGACAGTAGAGTAGCTATCAACATGCACTGACAGTAGAGTAGCTATCAACATGCACTGACAGTAGAGTAGCTATCAACATGCACTGACAGTAGAGTAGCTATCAACATGCACTGACAGTAGAGTAGCTATCAACATGCACTGACAGTAGAGAAGCTATCAACATGCACTGACAGTAGAGTAGCTATCAACATGCACTGACAGTAGAGTAGCTATCAACATGCACTGACAGTAGAGTAGCTATCAGCATGCACTTACAGTAGAGTAGCTATCAGACCTGTGTGTATTGTTTCAGCACTACGGAGAGCAACAACTTTTCTCCTAGTATTACGTTTGAACTTTGATGTTTCAGGACCATGGAAAGAGTGCCACATGTTCTCCTAGTGGCACATCTGAACTGATGTTTCAGGACCATGGAGAGAAAAACACATTTTCTCCTGGTGGTACATCTGAACTGATGTTTCGGGACCGCAGAGAGCGACATACATTCTTTCCCCAAGTCAGTTAGACCTGTTGTTTCAGCACCATGGAGAGTGACAGCAAATGCTGTGAGACTGGAAGTAGGGCTGTCTGGATTTTGTTGGGAAATTGTCTTATACTTTCTTTCTTCCAGTCTCACAGCATTTGATCAAGTAAAGAAATGCATCTGCTCTTTCTTTTCAGGACCGCGGAGAGCAACATATAATTTCTTACTGGCAATGAGATCATCTCAGCTCTCCCAAATCTAATTAATATGGATGGTTGAGAGCAAGATTTTCCCCATAATTTCTGATCATGTTAGATCTGAGATCGCCTTGGCTGAAGGAGGAAGGATGGATGTCATTTCAAAGTTCTCAATGGGGCAGAGTAAAGTGAGAGCGACACTCCAGCCATGCACTAGGCTGGTAGAACTACTCGACACAGACTCCAATATTGATCAGCAATTGCTTCAGTCAAACACTGAGTGGTTTTGGTGCCAAAGGATATACATATATCTCTGGCAGACACATACATGTCTGCTTTTAGTGAAAGGTGTGGTGTCGGTCAATGGTTGAGGCCAATACAGTAACTGTCTCCTCTTTTCCTTTTCTCACATCTTTCTTTTCTTTCCTCCATTTGTCTTTTCTCCACACACGCACACACACACACACACACTCCGCACACACACACACACACACACACACACACACACTATCTATTTTCTGCTCGCACTTGTCAGAGCCACACCCCTGACTTTAGACTGTCTTTCCCCTTCAGTCATCTCTCCTATTTCCTCCCTCATCTGCTGCTCCTCTCTTTAGTGTGTGGAGCCTTTTCTTCATTCATCCCTCCGTTCCCACCTTCATCTGCAGTCGGTCCACATGCTGCCGGCCAGGCTCCTCACAGCTGCCTCACATTATTTACTGCCTAACTGCCTTCAGAGCACACTGATCTGGGGTGCCTTGATCGAGTGATTGATTTATTTCTATCCCTTTTGTCTCAGTGTGAGTGTGTGTGAATGCATGTGTGCGCGTGTGTGTGTAACAATGACTGAAATTCAATCAACTCCCAAGGACGAGGACGTCCAGTGCCTTCATGTGTTTCGCTAGCAGGTTGATTTGTGGATTGATTGATTGATTCGTTTTAGAAGGCTGATGGCCCGTTACTTGCTGCTTTGTCTGGTGGCTATGTTTGCTGTGTCTGCCAGTGGAGTGTGTGTTTAGACAACCACAATTCCCCAGTGTATCCTTCCCTGTGGGTTAACAATTTGTATGTCATGTCAATCTCTCACTTTGTGCTAGCTAGAAAGCCACTCAACTAAGCACAAAAACATATACTTACAGGACTTGTGCAGACCTTATATCTTGACTTTAGACACCTTAGAATTTCACTCAAATGTACCAATTAAAATGCAGTCCTCTAGGGACAATGCACTTGCACACACCTGTATGTGTGTACATACATGCTTATTCCTAAGGAATTCACTGTGTGTTGTGGGGGGTGACAACTCCTTATATGGCTCTGCTCAGTTTCCTGTCTACTGCCGCCACCCCTGCCCCTCCTGGACACACACACACACACACACACCTGATGATGACAAGCAGGAGTCCAACCCCCTCCCACCCCATTTTCTCAGTTTTTATCAAGGAAGAGAGAGAGCACTGTTGGCCGCTTGTCTGTGTATTCTTTCAGTACTGGGTTACCTCACACATGCACTCTTTAGACACAGTAGGGAGAAGAAGCGCTGAATCTATTGTTTTCTTTCTGAGAGAGCGCTCTGCAGACCGTAAAACACAAAGATTCCTGCCGTAGTGGAATGCCTGTGTCTGTCCTGGATTTCCTTTAACGTTCTAGTGTTTTCTCGCCGAATTTCTCCATCCTTGGTTTTTCTGGAATGAGCTGTTTCCTGCCTGCGTCGTTTCCATGCCAGCATGGGAACTGTCGTGTCTAAAAGGAAGAATTTAAGAAACGATGCGATATCTTCCGTGGCAGCAAAAGTTAGGTGAGTGTCCTGCCCTCTTTCCCGATCGACCACCCACCAACAGACTAGCCTATCAGTATTGCCGTCCTACTGTAGCAGAGATCTGCTATGCTACCAAGTTACTGAACATAGTGTGACATAATAGTGACATTTAGGATTTGTCAACGAATTTGTGTAATTGCGCGTTTATAAACGCCTCAATCTATTCATGGTGGGTCCTCCAGAATTCTTCCACGTAACATCGTCCGTGCAGGACAGGCAGGCTACAGCTTATAACCATCGTGGAGCAACATCAACCCGTCGCTGCGTTTGCAGCTTGCTCGACATGACTTGGTTGCACAAATAGCGTGGAAGAATCACACAATTTACCGCTTTTGATGCCCAAAGTTGTCTTTGTTCTTATCATTGACGCAAGCAAGTCTCCAAGTGTGCATCATGACGGTGAATATTTCACTGATCCTGCAGAGCTGTGTGGTGCAGTGCAATTTAAATGCTCTGTCTGGATCTTGTTTACAGACAAAAGTTACATTACCACTATAGCATAACCTCTTGAAGGTAGCCTATTGGTTATTGTGCCAAATTCAAACATGATATGCAAAAGATGGCAACATCGCCTAACCCATGTAGGTTACTGTAGCCTGTGTCCCACTGCCCTGGTGACTTGTTTCTACAAATATAGGCTCCAACTGGATGGATTAGATATGAAGGACACATTTACCGATATCTTTATAGAGAAACAATATTTTAACATATCACACAAATTGCAAAATGCTATGATACGAATTCATAACATATCTCACGAAATGGTTGACGTAGTACACAATTGGATGACGTAGTACAGAACAAATGGGGACCTGTTTTGGCTCGTGAGCACCACTTTCAAAAGTACTGGCTGAAATGATAGAAAAGTTAGAGAGTGCTACCGTTCTTGGATGCACTGGTGTTGCATCCTGCGGGCAAATGATTGCGCTATCAATTTATCAATCAGCCGCAATTGACTCGGACACCTTCGGTGATCAGCCATCACAGTGAGTGATTGCACCGGTCGGAGCAGGGCAACAGAATGCCTATAAACGCCACCGTTAAGTTATTCAGCAAAGGAAGCAAAACTAATCGTTACTTCTCATGTCCCGTAAACACAGGTCGTTAATCTTGGAGATTTCTGACACCCCCTCACCCAGGCTATAATGTCAAACAGCACCGCAATAACATTTGTTCTTAAATTGGCTATGCGCAGGTTTTCTGTGTTCACTGTCTGGGTCTATCGAGCGGAAGAACCCACAGTTTTCTCAATGCATGTCGTCTGCTTATGGATTCCCAAGAGATGGATAGGTCTGGACTCGATTTGGCCAATAGTGTAATCAATGTGATGGCTCCCTTGTACGTCATGGCTGCTGCTGCACCTTGGTGAGATTAAATGAACCGTACAGCAGGTGGACATTATTTAGGAGAGTAGTTCACAGAGATCAATATGCAGTATCTGATTGGTCATACATGAGTTTTCACACAGTAGTCTTCTCTTAACGGAGGTCGCGGAATGACCTTGCAGATGCTGGGTTTACTCCACAGACAGATGTGGGATGGCATTGGCATGGTTACATAATTCTGTGAGTATGCGTGCGTGCGTACGTGTGTGTACGTGTGTGTATGGATATGTGTGTTTGTTTGTGTGAGCCCTCTCTTTAACAAGTAATCTAACAATTTCAGAACAACTACCTTATACACACAAGTGTAAAGGAATGAATAAGAATATGTACATATAAATATATGGATGAGCGATGGCCGAACGGCATAGGCAAGATGCAGTAGATGGTATAGAGTACAGTATATACATATGAGATGAGTAATGTAGGGTATGTAAACATTATATAAAGTGGCATTGTTTAAAGTGACTAGTGATACATTTATTACATCCAATTTTTAATTATTAAGTGGCTAGAGATTTGAGTCAGTATGTTGGCAGCAGCCACTCAATGTTAGTGATGGCTGTTTAACAGTCTGATGGCCTTGAGATAGGCATTATCTCAACCAGCTCCAAGAGGTAGTCACTTGGAATGCATTTCAATTAACAGGTGTGCCTTGTTGAAAGTTAATTTGTGGAATTTCTTTCCTTCTTAATGTGTTTGAGCCAGTCAGATGTATTTGTATTTAATATGGATCCCCCAGCAGCTACTCTTCCTGGGGTCCAGCAAAATTAAGTTTATACCATTTTAAAACATTACAATACATTCACAGATTTCACAACACACCGTGTGCCCTCAGGCCCCTACTCCACCACTACCATATATCTACAGTACTAAATCCATGTGTATGTATAGTGTGTGTGTGTGTGTGTGTGTGTGTGTGTGTGTGTGTGTGTGTGTGTGTGTGCATGTGTCTGTGCCAATGTTTGTGCTGCTTCACAGTCCATAAGGTGTTTTTTAAATCTGTTTTTAAGTGTAATTCTACTGCTTGCGTCTGTTACTTGATGTGGAATAGAGTTCCATGTAGTCAAGGATCTATGTAGTACTGTGTGCCTCCCATAGTCTGTTCTGGACTTGAAGACTGTGAAGAGACAGTTGTGTTGTGACAAGGTAGGGGTGGTATACAGAAGATAGCCCTATTTGGTAAAAGACCAGGTCCATATTATGGCAAGAACAGCTCAAATAAGCAAAGAGAAACAACAGTCCATCATTACTTTAAGACATGAAGGTCAGTCAATACGGAAAATGTCAAGAACTTTGAAAGTTTCTTCAAGTGCAGTCACAAAAACCATCAAGCGCTATGATGAAACTGGCTCTCATGAGGACCGCCACTGGAAAGGAAGACCCAGAGTCACCAGTATGTCTCTCTCATACACAAAACCATACTTTCATGTCTGTGTTATACAGGAGGAGCTGGCCTATATTCTTGGTATTCACAGTCAGGCCTTTGCTCCGCGACATTGTGACTAGAGAAAGCTATTAAAAGGGTGTCAGGGTCTGTGGGCTCAACACACATGAGCTCCAAAGGTGGTCTTGCTTTCACACACATGCATACACGTACACACACACATACACACATACGCACACACACACACATTCACGCACACAAACAGACATACGCACATGCACGCACATACATACACACACACCAAACAATCATTATTTCCTCTACACACACACACACACACACACAGACCTGCTGGTACACAGAGTCCTACCCTCCTATTCGATGCACCCCGTCCTACTTTCCTCTCCACTGTCTGAAGGGCAGGCAGGGCTCTGCAGCTCTGCAAGCTGCTCCTCATATCAAAGCTTTCTTTCTGCAGTGCCTCTTCTCCTGCTCTATCCCACTGAGCTTTGCCCTTTGCCTTCTCTCTTCTCTCCCTCTGTGTTCCAGAAAAAACCCTCTGTCCCTGCTGGATCACAACACACTCTGTACCATGTTCCCTCTTCATCTTGGCTACCTACTTAAATGCACTTCATGTGACCTTCCCCTTCCCTCTCTGTATCCCATCTATTGATTCAGTGCAATGCTTTGTCTTTCCTTTCGTCTTTCTTTAGCCCACTTCAACCACACTCACCTCTGAGGCTGTGAGCCTGAAGCAGTGAAACAGAAAGTCTCAGGTGAACGTGTGTGTCCTGTGTTAGTGGGACATATGGCTGAGCTCCGTGGCTCCTCTGTGCTCCTGTAGGCTGGTGTCTGTGTGATGGATGCCAGCTGTGCTCATCCACAGTGGCGAGGCCTCTGTCCGACTCTTCCGTTCCCAGTGTTAGCATCAGGAAACACAGTGTCACTCTGTGGAGGGAGGGGCTCATTGAATAGCTCCGCCAGGTGACATAGCCAATGACTGGAGGTCACACACACCTCAGCCTGCGGGCGTCCAGACAGCCGGTGTGTGTCCGGTCTCTGAGTCATCAGTCATTACTGTTTACCGGTACTTTTAAACACTCTTGTTAGAATATACCGTCTGGTGAAGAGTGATGCTTCACCTCTTTACAGCACACAGTGCTTATCGTATAGAGGTGGGTGGGGTCGGACAGTTAATCCCATCCCACAGCCACTCTAAATGTTGATTGGACAGTGCAGGCAGTGTGTTAGACTGACGCAGAGAAGATGCAGAGACACCTGCCTTTTTCCAAGGTGTGTATACCTGATAGCATTACAGATCACACAAACTACTGAAACGTTCAAACCGCTGAAGCTAGAGCAATAGCTAGCTCACCCTGGCCTGCAGCCTTTTGGATAATGTTTGAAAATCTGTCATCAGGAAAGTCCCCAAATCCTTGATCTGTGTATCCTTAAGGAGCGTCATACGACTGATCAGTTGAAGGGCATTGGACTACTAGAGCTCTGAAACATGTGGGACTCACACTTCTCACATTCAGACAAAATATTTTGGGTTTCTTTCAAAGAAATGGCAGGCAGGTTGAAGGAGTAACAGTAGAATGAGTCATTTCTATGGCCAGGGCATTGTCTGTGGTGATGCAGGGTAGCAGATAGACCACGGCCTCAAACTATGTGCTCCCTCACTTCTCACATAATAGTTTTCTCCCTCTCTTATTTATTCCTTTACTACCCTTTAATCTGTTGCTTTTTCTGAGCTGAACTATCCTAAACGAAGTATACTCAAGTGTAAAATGAGCCAGCGAGCTCCTGTGTTCTCTGTCCCTTTCCCTCCCTCTCATTCCCTCTCTTCCTCCCTCTTTATTAGAGGCTATTACAGTGCTTGCTGTAATTACGGTAATTGGGTGAGATGATACCAATTTCGAAGTGACTCTGACACATGGCAATAAGGCCTGTGACACTGCTGTCATGTTGGGTGCTGCTTATGTGTGTGGTTGTGTGTGTGCGTGTGCTTATGTGTGTGTGTGTTTGATGAGCTGCATCGTGGGCAAGTGAGAATTCGCTGCATCACTCAGCGTTTAGGAGGCTGATGTGGCACCTACTCTCTGACGAGGTGACATTTTCATCGGTGCTCTGATCAAGTGCTGGGCCCCTATGCCCTATAAAACACCCCTACAAGAGCCTGCAATTAGAGAGCCAAACCACTCACAATTCTCACGTGGATTTGAACTCAGGGAGATGTGTTATGCAGCTGGTTAGAGAAAACCAATTCAATTAGTGAAACGGTGAGAAGATTTGATTAGCCAACATTTAGAGATCTTGCTGGCCAGCCTATTTTTTATCCATGAGAGTGGAAAGGCTGGGGAATTGGTCTGCAGGTAGACTACTGGTAATCCTGCCAGTCAACTGATGGTCGTCTTCAGGCATTAGTTGTTTGTCCTCTAAATGATATTGGAGTATGTTGTTTCACTGCATTAAGACACAAAGAGAAATGAAAGGGAAGAGATTGTGAGTTGATAGAGAAAAAGGAACTTGCATTTAGTCTGCGTTTACACAAAAAAGAGCTGATCTGATTTATCAAAAGACCAATTAGTGGAAAAAAAGATCAGAACTGTGCTGCCTGTGTAAACTCAGCCAATGTGGACTATTTGTTTTTGGTATCTACAGTGTGATGAAGTGGTGTGTAGAACTCTATATTGGCCCAATTAGTGCCTCATGATCAGAGGTAAAACGGTGCCCCCTATTGGCAATCTGCAACAGAGCAGGAGCCAACAGAACAGATCCTATTATTGACCTATACAGACTCAGAAAATACTCTATACCGTGGATTTGTCTCTAACGTGTTCTCTTGTACAATGAGACTCTTCTGTGTAGTTTTGACGTGAGTGTGTTGCATGTGCCTCTGCACATCTGGATGCAGTATCATATTTTCTTTTGTCCTCTTAATCTCATGATAATACCTCTATACTTACACAGAGTTCAAACTCTATACTATAGTAGGATTCTCACCATGACCTTAGTGTAGCTAAAGCCTCAGTGTCTTGGGCTACAGGCATAGCCACTTTTCACCTCCATTTCCTCTATCTCTGCTGTCCCTCTGGTTTTCTTTCCACATCCTGCTCTCCCTCCTCTTCTTTCCCTCTTTCATCTTTAATATGCCCCTTCTCTTCCTCTCAGCTGTAATCTTCCTCCCCTCCTTCCTCCTCCCTACCCCAAATCCACTACCTCGTCGCTCTCCTCTCCACTCACATGTCTGGTAGCATGCACACACCCTCCCCCCTTCTTTCTCTCTCACTAATATGCAGTCTCACTATCCCTAGTGTTCCCTCCCTTCATCATAACTATATACAGTTAAGTATTTCCCAGATGTGCTTTATCCAGAGAGAGAGAGAGAGCTATGAATGGTCTGTGAGACAAGGCAAGAAGGGCCTTCTATGCCATCAAAAGGAACATAAAATTCGACATACCAATTAGGATCTGGCAAAAAATACTTGAATCAGTTATAGAACCCATTGCCCTTTATGGTTGTGAGGTCTGGGGACCGCTCACCAACCAAGAATTCACAAAATGCGACAAACACCAAATGTAGGCAGAATTCTGCAAAAAAATATCCTCTGTATACAACTTAAAACACCAAATAATGCATGCAGAGCAAAATTAGGCCGATACCCACTAATGATCAAAATCCAAAAAAGAGCCGTTAAATTCTACAACTACCTAAAAGGAAGCGATTCTCAAACCTTCCATAACAAAGCCATCACCTACAGAGAAATGAACATGGAGAAGAGCTCCCTAAGCAAGCTGGTCCTGGGGCTCTGTTCAAACACAAACACACCCCACAGAGGCCAGGAAAGCAACACAATTAGACCCAACCAAATCATGAGAAAACAAAAAGATAATTACTTGACACATTGGAAAGACTTTACAAAAAAACTGAGCAAACTAGAATGCTATTTGGCCCTAAACAGAGTACACAGAGGTAGAATACCTGACCACTGTGACTGACCCAAAATTAAGAAATCTTTGACTATGTACAGACTCAGTGAGCATAGCCTTGCTATTGAGAAAGGCTGCAGAAGGCAGACCTGGCTCTCAAGAGAAGACATTCTGCCCACAAAATGAGGTGGAAACTGAGCTGCGCTTCCTAACCTCCTCCCAAATGTATGACCATATTAGAGACACATATTCCCCTCAGATTAAAAACAAATCCAATTTTGATAAACTCCCATATCTATTGGGTGAAATACCACATTGTGCCATCACAGTAGCAATATTTGTGACCTGTTGCCACAAGAAAAGGGCAACCAGTGAAGAACAAACACCATTGTAAATACAACCTTTATTTATGTTTATTTATTTTCCCTTTTGTACTTTAAATATTTGCACATCATTACAACACATAGCCATAATATGACATGTTTTGGAACATTTGGTAATGTAATGTTTACTGTAAATGTGTTATTGTTTATTTCACTTTTGTTTATTATCTATTTCACTTGCTTTGACAATGTAAACATCTGTTTCCCGTGCTAATAAAGCCCCTTAAATTAAAATTTAATTGAGAGAGAGAGAGAGATTATTTTTGCTGACTCCAGAGTCATGATTTGTTTTTCTGAGTGACTCGTTCATTTGACCTGCTAGAGCTGGCTGCAATGAGTCCTACAGCAGGATTAATACACGCTCCTCTGGCTCAACGGCCCCAGAGACGTGCTTCAGCATAGGCATGCAGGAAATAGATAATGAGCATTGATAAGAAAAATACATCTTTAGAACTGATATACTGAACGGGTATGAACGGGTATGGTGCAAGAGTGAATGCAATTAATTGATTATTGAATGTTATGATGGACACAGCTTTGTAGAACCTTAACATATAATGCCTCTGCTCAACAAACTGGAATTCGAGAACAAATCAAGATGGTGCCGAAGAACATGGCTGATGTTTTACATTCTCCCAACCAATTGTGCTATTTTGTTCATTTTTTTGCGTTTTGTATAACTTATTTTTTAACTTATTGTGTACATAATGTTGCCGCTACTGTCTATTACGACCGAAAATAACTTCTGGATATCAGAACTGGGAAACTTTTTCCTTTAATGAGTTCGATGAGAAGGATATCCTGCTTTCACTGGAACAGGCCCAGATCCACACCTTTTGCGTGAAGAAAAGAAGCAGGAAAAGGAGCCGCAGATCGAGCATCCTTCTGAAAATCCGGAGGCGAGCGAGTAAACTCCCACTGCCGTCCGTTCTTCTTGCTAACGTGCAATCATTGGAAAATAAAATTGATGACCTACGATTAAGATTATCCTACCAACGGGACATCAAAAACTGTAACATCTTATGTTTCACCGAGACGTGGATGAACAACGATACGGACAATATAGAGCAAGCAGGATTTTCCATGCACCGGCAGAACAGAGACGCTACTTCTGGTAAGACGAGGGGTGGGGGTGTGTGTCTATTTGTCAATAACAGCTGGTGCGTGATGTCTAATATTAAAGAAGTCTCGAGGTATTGCCCGCCTGAGGTAGAGTACCTTATGATAAGCTGTAGACCACACTATCTACCAAGAGAGTTCTCGTCTATATTATTTGTAGCCGTCTATTTACCACCACAGAACAAAGCTGGCACAAAGACCGCTCTTAACCAACTCTATCGTGGACAACAGGAAAAGGCGGGCCGAACAGGCCCCCATTAACATCGACGGGGCTGTAGTGGAGCTGGTCGAGAGTTTCAAGTTCCTTGGTGTCCACATCACCAACGAACTATCATGGTCCAAACATACCAAGACTGTCGTGAAGAGGGCACGACAAAACCTTTTCCCCCTCAGGAGACTGAAAAGATTTGGCATGGGTCTCCAGATCCTCAAAAGGTTATACAGTTGCACCATCGAGAGCATCCTGACCGGTTGCATCGCCGCCTGGTATGGCAACTGCTCGGCATCTGACCGTAAGGAGCTACAGAGGGTGGTGCGAACGGCCCAGTACATCACTGGGGCCAAACTCCCTGCCTTCCAGGACCTATACAAAAGGTGGTGTCAGAGGAAATCCCATAAAATTGTCAGAGACTGTAGTCACCCAAGTTATAGACTGTTTTCTCCGCACGACAAGCGGTACCGGTGCACCAAGTCTAGGACCAAAAGGCTCGTCAACAGCTTCTACCCCCAAGCCATAAGACTGATGAACAATTAATAAAATCGCCACAGGACAATTTACATTGGCCCCCCCCTCCCTTTTGTACACTGCTGCTACTCGCAGTTTATTATTAATGCATAGTCACTTCGCCCCCACCCACATATACAGATTACCTCAACTAGCCTGTACCCCCTAACACTGACTCGGTACCGTGCCCCCTGTATATGGCCGAGTTCTTGTTATTCTTATTGTGTTACTTTTTATTTTAGTCTACTTGGTAAATATTTTCTTAACTCTTCTTGAACTGCACTGTTGGTTAAGGGCTTGTAAGTAAGCATTTCACGGTGAAGTCTACACTTGTTGTATTCGGCGCATGTGACAACTAAAGTTTGATTTGGGTTGATTTGAAATCATTAGGGGGCTGCAGTTCGCAAATGACATTGCGCTTATCACCCTCACATGCTGACTAAACCGGTTTGTGCGTCTGCGTGCGCCATCGTGTGCATCTTGATTTTGTCTATCCCCACCAGATGTGTTCATGAAACACAGGTTAAGTGGAGAAAGAGATGGATGGAGAGAGAGAGAGAGAGACAGACAGAGAGAGACAGAGACGGTGAGGTGGTTTGCTCTCTCTGTCTCCTCTGTTTTTTTCTCATGTTTTATGGATGATGTGTATCTCCCAGGCCACTGTGTGTATCCTGTTGTTGATTTTAATCAAAGCTCCGAGCTGCTGAATAATAAAAAAGGGTAAAATGAAAAAGTATTCAGAAGCTTCAGAAGGGAAGGAGTAATTACCCATTACATCAGACCAGTTTTATTCACACTGGACAAAGAGAGAGAGCTCCCAGCAGGCCTGACTAATCACACCATGACGAAGTGTACTCGCTCACACACACGCGCATGTGAATGGGCACATACACACACGCATCCACAAACATAGACATAGACACACAAACAGCATTCCAGGGAGGATGCTACTGTTTAGCCAGAGAGGAAGGAGGAAAGTGCAGTGACAGAATCACATTGACACATGCTTGCAGGGTTATTTTTACATGTGCACGGGAGCCGTTAGGCAGTGCACATGTCGAGCCACTCCTTTACTGGTGACACCCCCAAACCCAGAGAACCAGACTGTTACTGTGACTGTTGTGTGGAAGAGCTTAAAGCAGTATGACATCTACAGTACCACAGAGGGGCTCTGAAGTGGATCCTTTTGACTGATGAAATACTAAGGGGGAGAGAAAGGGAAGAGAGAAGAGGGAGCTTTTCTCTCTCTGTCTCTCATACTTAAGGCTTCAAGGCAGTCCTAGGGAATTTCTGTAGGAGATCTCCCGGTATTCCCGCTGAAACCGGAAGTGCTATTTAAAAGCATATAATACCAGCGGAAAAAATCTGACATGATTATGCCATTGTAATTGTAGAAATTTAGGCTACACATGAATCTGATGTTTTATTTTTGTATTTGTTTAAATTTAATCAACTCAAAGTTACCACACTATTTTGTTGATGTAGCCTAGTTTTAAGGTAGCCTAGGTCTATGAATCACTGTTGGCCGACTGGTCAAATATTATGAGGTCTAATGAAAATTACATTCGTTTTAGCCTACCTTTGGAAAATGTCAGGTGGCTTTTCTCTCCCCTTGCACCTGGCTATTGTTGGAAATTGGGAAGGTTATGACAGTTTTTCCTTCATGATAAACCGCTTATTGTGGTGATAGTAACAGGGAACATCAAATTCTCCACTAAACAAACAGACCTAGGCAGAGATTCAGCACCATGGATAGCGCAGTTGATCAATTGCCCCCGAATCTGACCAGTAGCCCATTGTGCGCCCGCTTTTGTTACCCTAACATCATGAAACAATGACCACGTTTACATGTACACAGTATTCCGGATAGTAGCTCATATTCCGCTTAAGATCTTATCGGGATAAGCTGTTTACATGCACCTTTGATATCCCGCTCATGAGTATCCCTGTATCCATGAATAAACTGAATATTTATAATTTAAGTAGGCTACATGGGTAAAATCGAATAGTAACTGAAATATGGACACTGACTGTAGGCCTATATCCTCTCACATGTAGTGTAATATAATATTAACTCCTGCAGAATTATGCATTTCTTGCAGTGCAATTATTCAACACATTTTAATTTTGTCTTGGGAACAGTGTGGAGTGGCGAAATAGGATTTCTTTCTTTCAGCATCTCTTGAGAAAATGTGAATGAGCTTGTAATGTGTTATCTTTGACACTGTTATGCAGACACTATGCATAACACTATCTACAGTGATCATCAGCTATCTACAGTGATCATCAGCTATCTACAGTGATCATCAGCTATCTACAGTGATCATCAGCTATCTACAGTGATCATCAGCTATCTACAGTGATCATCAGCTATCTACAGTGATCATCAGCTATCTACAGTGATTATCAGCTATCTACAGTGATCATCAGCTATCTACAGTGATCATCAGCTATCTACAGTGATCATCAGCTATCTACAGTAATCCTGGCCGAATTACCGACCGGCCACGCAGGACGTGCCCTGACCTCCAGGGTACCCCCATGGATTTTGTTAGTCACTCTCACAGACATCATATTAACATGCCATAAGTCATGTAAAATGTGTAGAATTGCAGGAAATTAGCTTTAAACTGCCAACACTTCTCACCACCCCCATGGCAATTACAATTGAAGGAAATTAGCTGTAAAACTGCAAAACAAAATTGTTCTGTTAACCAAAGTTATTTATTTACCTTTTGATAATAAAATACTTTTTCTGCTAATAGGTCCCTCTGTAAGTATTAAATTATAGTTTTAAATCCTGGTGCTGAGTTAATGTGAGTTAGTGTGTAGCAGCTAATAAGTGATGTGTTAGTACAGGGGTTGCCAAACCTTTTGCATTTTATTAATTTAGCAAATGTTCTTATCCAGAGCTACTTACAGTAGTAAGTGCATACATTTAATTATTTTTTCCCCTCTATACTGGTTCCCCGTTGGAATCGAATCTACAACCCTGGCATTGCAAGCACCATGCTCTAGCAACTGAGCCACTCGGGGACCCCCTTCCAGCATTGTGGAACATCCGGTGCCATCCCTAGGCGCATGCACAACGTCTATTTCTATGGGCACAAGCACTGTTCATGACACAAACTGTTCACACCCCTCTTGTTGGTGGAGAGAATTTTGGAGAGAATTTTGCACATTTAAGGCTTATTTTCTCCAATTCTACATATATTGTTATGGGGTGCAAAGAAAATGTGGCAGTTTTTAAGCAAATTTTCTTGTCATGTCTAATGTGTATTTATGTGATATTTGAGTGACAAAAAAATTACAACAATATCTATGGGCTAAAACACCTAAACAAATATATATATATATATATATACAGTGGGGAGAACAAGTATTTGATACACTGCCGATTTTGCAGGTTTTCCTACTTACAAAGCATGTAGAGGTCTGTCATTTTTATCATAGGTACACTTCAACTGTGAGAGACGGAATCTAAAACAAAAATCCAGAAAATCACATTGTATGATTTTTAAATAATTAATTTGCATTTTATTGCATGACATAAGTATTTGATCACCTACCAACCAGTAAGAATTCCGGCTCTCACAGACCTGTTAGTTTTTCTTTAAGAAGCCCTCCTGTTCTCCACTCATTACCTGTATTAACTGCACCTGTTTGAACTCGTTACCTGTATAAAAGACACCTGTCCACACACTCAATCAAACAGATTCCAACCTCTCCACAATGGCCAAGACCAGAGAGCTGTGTAAGGACATCAGGGATAAAATTGTAGACCTGCACAAGGCTGGGATGGGCTACAGGACAATAGGCAAGCAGCTTGGTGAGAAGGAAACAACTGTTGGCGCAATTATTAGAAGACCCAGCCACGACCCATCTTCAATGCTCTTACTGAGGGAAGGAGGTTGTTGGCCAAGATCTCGCGATACATGGCCCCATCCATCCTCCCCTCAATACGGTGCAGTCGTCCTGTCCCCTTTGCAGAAAAGCATCCCCAAAGAATGATGTTTCCCCCTCCATGCTTCACGGTTGGGATGGTGTTCTTGGGGTTGTACTCATCTTTCTTCTTCCTCCAAACACGGCGAGTGGAGTTTAGACCAAAAAGCTCTATTTTTGTCTCATCAGACCACATGACCTTCTCCCATTCCTCCTCTGGATCATCCAGATGGTCATTGGCAAACTTCAGACGGGCCTGGACATGCGCTGGCTTGAGCAGGGGGACCTTGCGTGCGCTGCAGGATTTTAATCCATGACGGCGTAGTGTGTTACTAATGGTTTTCTTTGAGACTGTGGTCCCAGCTCTCTTCAGGTCATTGACCAGGTCCTGCCGTGTAGTTCTGGGCTGATCCCTCACCTTCCTCATGATCATTGATGCCCCACAAGGTGAGATCTTGCATTGAGCCCCAGACCGAGGGTGATTGACCGTCATCTTGAACTTCTTCCATTTTCTAATAATTGCGCCAACAGTTGTTGCCTTCTCACCAAGCTGCTTGCCTATTGCCCTGTAGCCCATCCCAGCCTTGTGCATGTCTACAATTTTATCCCTGATGTCCTTACACAGCTCTCTGGTCTTGGCCATTGTGGAGAGGTTGGAGTCTGTTTGATTGAGTGTGTGGACAGGTGTCTTTTATACAGGTAACGAGTTCAAACAGGTGCAGTTAATACAGGTAATGAGTGGAGAACAGGAGGGCTTCTTAAAGAAAAACTAACAGGTCTGTGAGAGCCGGAATTCTTACTGGTTGGTAGGTGATCAAATACTTATGTCATGCAATAAAATGAAAATGAATTACTTAAAAATCATACAATGTGATTTTCTGGATTTCTGTTTTAGATTCCGTCTCTCACAGTTGAAGTGTACCTATGATAAAAATTACAGACCTCTACATGCTTTGTAAGTAGGAAAACCTGCAAAATCGGCAGTGTATCAAATACTTGTTCTCCCCACTGTATATATTTTTAAACCTGCATATTTAGTTAATATTGCCTGCTAACATGAATTTCTTTTAACTAGGGAAATTGTGTCACTTCTCTTGCGTTCTGTGCAAGCAGAGTCAGGGTAGTTTGGGCCGCCTGGCAGTTTGGGCCGCCTGGCTCGTTGCGAACTGTGTGAAGACCATTTCTTCCTAACAAAGACCATAATTAATTTGCCAGAATTGTACATAATTATGACATAACATTGAAGGTTGTGCAATGTAACAGCAATATTTAGACTTAGGGATGCCACCCGTTAGATAAAATACGGAATGGTTCCGTATTTCACTGAAAGAATAAACATTTTGTTTTCGAAATTATAGTTTCCAGATTTGACCATATTACTGACTTAAGGCTCGTATTTCTTTGTGTTATTATATTATAATTAAGTCTATGATTTGATAGAGCAGTCTGACTGAGTGGTGGTAGGCAGCAGCAGGCTCGTAAGCATTCATTCAAACAGCACTTTCCTGCATTTGCCAGCAGCTCTTCGCTGTGCTTCAAGCATTGCGCTTTTTATGACTCCAAGCCTATCAACTCCCGAGATTAGGCTGGCTACAACTAAAGTACCTATTAGAACATCCAATAGTCAAAGGTATATGAAATGCAAATGGTATAGAGAGAAATAGTCCTATAATAACTACAACCTAAAACTTCTTACCTGGGAATATTGAAGACTCATGTTAAAAGGAACCACCAGCTTTCATATGTTCTCATGTTCTGGGCAAGGAACTTAAACGTTAGCTTTTTTACATGGCACATATTGCACTTTTACTTTCTTCTCCAACACTTTGTTTTTGCATTATTTAAACCAAATTGAACATGTTTCATTATTTATTTGAGACTAAATTGATTTTATTGATGTATTATATTAAGTTACAATAAGTGTTCATTGAGTATTGTTGTAATTGTCATTATTACAAATATATATATAAAAATCGTCCGATTAATTGGTTTTGGCTTTTTTTGGTCCTCCAATAATCGGTATCGGTATCGGCGTTGAAAAATCATAATCGGTCGACCTCTAATAAAAACTAGATGCCCATGATGCCTGCTGTTGAAAAGATGAAATGATGACTTCCTGAATGGAACGCCCGGGTTCTAAACTAAATCATGCTTTTCTCTCTCACTGTTTGATTCCCGAGCAACTCCTGTTGCTGCAGTTTCCCTCCAGCTTGAGCTATGACATGGATATTTACAGGACTTACTGATATCTACGTCTTTTTGCGCTCTTTTCCTTTATTTACTCCCTCCTTTCATACCCACTGATGAATAGAGTCACGTCATCAGAGTCATTCTATCAATATGAGGATTTCTTTTCAGAATCTCCCAGTTTCTATGTATGAATGAGTGCGTTTGTCTGTAAGTGGTTTATATTTTTTGTATTTTCAGCTATGTTGTCACAGCCATTTCTCAGGTGCTAGGTATGCATTGATGCAAACTAAGACACAGGAGGTCTGTGGGTGGCACAAACCTATAAAGCAGGCGATTAAGTAAACAATTCCCTCTCTCTTCTTATCTTTCTCTCTCCCTGTCACTCATGTGTTGACATCAGCGTGTGTCATGTGTGTGTGTCTCTACAGAGCAGCGCGAGCATTTGGAGAGTACCTGTCCCACACACACCCTGAGAACCGAAACGGATCAGGTCAGCATCCCTCCCTAACTGCCACCGTTTGTTCTCCCTCCATTTTTCTGTTCATTTTCCTCATGTGCTTTTCTCTCTTTTCTTTTGGAACAGCATATTTACTCCATCCTCTAATTGATATGTAAATCACTGATGGAGGGTAATGTTCCACTCTCCTATTCTCTGTCCTATCTGCTCTCTATTTCTATTTGTCTCATTCTGTAACTCCTCCATCTCTCTCTCTCCTTCTGCTTCACCTTGCAGCCCATCTCCTGTCTGACACGTTTGTGGGCCCAGACTCTGACTCCTCTGGTGGTGTCCGTCACCACAACAACAACCATCCATACCCCCACAGGGGTTCTCCAACCCCCCCTGAGTCCAGCCTGGTGAAATCTCCGCTGGGCCACCTCCAGCCCCCGCCCCCCTCCATCACCACCACCAAGGCCCGTCTGTCTCTAGAGCGCAGCTTCTCGGCCGAAGAGGACCAGCAGAAGTGTGTGGAGTGTGCCCTGCAGCCTGCCCGTGTCTACACCATCACCGGAGAGCACAGTATGCTGGGTAGCAACCGGGGCAGCAAGGAGAGCCTGGAGCTGGAAGTGCTGAAGGGGGCGTCGACCCTGGTCCAGCCCTCCACCTCCCCCTCATCCACCTCCTCCCCCACCCAGCACCACCTTCGCCACGGACACCGTGGCAACACTCATCGGGATGATGGGAGCCATCGTCACGGCAACCCTGTTGCCGGCGGCAGCAGTGGCAACCACCACACTCTGGCTGTTACCGGCGGGGGTGCTGCCCACCATGGTCACCATGGCAGCCACCACCACCTGTCCCAGCAGCCCCTGTCAAGCTCGGTCAGCGCCCACAACATCCGCAGCTGGGGTGAGGGGGGAAAGGGGGGCTCACGGGAGGACTGCAGCCTCAACATGGCCTTGGACTCTAGCGGGGCTCCATCCCGTAGCCAGGGATCCCTGGATCTAGAGAGCTCCCGCGAGGCAGGCAAGCAACACAGACGCCTTGAGAGGATGTGGAGTGTGGACCGGATGACTGGGCTGGAGAGAGGTGAGCCGGGGGAGACAGAGAGGGAGAGGCGCTGAAATCCAAAGGGGGTTGTGTGGTGAAGGGGGGGGTCGATGTTAGTTGGATGGTCTGTATTTCTGACTCTTCGTCTCTCCTCTGCTCTCTCTCCCTGTGTGTCTCCCTCTCTCCCTCTGTGGAGTGAACTGGTGCTGTGTCCTTTGAGGTTTCTTATCGTTGCTATAAAGAGTTTAAAAACATACACACTATGTGGCTGGCTGCTACTGTAACTTCCATTCATTATCTCTCTCGCCACAGAGGACAACAACTGGTACCCAAAAGAAAATATGTTCAGCTTCCAGACTGCTTCTACCACCATGCAGGCGTGAGTACCCAGGCCTCACACACATACACAGAAGCACACACACACACACACATGCACATATACAAACATATAATATTATCAAACAAACATACCATGTAGAGGACCAAACAGTTAGACACACACATATGTACATAGACTAGTGCACACCCACACACATTCACATACATAATATCTCCCACAACAAGCCACAGTTGTCTACAGTAAGCTAGTTACAGTGAATCAGTGTGACCTTAGGGACATATGCTTGTGCAGGTGCTAGTCCTGCTAACAACTGAACACCTGTCTCTCTGGGAACACACTGACATCCCAGCTAGCACATTTGGTTCCTTGGAAGATGTGGGAACGTACATTTTTCATTTCCCATTGGCTCTGGGAACTACGTTTCCTGTATATTAAAACTGAACGTTTTTTAAACCTTCTGAGAACGGAAGTGAAAATTTTGCCTGATCTGAGAACGGAAATGTTAATGGTAGGTTCTGAGAATGTTTCACTATGGTGTAATGGCTTTCCTCCATCTCTTCATCCGAAGAGGAGTAGCAAGGATTGGACCAAAGTGCAGCGTGGCTAGTGTTCAACATGTTTAATAAAGAACAAGTGAAAACACTACAAACAACATACAAAATAACAAAATGTGCAAAAACCGAGACAGACCTATCTGGTGCAGACAATCACAGAGACAGGAAACAAACACCCACAAAATCCCAACACAAAACAAGCCTCCTATATATGATTCTCAATCAGGGACAACGATTACCATCTGCCTCTGATTGAGAACCATATTAGGCTGGACATAGAAACAGACAAACTAGACACACAACATAGAATTCCCACCCAGCTCACGTCCTGACCAACTAAACACATACAAAACAACAGAAAACAGGTCAGGAACGTGACAGAACCCCCCCCTCAAGGTGCGAACTCCGGGCGCACCCCTAAAACTCAAGGGGAGGGTCTGGGTGGGCATCTGTCCGCGGTGGCGGCTCCGGCGCAGGACGAGGACACCACTCCACCACTGTCTTTGTCCCCCTCCTTAGCGTCCTTTGAGTGGCGACCCTCGCCCACGACCTTGGCCTAAGAATCCTCCCCAAGGCCCCCACATGATTTAGGAGGTAGCTCAGGACAGAGAGGTAGCTCAGGACAGAGAGGTAGCTCAGGACAGAGGTAGCTCAGGACAGAGAGGTAGCTCAGGACAGAGGGGTAGCTCAGGACAGAGGGGTAGCTCAGGACAGAGAGGTAGCTCAGGACAGAGAGGTAGCTCAGGACAGAGAGGTAGCTCAGGACAGAGAGGCAGCTCCGGACTGAGTGGCAGCTCCGGACTGAGTGGCAGCTCCGGACTGGGTGGCCGCTCCGGACTGGGTGGCAGCTCCGGACTGGGTGGCAGCTCCGGACTGGGTGGCAGCTCCGGACTGGGTGGCAGCTCCGGACTGGGTGGCAGCTCCGGACTGGAGGGCAGCTCCGGACTGGGTGGCAGCTCATGACTGGAGGGCAGCTCATGACTGGAGGGCAGCTCATGACTGGAGGGCAGCTCATGACTGGAGGGCAGCTCATGACTGGAGGGCAGCTCATGACTGGAGGGCAGCTCATGACTGGCTGACGGCTCTGGACGCTCATGGCAGCTCATGACTGGCTGACGGCTCTGGACGCTCATGGCTGACTGACGACTCCGGCAGATCCTGTCTGGTTGGCGGCTCCGGCAGATCCTGACTGACGAATAGCTCTAGCGGCTCCTGACTGACGAACGGCTCTAACGGCTCGGGACAGACGGACGGCTCAGACGGCGCTGGGGAGACGGATGGCTCAGACGGCGCTGGGGAGACGGATGGCTCAGACGGCGCTGGGGAGACGGATGGCTCAGACGGCGCTGGGGAGACGGATGGCTCAGACGGCGCTGGGGAGACGGATGGCTCAGACGGCGCTGGGGAGACGGATGGCTCAGACGGCGCTGGGGAGACGGATGGCTCAGACGGCGCTGGGGAGACGGATGGCTCAGATGGCGCTGGGGAGACGGCCAGCTCTGACGGCGTTGAGCAGACGGACAGTTCAGACGGCGTTGAGCAGACGGACAGTTCAGACGGCAATGAGCAGACGGACAGTTCAGACGGCGTTGGGCAGACGGGCAGTTCAGGCGCCGCTGGGCAGACGGGCAGTGCAGGCACCGCTGGGCAGACGGCAGACTCTGGCCGGCTGAGACGCACTATAGGCCTGATGCGTGGTGCCGGAACTGGAGGTACCGGGCTGAGGGCACGCACCTCAGGGCGAGTGCGGGGAGGAGGAACAGGGCTCTGGAGATGCACTGGAAGCCTGGTGCGTGGTGTAGGCACTGGTGGTACTGGGCTGGGGCGGGAAGGTGGCGCCGGATATACCGGACCGTGAAGGAGGACACGCGCTCTTGAGCACCGAGCCTCTCCAACCTTACCAGGTTGAATGGTCCCCGTAGCCCTGCCAGTGCGGCGAGGTGGAATAGCCCGCACTGGGCTATGCAGGCGAACCGGGGACACCACCTGTAAGGCTGGTGCCATGTACGCCGGCCCGAGGAGACGTACTGGAGGCCAGATATGTTGGGCCGGCTTCATGGCACCCGGCTCGATGCCCAACCTAGCCCTACCAGTGCGGCAAGGTGGAATAGCCCGCACTGGGCTAAGCACGCGTACTGGGGACACCGTGCGCTCCACCGCATAACACAGTGTCTGACCAGTACGACGCCCTCTCACTCCACGGTAAGCCCGGGGAGTTGGCTCAGGTATCCAACCCGGCTTCGCCACACTCCCCTTTAGCCCCCCCCCCCCCCCCAATAAATTTTTGGGTGAGCCTCTCGGGCTTCCAGCCTCTCTTACGTGCTGCCTCCTCAATCCACCGCTCCTGGGCTGTGGCTGCCTCCTTCTCCTCCCGAGAGCGGCGATTCTCTCCAACCTTAGCCCAGGGTCCTTCTCCGTTGAATATTTGCTCCCAAGACCATTCCTCCTGGTACCGCTGCTTCTGTTGCTGCTGCCCATTTCCATGCTGCTTGGTCCGGGTTTGGTGGGTGTTTCTGTAACGGCTTTCCTCCATCTCTTCATCCGAAGAGGAGTAGCAAGGATTGAACCAAAGTGCAGCGCGGCTAGTGTTCAACATGTTTAATAAAGAACAAGTGAAAACACTACAAACAACATACAAAATAACAAAATGTGCAAAAACCGAGACAGACCTATCTGGTGCAGACAATCACAGAGACAGGAAACAAACACCCACAAAATCCCAACACAAAACAAGCCTCCTATATATGATTCTCAATCAGGGACAACGATTACCATCTGCCTCTGATTGAGAACCATATTAGGCTGGACATAGAAACAGACAAACTAGACACACAACATAGAATTCCCACCCAGCTCACGTCCTGACCAACTAAACACATACAAAACAACAGAAAACAGGTCAGGAACGTGACATATGGTTCCCTGACAGTTTTCCTGGGAGGTTTTATTAATGTTCTGAGAACATGTTAGCTTAGTTTGGGTTAATTGTTTTAAACTCCAAGCACAGATAGGACCCATGGAAATGTATTTGCTTAGGCGTTAATTATGCAAACACATTTCTTTTTTTTATTGTGACACAGCATCAGTAAGTTTCAAACCTATGCTCTTCTGTTCTCTATCCTTGGAATTAGTCCACTGCGCCACCAGGATGGAGCTAGCATGCCATCATAAAAATCTGTTTATTTTAGTCTATTCAAATAGACCCCATTTCAAAGGAAACAAGCCCTCATTAAGATCAGGTGTGGCCAATTAGTGGGCGCTGCCAACACACCTGAACACACTTAACAAGATAGAGGATAGAGAGAGTTTTGTTATTTTAACGTTACGAATACTTTCTTGTGTTTTTGTTCTTTAAATAAAACCATGAGGAAACCTGCAGACAAACATTATGCTGATTTTAATCAAAAAACACTCTCTGTTTGTCATAGAGGGACAATATTAATATCAGATGAAAGGCAAGTTCCTAACACGCTAGAGCTCTGTGAGACGTCCACAGTAATAGGGGCATACGTTTTGATCAAGAGAGACATTTTGAAAATATGTACATTTTCAATAACGCTAAACATACAAATATGTATTTTACAGTTATAAGGTGAAATCTTATAGTTAGTTGTTTTATAATTTGATTATAAAAAGCATTTAAGTATTTAGAAAGCATATAAGTAATTTGAAGCCTTATAAAGTTTTGTTGAATAGGAAATACATCATCAAATATTTCATATTTTAATCATATTTGTACTGGGTACTTGAGCTTGTATCCTCAAAAGGGACTACATCTCAGCAATGTATTCCAAAAAAATACCAGAAAGGTGAGATTTGAACTTTTCTTGGCGTATGCAGCATTACTACTTATTGTTTATGGCCCTCTCATGATAACTAATTACTTTTGGGGATGATGTAGATTACATTTTAGATTACATTCAGTTACATTTAACTGGTTTTAAATAGAACACTGAAGAAAGCTGTAGGAAACGTTATGCTGAAGTACTGAAATTCCAACAGAAGAATGTTGTTTCTTAACATTCTCTGAACTGTCTTGTTTTGCACACTTTGTACAAAATAATAAAATGCAGTACTACAGGATATTTCTTAACGTAGCTCTTTATTAGCTAGCTATAACTGGCATGTTCACGTATCGCCAACCAGGATCAAACTGACCATGACCTAACCATTTGGGTGGTCTTAACCAATCATAGCACAGTATGATATGGCGGTAAAATGCATCCAATTATAATTCAGTATGTTTACACATATGAATATTACATTAATGATTTGAGAATATTCCCAATTTCAAACCAAAACATTACCAAAACTGAAATGTAACCATGTTTGAACTTTTAGGAAATGTCCTGTTAAAAGTAATGAAATACCTAAAAAATATCAAACAATTGTCAAGATCCTTAAATGTGCTGAGAATTTTCCAAGGTCAAGCAACTATCCTGCATGTTTCCCAGAATGTTGTGGGAAGGTTGTATGCAAAATAACCATAGTAACCACGCTCTCACCAAGATCTAAGAAACATATGGTTCTCAGAACATTATGTGCTAGATGGGATGTCACTGGGACTCAACATCCAGCAAAAAGCAAAAAATAATCTCTCTCTCTCTTTCTATCTCTGTATCCCGTCTCTGTGTCTCTTTCTCTCTGATAATGCTTCCTCTCTCCTTTAATACACACACGTTGTAATAGTCATGACCTATAGGATGTTAATGTTTTTCTCTCTCTTTCTCTTTCATGCACTTCTTTCTCTGCCCCACTGCAGGATATCGTGAGTATCTTTGACATGTTGAATCTAGCTTCTCTCCTGCTCCTAAACCCCCTTGACCCTTAACCCTATGACCTTTAACTCCATGACCTGTAACCCTTCCCTAGGCTGAGTGTTTCCCTGGGCTGAGTGTTTCCCTGGGCTGAGTGTTTCCCTGGGCTGAGTGTTTCCCTGGGCTGAGTGTTTCCCTGGGCTGAGTGCTCTACCAACAGTGAAACCATGTCCTAACCCACTACAACCCAGACATAGCCGTTGTAGTTAGCTGAACCCCTATGCAAAACAAACCCATACCACTGACTGAACCCTTCACTAATCCACTGCAACTGACTGCAACTGAGCCTTTAGCCAACCCCAAAACCAAGCCATGGAAAAGGGCCTCTGTGCGCTGAGCCGTCCTGAGCCCTGTCACTGCAGCTAAACTTAGCTCTAATCCACACTGCAAGAAGACCCTGGGGCGACTGGCACAGACAGACAGCTAATAACCCATACCCAGTCGCAAGATGCAGACTGATCTGGCTGCAGCACTGTTCTCCCTCACCTCTGGCTGCTTGATACCTCCAACTAACCCACATGATCAACTCTTCAGCTAAACCCCAGCTGGCCCTAACTTCTGATGCTAACCTCCTTAACTAACTCAAACAAAGAGACAGCATCCCAAATCCCGATGATGCAAACCTAGCCGTTACAGCAACATCCCCCAGAGTACTGTAGCTAAACCCTGCCAATACCCCCGCCTCCCCTCCTCTTCCTCCTGCGCTATATCTCTCACCTCGTGCTAAGCCAGCATTCTCCCTCTCATCCTTTCATTCTGTGCCACGTCCCGGCAGGGCTTTCCGGGGATTTGTGCAGAGAAAGAGGAGAGAGAGGGAGCTGGATTCGGCTGAAGTCATCCAGAGGTACCTACTGTGTTCCTGGCTGGTCAGGGTGTGCTGCTCCAGTACTCTCTGACTCTCCCCATCCATTATCCATAGAATAGATTTAGACTCCCAGGAGGGGTAGAAAATAGCATGAGGCACCATGACGTTATTACTATAAGTGAGAGAAAAAAGTATCTAAATTGTAATATTGGGATGCAGACTCTATGTAATACATTTAAACTCTATATCTGCCAGGGTATTGTTTATTTTTCTTAAGCTCATAACCATGTGTGTATGGTGTATATTTTTGTTTCAAAGTAGATTTGTTTAGCACTACCTAGAAACACTCTGTGTGACCCTGATTTAGCCCACTGCAGTAAAAGGTTAACCCTAATTTGCTCCAAAGGCATTGAATACATTTCACTGCACCTATCCAGTGTATGTGACAATGAAACATATCTCTCATTTATTCCATTCCAGCCATTACAATGAGCCCATCCTCCTACAGCTCCTCACTCCAACCTCCTCTGGTGAGGTCGTACAATAGTATGGAACCTAGCTAGCTCAGCGCTAACGTAGCTAAAACTTACGATGAGCTTGGCTACTGTATATGAGGCATAGTTAGCGATGCAAACCAGGCTAACTGGACAGGTGACTTTGGGAGTGAACCCATTACCCTGGCAGAGTCAGTCAGATGGGCAGACGGATGAACGGACAGATGTTTTCCCACAATGCCAGGTTGCTGCAGTAAAAGGTCACTGTGGCACAAAGCTGATTAATGGAGGAGCAACACACCCCCATCCCCTCTGTCTGGACATGGAGAGGTGGAGAGAGAGAGAGAGGAGGAGAGGTAGAGAGAGAGGGAGGAGGAGCAGAGAGGAGATGGGGAAGAGAGGGGGGATACGAGATAGGGAGACAGAGGGAACGTGAGGTGAGGAGAGTGGAGAGATGGGAAAAGAGAGGGAGGGCCAGGGTGCATTGGAGCAGCCTACAGCACACAAGACTCCCAATCAGAGTATATACAGAGGGAGAGAGAATGAGGGAGAAAAAGGATAGATAGCGCCGGAGGAGCATCGGATCGGCCCTCAGCGCCTGAGCAGCATAGAGAGATAGACGAAGGGAGATAAAAAGGGAACAGAGGTAGAGAGAGGACAATGGAGAGAGAGGGAGTAAATGAGAGGTAGGAAGAGAGAGAGAGGAGAGCCGGTGACTCATCCCCAGCTGGCTGAGTGGGCGGAGGGGTGTTTTCTCCTTCTCTTTCATCCTCTCATTAGCCGACGACCTGCTGCATGTCCCCTCTGTGGGCATGCAGGGAAAAAGAGGAGAGGAGAGCTGGTCCCTGTTCTCCATTCTATCAGCTCACACTCACGCCATCCGTCACGCAACGATAGTGATGAGGCTTGCTCTTTTTTAGGGTTGAGGGGTTAGGGAGGGGTTAGGGAATGTTTGAAAAAGCACTGTTTTAATCACGATATAAAACGAGTCTGATCCCTCTCTCTCTCTCTCACTCTCTCTCTCTCTCTCTCTCTCTGTCATCCTCATGTCTCACACTTCTCCACCCATACGCGGTAGCTATGTTTGACCCTGTCTTCATTAGACGTATTGTTGCCCTGGTGAACAATCACAAGGCATGCTGAAGAGATGAAGGGAGGAGAGGAAATGTTTATTTATTAGAAAATAGCTATTATACAGAATGAATGGCATGAATAAGGAACGACAGGCAGGCAGTTAAGAGGGGGAAACAGACCGAGCACACAATGATATTGGTTGTTAATGAAATGTCACTCAAAGCTATGAAGAGGCGTAACACTTTAAGCTGGTCCATGAAGAAGGCTTCTGTATTTTTCTCTTTGATCTGGGCCAGGTATTCCCCAAACTGGGGTACGCATCGGGGGTACGCCAAATAAGAATGTGATTCATGTCCTTTTTTTTATACAACATTATTTCTTCACATTTTCCAACAGTCCATTTAGTAAGGCCCGCGTCCATAGAGACACATACCAGCTCTACTGGTAGTACTGTTACTACCAGCAGTACTACACCTGCACCTGTCGACGACACAAGTTGTTCTGCTTCCACGAGCACATCCAACGCTAACATCAGTAATTCTACATTTGTTGTTAGCCCAGCTAGCATGGACACTGATAGTTGTGAATCTGATGCAGCCAAAGAGCTACTGCCCCCTTACCTGGGAAAGCACCGAACAACAGACAGGGACGTTGGACCATCGAAGAGACGCAAATACGATGAGACCTACATTGATTTGGGGTTCACTTATATTGGGAGTAGTGCCTTTCCTCAGCCACAGTGTGTTATATGTGTGGCAGGCTTACAATGATGGCAAAAAACAACATTTGAAAGTGCGCTGACCTTGGTGCTAGAGGGGGTACGCAGCTGGAGGTTGAATATTTGAAGGGGTACGGCACTATAACAAGTTTGGAAACCACTGATCTAGGCTACTGGTTCAAACATCTCTAGTCAGAAACATCTGACAAAGGGCAGTGGTGTTACATGTAGCAACAGGTACATACAGTGGGGAGAACAAGTATTTGATACACTGCCGATTTTGCAGGTTTTCCTACTTACAAAGCATGTAGAGGTCTGTAATGTTTATCATAGGTACACTTCAACTGTGAGAGACGGAATCTAAAACAAAAATCCAGAAAATCACATTGTATGATTTTTAAATAATTAATTTGCATTTTATTGCATGACATAAGTATTTGATCACCTACCAACCAGTAAGAATTCCGGCTCTCACAGACCTGTTAGTTTTTCTTTAAGAAGCCCTCCTGTTCTCCACTCATTACCTGTATTAACTGCACCTGTTTGAACTCGTTACCTGTATAAAAGACACCTGTCCACACACAATCAAACAGATTCCAACCTCTCCACAATGGCCAAGACCAGAGAGCTGTGTAAGGACATCAGGGATAAAATTGTAGACCTGCACAAGGCTGGGATGGGCTACAGGACAATAGGCAAGCAGCTTGGTGAGAAGGAAACAACTGTTGGCGCAATTATTAGAAAATGGAAGAAGTTCAAGATGACGGTCAATCACCCTCGGTCTGGGGCTCCATGCAAGATTTCACCTCGTGGGGCATCAATGATCATGAGGAAGGTGAGGGATCAGCCCAGAACTACACGGCAGGACCTGGTCAATGACCTGAAGAGAGCTGGGACCACAGTCTCAAAGAAAACCATTAGTAACACACTACGCCGTCATGGATTAAAATCCTGCAGCGCACGCAAGGTCCCCCTGCTTAAGCCAGTGCATGTCCAGGCCTGTCTGAAGTTTGCCAATGACCATCTGGATGATCCAGAGGAGGAATGGGAGAAGGTCATGTGGTCTGATGAGACAAAAATAGAGCTTTTTGGTCTAACTCCACTCGCCGTGTTTGGAGGAAGAAGAAGTATGAGTACAACCCCAAGAACACCATCCCAACCGTGAAGCATGGAGGTGGAAACATCATTCTTTGGGGATGCTTTTCTGCAAAGGGGACAGGACGACTGCACCGTATTGAGGGGAGGATGGATGGGGCCATGTATCGCGAGATCTTGGCCAACAACCTCCTTCCCTCAGTAAGAGCATTGAAGATGGGTCGTGGCTGGGTCTTCCAGCATGACAACGACACGAAGCACACAGCCATGGCAACTAAGGAGTGGCTCCGTAAGAAGCATCTCAAGGTCCTGGAGTGGCCTAGCCAGTCTCCAGACCTGAACCCAATAGAAAATCTTTGGAGGGAGCTGAAAGTCCGTATTGCCCAGCGACAGCCCCGAAACCTGAAGGATCTGGAGAAGATCTGTAGGGAGGAGTGGGCCAAAATCCCTGCTGCAGTGTGTGCAAACCTAGTCAAGAACTACAGGACACGTATGATCTCTGTAATTGCAAACAAAGGTTTCTGTACCAAATATTAAGTTCTGCTTTTCTGATGTATCAAATACTTATGTCATGCAATAAAATGCAAATTAATTACTTAAATATCATACAATGTGATTTTCTGGATTTTTGTTTTAGATTCCGTCTCTCATAGTTGAAGTGTACCTATGATAAAAATTACAGACCTCTACATGCTTTGTAAGTAGGAAAACCTGCAAAATCGGCAGTGTATCAAATACTTGTTCTCCCCACTGTATATACGGTTATGTAGTAGTGGGTACATATATACGGTTATGTAGCAGCAGGTACATATATACGGTTATGTAGTAGCAGGTACATATATACGGTTATGTAGTAGCAGGTACATATATACGGTTATGTAGTAGCAGGTACATATATACGGTTATGTAGCAGCAGGTACATATATACGGTTATGTAGTAGCAGGTACATATATACGGTTATGTAGCAGCAGGTACATATATACGGTTATGTAGTAGCAGGTACATATATACGGTTATGTAGTAGCAGGTACATATATACGGTTATGTAGTAGCAGGTAGATATATACGGTTATGTAGCAGCAGGTACATATTTACGGTTATGTAGTAGCAGGTACATATATACGGTTATGTAGTAGCAGGTACATATATACGGTTATGTAGTAGCAGGTACATATATACGGTTATGTAGTAGCAGGTACATATATACGGTTATGTAGTAGCAGGTAGATATATACGGTTATGTAGCAGCAGGTACATATATACGGTTATGTAGTAGCAGGTACATATATACGGTTATGTAGTAGCAGGTACATATATACGGTTATGTAGTAGCAGGTACATATATACGGTTATGTAGTAGCAGGTACATATATACGGTTATGTAGCAGCAGGTACATATATACGGTTATGTAGCAGCAGGTAGATATATACGGTTATGTAGCAGCAGGTACATATATACGGTTATGTAGTAGCAGGTACATATATACGGTTATGTAGTAGCAGGTACATATATACGGTTATGTAGTAGCAGGTACATATATACGGTTATGTAGTAGCAGGTACATATATACGGTTATGTAGCAGCAGGTACATATATACGGTTATGTAGTAGCAGGTACATATATACGGTTATGTAGCAGCAGGTACATATATACGGTTATGTAGTAGCAGGTACATATATACGGTTATGTAGTAGCAGGTACATATATACGGTTATGTAGCAGCAGGTACATATATACAGTTATGTAGTAGCAGGTACATATATACGGTTATGTAGTAGCAGGTACATATATACGGTTATGTAGTAGCAGGTACATATATATATACGGTTATGTAGTAGCAGGTACATATATATACGGTTATGTAGTAGCAGGTACATATATACGGTTATGTAGTAGCAGGTACATATATACGGTTATGTAGCAGCAGGTACATATATACGGTTATGTAGTAGCAGGTACATATATACGGTTATCTAGTAGCAGGTACATATATACGGTTATGTAGTAGCAGGCACATATATACGGTTATGTAGTAGCAGGTACATATATATATACGGTTATGTAGCAGCAGTTGAATGGTCCAATGTTACTTAAAACACTCATCTTAAATCTTTAATAAAAAAAATGTTGTGCACGTCTCTGTCACACTTTTTATCTTGTTGGTTACATCACAAATGGCACCCTATTCCCTACGTATATACTGCACTACTTTCCACAGTGCTCTGGTCAAAAGAAGTACACTATGTAGGGTGCCATTTGGGTCACATACACTCTCTTTCCCTTATTAACTCACTTCCTCCTCTAAATGATTCTTCCCTTCTTTTCTTCCTCCTCCTCCTCCTCCTCCCTCTCTCCCCATCTCCATCTCCTCATGCCCAATCTGCCCACAGGAACTTCCGGAAGCATCTTAGAATGGTGGGCAGTAGGAGAATGAAGGCACAGAGTGAGTCACAGTGTTACTGTGTGCTGTGTGTTCTCCCAACATGTCCTCCCCCCATCAGTGGTTTTGTGTTTTGTTGTCTTTGTGTTTATGCATGGCCCTGTGTGTGATGTGCCCTATCTCTATGTATATTGGTGTGTGGCATGCCGTTGTGCACCGATGAATGTGTGTGTGTTGGCACACGTTTGATGAACCTACAGTGTGTGTGTTATTGCTGGTGTTGAGGCGTAGTCGATGCTGGATATGCTAATCGTTAAGCTAACGAATGAAATATCTCCCCAGTCTCTCATTGGTGAGGCTGGGTTTGTTGCACCTAGCCAAAACTCATCCACCCAGTGTGTCCTCTGGAGAGGAGTTGACGTTTTCGGGGATGGTACCTGTGTGTGTGTGTGCGTGTGCGTGTGAGCATACGTGTGCGTACATGATTGTGTGTGTGTGTACAATGAACCGTGTGTTGGGTGTTCGGTGTGTGTGTGTTCAGGGTGTATGTGTTCAGGGTGTATGTGTTCAGGGTGTATGTGTTCAGGGTGTGTGTGTTCAGGGTGTGTGTGTTCAGGGTGTGTGTGTTCAGGGTGTATGTGTTCAGGGTGTATGTGTTCAGGGTGTATGTGTTCAGGGTGTATGTGTTCAGGGTGTGTGTGTTCAGGGTGTGTCTGTTCAGGGTGTGTCTGTTCAGGGTGTGTGTGTTCAGGGTGTGTGTGTTCAGGGTGTGTGTGTTCAGGGTGTGTGTGTTCAGGGTGTGTGTATGGTGCGTGGGTGTGTGACTCTCTCTCCCCACCTTCACTAGCATTTGCCGAGCGTAGAGCGAAGAGTTTCAACCGCTCCTGGAGTGACCCCACCCCTGTCAAGAATGACTCTTCACATGACCCCAGAGACAGTGAGTCAATACAGTCACACACATTAATAGACACACTCACTAAGACACACACAAACAGGCACAAACATTACTATACATTCCAGCCATTCAGGGGATGCAAACTAGTCACCTTTCGGCAAAATTCGCCGTTTTGAATCCAAAATAGGTGACCTATGTCATTCGTGTAGATCTGATGAGAAGGTTTTGAAAAGTCTTTCTCACTTTTTCAATACAGTGGATAAAAGGGGTATGCCAGGTGTACACTCTGCCTGAAAGAGATCAATTATGCCTACAAAGGGTATCATGCTCTGCTGGCACATTGTAGAACAGATGTCCACGGCAGAAAGTGTACAATGTAATAATGTGCAGTGTAACCCAAATATATTGTTTTTGTTGTGTTGAACTTGACAGTAATAGATATGTGTGAGTGAGGGTGATTGTCATTATTTTTACTCATTGAACGTTATTTTTGTACACATGTAGCCTTGTGCACTTGATCGATGTCTACTATAGTGGCCACTATAATAGAGCAAACATAGAATGCCTGTTTGTTTCATTCTATTTCTACTTAAAGATGTTTTTTCCCCCAAGTGCAATATTTATATTTGTGTGTTCACAAGCTTTCTTTTATAAAGGCTGTCATGGTAACAAGCGTTCTATTATAAAGGCTGTCATGGTAACAAGCGTTATATTATAAAGGCTGTCATGGTAACAAGCGTTCTATTATAAAGGCTGTCATGGTAACAGAAGTTCTATTATAAAGGCTGTCATGGTAACAAGCGTTCTATTATAAAGGCTGTCATGGTAACAAGCGTTCTATTATAAAGGCTGTCATGGTAACAAGCGTTCTATTATAAAGGCTGTCATGGTAACAAGCGTTCTATTATAAAGGCTGTTATGGTAACAAGCGTTCTATTATAAAGGCTGTCATGGCAACAAGTGTTCTATTATAATGGCTGTCATGGTAACAAGCGTTCTATTATAAAGGCCGTCATGGTAACAAGCGTTCTATTATAAAGGCTGTCATGGTAACAAGCGTTCTATTATAAAGGCTGTCATGGTGATAAAATAATTTATAAGGTTACAGATAATGATTAAATAATTCTACCCGGAAACATAACCATTAGGGAGTATAGGTTATGGAGCATATATAAGGAATAATACAAATATTAAACATAAGTCCAACTAGGTTGGACTGGGGAAGAGAGGAATGTAAGTGTGTGCCTAAAGAAAACACAGAGGACAATTAAACTGTGTTTCAACCAACCCGGCTAGAACTCTGAGAAATTGTGATAGGACAGGGAGTACCCCTCCAGGTTTCCCTAATCTGGGGGAATGGAACTCTCGGCTGGGTAGTGATAAACTGTGGTGAGAACTCTGGAGAAGAAGATAGCTCTCCTAATGTTAGCGTGCATGTGTGTGCGTAAGTGAGAAGAATGGTATAAAAGGAATGTCTTTGTATATTAACTGCAGAGCTCTCGTGAATAAACATTGATTTGACTATTGTGAGCTGGGAATTCTGTCTGTTTCATTTAAACCAGAACTTTACAAACTCTGGTTTGCAGACCGATTAGAATAATTGAAATGTATGAACATTGATAATAAAATTCCATATCACATGGTAACAAGCGTTCTATTATAAATGCTGTCATGGCTAACTGCAATATTAGTGGGGGGGTTTCTCAAGATTTGAGTGTAGTAAAGTCTAGGCAACAATTAACATTGGATTGCTTTCTTTACATTTTTTAGCTTTGAGTTAGGTTCACATGAACCACTTTTTATTTTACACACAGAGACTGATCATGTAGATCATATTCTTTGTTGTTTAATTAGTTAAAACCTGCATTTCCTCCTAGCAGGGATTTATTGCATTTTTCAGTGCAACAAAAAAAAAGTGTCACCTTTTTGGACCCTCAGCAGTTTGCATCCCTGGCCATTACAATGAGCCCTTCCTCCTTTAGCTCCTCCCAGCAGACTCCACTGATACACACAGACACACACACTCACATACAGACAAACACACTTATACACTCACACACTAATCGGCTGTCCCTGCTGTTGACTCTGACCCTGTCTGTCTGTCTCCTTCTGACCGTGGGTCTGTCTCCAAATTTGTGATGCTCTCTCTCTTTCTCTGTGAGTATTTGTCTCAAATGGTGTGGGAGTGTGTCAAGCGCCGGTCTGGGAGTGTGTGTGTATACACACTGTATGTTTATATGTCTGCATGTCTTTTTCTCTGTAGTCTCTTGAATGTTTTTCAATGTTTGTGTGTTTGTTTCTGTTTTTCCATCTACTTTGTGCCTCTGCGTCTCTCACGGTCTGATGATAGAGGTTACTGTTTATGACACTGAAATGGCACCAGGTATAATTGTGTCTTGAAACGTTCTTCTTCTCTGACAGCCCAGTGTGTTTTTTTCCTAATGATTGGCACAAGCTGTTGATCTACCCTGTCACCTTTCCCATTCTCTTTCTTACCTCTGCTTTCCTCTTTGACTAGACTATTTTCCTTTCTTTTTTTCTTCATTTTCTTCCAACTATTCCTCTGGATGGTTGTTATCCTCTGTCACTTCACCTCTGTCTTTCTTTGTCCCTCACTGTCACTTTCTACTACCACCTTTCTCACTCCCTGCCACTCTCTCTCCCTCCATCTGCCTTTCTTGTTCTTTCTCTATTATTCCATTGCTTGCTTTCTCTCTGTCCATCTCTTCCCCTCCTCTCCCTCCCCCCTCTCTTACGCCATGTCTCCCGTCTTCTCATCCAATCTTTCTCCCGTCTCCTCCCCAGCTCTCTCTCTAACGGTGTGCCTGCTCTCTTTGTTGGGGGATAGGTGGGGACCTGCCAGCCTCGTGTGGGACTCTGGATGAGGGGGAGCGTGAGGACCTAGACTGGGAGGAGGAGAGGGAGATGGAGAGACTGGCCTGTGAGGGAGATGACTTCATCCCACCCAAAATTATGGTGAGGGACTAGGGTTGAACAATTCTTCTAACTTTCTAAGTTCGCAGGTTTACCCAATGAGGACTGGCTGCATGTGAGCATGTTTACTGTGTTGGAATGTCACGGCAGTCGTGATTCTTTAAGATATGAATGAAAATAGGAGATTGACAAGAAGCTAACAGCCTACAGGAGAGGCAGCAGAATCTAGAGGATGCTCATCTTCTGTCAGGTGATACAGGGAGAAAGTTGAGAGAGAAAGAAAGAGGAAGAGAGAGAGATGACAATGATTATGAAATAACAAAAGAAAATGTGTTTTATGCTGAATTCTGTAATTCCCAGTGGAAAGATTAGTGACATAACAACATATCATATCAATTAGTGACATAACTCTGGAGGTCGAGGAGATAATTGTGTTTTTCTCTCAATGGAATCCTGCCATGTTATGTGAGTGCCAAGTAGTACTCAAATGTACTCAAAAGACCTTATATAAATCAATGGGCTACTTTTTGATCCTTAACTGATTGAAATAAAATGGAATTTAATTCAAGTGGAATCCTGTTTGATACCAGTACACACGCTGAGTGTACAAAATATTGCGAACATCTGCTCTTTTCATGACATAGACTGACCAGGTGAATCAAGGTGAAATCTATGATCATTGATGTCACTTGTTAAATCCATTTCAATCAGTGTAGATGAAGTGGAGGAGACAGGTTCAAGGAGTTTTAGGCCTTGAGACAATTGAGACATGGATTGTGTATGTGTGGCATTCAGAGGGTGAATAGGCAAGACAACATTTTTAAGTGCACACCGGTCTGAGTGTGTCAAGAACTGCAATGCTGCTGGGGTTTTCACGCTCAACAGTTTCCTGTGTGTATCAAGAATGGTCCACCCCCCAAAGGACATCCAGCCAACTTGACACAACTGTGGGAAGCATTGGAGGCAACATGGGACAGCATCCCTGTGGAACGCTCTTGACACCTTGTAGAGTCCATGCTCTAATGAATTGAGGCTGTTCTGAGGGCAAAAAGGGGTGCAACTTAATATTAGGAAGGTGTTCCTAATGTTTTATACACTCAGTGTACAATGCATCTTGGCTACGCAGACAGACTAGTGTGAATAATGAATGTTCAGGTCCCTACAGGCACTGGTTGACAGACAGAACACAGCAGAGTGAATGGGACACTCCTCTCTCTTCGTCTCTCTTCTTTCTCCATCTCTCACTCTCAGCTGATCTCCTCCAAAGTCCCCAAGGCAGAGTACGTTCCCACCATCATCCGCAGGGATGACCCCTCAATCATCCCCATCCTCTATGTGAGTGGCTTTCTCTCGCACGCACACACCGTCACCCTGTTCTCTATGTGTCTGTATGCACAGGTGATAATACATCAGTTATTTACATTTACATTTAAGTCATTTAGCAGACGCTCTTATCCAGAGCGACTTACAAATTGGTGCATTCACCTTATGACATCCAGTGGAACAACCACTTTACAATAGTGCATCTAAATCTTTTAAGGGGGGGGGGGGGGTCAGAAGGATTACTTTATCCTATCCTAGGTATTCCTAGTTATCATGTATAATATTCAGTGAAGGATATTGACTTTATAATCTCTGTCTCCAGGACCATGAACATGCTACGTTTGATGATATCCTCGGTAGGTAAACTGCCCTTTATGTGACTTTGTCTGTTAGTTCTGTTAAAATCTTCATCCCAAATGGCAGTATATTCCCTATATAGCGCACTACTTTTGACCAGTCCTATAGGCCCTGATCAAAAGTAGCGCACTATTTCGTTTTTTTATTTTATTGAATCTTTATTTAACTCGGGAAGTCAGTAAAGAACTTATTCTTATTTACAATGACGACCTACCCCGGCCAAAACCTAACCCAGGACGACGCTGGGCTAATTATGCGCCGCCCTATGGGACTCCCAATCACGGCCGGTTGTGATTTAGCCTGGAATCGAACCAGGGTCTGTAGTGACGCCTCTAGCACTGAGATGCATTACCTTAGACCGTTGGGCCACTCAGGAGTAGTGTGCCATTTGGGACGCAAACATGTTTGTGGAGTGGGACACATTATGCAGTGAGAATAATGCAGTGTTCCATATAGCTGTCTTTTAGTGTGGGGAAATCTATTTTTACTGTACTGCTTGTTGCTCTCATTCTAACCCCTCTCTTTTTCTTTCGCTTTCTCTCTAACCCCTCTCTTTTTCTCTCTCTTTCTCTCTCTCTAACCCCTCTCTCTCTCTTTCTCTCATTCTAACCCCTCTCTTTTTCTCTCTCTTTCTCTCTCTCTAACCCCTCTCTCTCTCTTTCTCTCATTCTAACCCCTCTCTTTTTCTCTCTCTTTCGCTTTCTCTAACCCCTCTCTCTCTCTTTCTCTCATTCTAACCCCTCTCTTTTTCTCTCTCTTTCTCTCTCTCTAACCCCTCTCTCTCTCTTTCTCTCATTCTAACCCCTCTCTTTTTCTCTCTCTTTCGCTTTCTCTCTAACCCCTCTCTTTTTCTCTCACTTTCTCTCTCTCTAACCCCTCTCTCTCTCTTTCTCTCATTCTAACCCCTCTCTGTTTCTCTCTCTTTCTCTCTCTCTAACCCCTCTCTCTCTCTTTCTCTCATTCTAACCCCTCTCTCTCTCTTTCTCTCATTCTAACCCTTCTCTGTTTCTCTCTCTCTAACCCCTCTCTGTTTCTCTCTCTTTCTCTCTCTCTAACCCCTCTCTCTCTGTTTCTCTCTCTCTAACCCCTCTCTGTTTCTCTCTCTTTCTCTCTCTCTAACCCCTCTCTCTCTGTTTCTCTCATTCTAACCCCTCTCTGTTTCTCTCTCTTTCTCTCTCTCTAACCCCTCTCTCTCTGTTTCTCTCATTCTAACCCCTCTCTGTTTCTCTCTCTTTCTCTCTCTCTAACCCCTCTCTCTCTGTTTCTCTCTCTCTAACCCCTCTCTGTTTCTCTCTCTTTCTCTCTCTCTAACCCCTCTCTCTCTGTTTCTCTCATTCTAACCCCTCTCTGTTTCTCTCTCTTTCTCTCTCTCTAACCCCTCTCTCTCTGTTTCTCTCATTCTAACCCCTCTCTTTTTCTCTCTCTTTCTCTCTCTCTAACCCCTCTCTCTCTGTTTCTCTCTCTCTAACCCCTCTCTGTTTCTCTCTCTCTAACCCCTCTCTCTCTGTTTCTCTCTCTCTAACCCCTCTCTCTCTGTTTCTCTCTCTCTAACCCCTCTCTGTTTCTCTCTCTCTAACCCCTCTCTCTCTGTTTCTCTCTCTCTAACCCCTCTCTGTTTCTCTCTCTAACCCCTCTCTGTTTCTCTCTCTCTAACCCTCTCTCTGTTTCTCTCTCTCTCTAACCCCTCTGTTTCTCTCTCTTCACAGAGGAGATTGACAAGAAGCTAACAGCCTACAGGAGAGGCAGCAGAATCTGGAGGATGCTCATCTTCTGTCAGGTGATACAGGGAGAAAGTTGAGAGAGAAAGAAAGGGGAAGAGAGAGAGATGACAATGATTATGAAAGAACAAAAGAAAATGTGTTTTATGCTGAATTCTGTAATTCCCAGTGGAAAAATAGATTACACCTCAATTAGTGACATAACTCTGGAGGTCGAGGAGATAATTGTGTTTTTCTCTCAATGGAATCCTGCCATGTTATGTGAGTAGCGGTGTAGTGGTGTAGAGGTGTTGGTTTTAATCTTGGCTGGGAACTTGAAAAGCTACATCTCTGTGAGGTTTTAGGGAGGTCCAGGGCATCTGTACCTGTTGAAGAATAAAGTGGCCACATTCGCCAAGGTGGAGAAAGAGGAGGACATGAGTCAGTGAGTGTCATCAGTCTTACTCTTCATACAGCAGCCATACTTCTTATGTGTCCCAAATGGCACACGGCACTACTTTTGACCAAAGCCTTATGGGCCCTATGGGCCCTGGCGAATAGTAGTGCACTGCATAGGGAATAGGGTACCATTTGGGATGCAGACACAGTTCCTGTCTCTGTGTTAGTACTGTTCGAGTAGCAGGATTGTTGTAACTGAACCATGTCCTACAACAGGTTCTGGAGGAGGCTGAGTCGGTTTATGAGCAAAGTGAACCCTGAACCCAACCTCATCCACATTATGGGCTGCTACGTCCTGGGAAACCCCAATGGAGAGAAGGTACACTACATCTCTCACATGTTAAAACACACACATACCAGGTTACTTTAGAAAAATTGGTGTTGACTGATCAGATCAAATGATGACATAAAGAGCATTGTGTTGAACGCTGTGCGATGTTTAACAGTGAGAATCGCAGAATGGTGAACTTACCAAATGACTAGAGTTGACTGTGTGATATTAGGTTGCTTCTTGTGTAAATATTTTCAGTCTGGATTTTAATGACACACACACATACACACACTCCTTACTTTATGTGACTCAGTATGGTGCCTTGCTAATATATGGAGAGAGTTGAGAATCGCTGTCTTTCTTTCTCTCCCTCCTCACTCTCTACTTCTCCTCTCTCTCTACTTCTCTCTCTACTTCTCTCCCTCCTCTCTCTCTACTTCTCCTCTCTCTCTACTTCTCTCTCTACTTCTCTCCCTCCTCTCTCTCTACTTCTCCTCTCTCCCTCTTCTCTCTCTACTTCTCTCCCTCCTCTCTCTCTACTTCTCTCCCTCTTCTCTCTCTACTTCTCTCCCTCCTCTCTCTCTACTTCTCTCCCTCCTCTCTCTCTACTTCTATCCCTCCTCTCTCTCTACTTCTCTCCCTCCTCTCTCTCTACTTCTCTCCCTCCTCTCTCTCTACTTCTATCCCTCCTCTCTCTCTACTTCTCTCCCTCCTCTCTCTCTACTTCTCTCCCTCCTCTCTCTACTTCTCTCTCTCTACTTCTCTCCCTCCTCTCTCTACTTCTCTCCCTCCTCTCTCTCTACTTCTCTCCCTCCTCTCTCTACTTCTCTCCCTCCTCTCTCTCTACTTCTCTCCCTCCTCTCTCTCTACTTCTCTCCCTCCTCTCTCTCTACTTCTCTCCCTCCCCTCTCTCTACTTCTCTCCCTCCTCTCTCTCTACTTCTCTCCCTCCTCTCTCTCTACTTCTCTCCCTCCTCTCTCTCTACTTCTCTCCCTCCTCTCTCTCTACTTCTCTCCCTCCTCTCTCTCTACTTCTCTCCCTCCTCTCTCTCTACTTCTCCTCTCTCTCTACTTCTCCTCTCTCTCTACTTCTCCTCTCTCTCTACTTCTCTCCCTCCTCTCTCTCTACTTCTCTCCCTCCTCTCTCTCTACTTCTCTCCCTCCTCTCTCTCTACTTCTATCCCTCCTCTCTCTCTACTTCTATCCCTCCTCTCTCTCTACTTCTATCCCTCCTCTCTCTCTACTTCTATCCCTCCTCTCTCTCTACTTCTCTCCCTCCTCTCTCTCTACTTCTATCCCTCCTCTCTCTCTACTTCTCTCCCTCCTCTCTCTCTACTTCTCTCCCTCCTCTCTCTCTACTTCTCTCCCTCCTCTCTCTCTACTTCTCTCCCTCCTCTCTCTCTCTACTTCTTTCCCTCTCAAGAGCCCATCCCTCCCATAAGAGCCCATTATCTCATCCTGAGTCATGTTTCTGGATTTAGCAGAGAGGCACAGGGACCAAGTGACTGTGACAGGGGATAGGCTGCTACACCATTCTCCACTTAAAGCCGCACGCACGCACGCACGCACGCACGCACGCACGCACGCACGCACGCACGCACGCACACACACACACACACACACACACACACACACACACACACACACACATAAACAGAGTGTGTACACACACATAGACACACTCTCTGCTAAAGTGCTTGGCGTTGTTAGTTACATAATGTGAAGTGCTCTCTGGCATCTCTGTTGTGAAGCTGTTAAGGGGAGTATACAGTACAGTAAAATGCTGGGGCCAAGATAGCTGTCTGGTTAAGCACTATAAACAACCCTCTAGTCCCCAGGCTCTGCTCTGCCGTCCTCTCTGCTGTCTCCTCTCTCATTATTTGTCTGACTGTGGATCTAGAGACCACGGAAACAGACATGTGATGTCAAAGGTTATGAAAGTGATTGTGTACATCTTATCTATGATGGGGGTAAAGACCGTATGTATATATGTGACCTTAGTTTCTGCATCAGTGTCTGTCTGAAGGTTTGAGCATGAATATGTGTGCATAGGAGGTGTATGTAGCGTGCGTGAGTGAGTGAGTGAGTGAATGACTGAGTGAGTGAGTGAGTGAGCGTGTGTCTCTGCCTGGCTGCCTGCCTGCATAGATGAGCGTTTGCTTGTGCATGCGTGTGTGTGAGACAGATGCAGGGCAAATGTCCACTCCTCCTCTCCACTCCTCCTCTCCTTCTCTCTACCTTTCAGAGTTATAGTCAGGTCATGGTTCCTGGTCCACTGAACACCCTCTAAAAAAATCTAAAAGCCTTCTCAGAATGCAGCTAACCAACCGTTTCCTGCTCAGCAGTAGACTTTTATCACATATTGACTGTGTGATATGTCATCATTTACAGTTCCAACAAGTACTCCTCCTATACTCAGAATTCTGGATCTGGGGATCTGACTCTCTCCTTCTTGACCTTGACTCAATACCCCAGTGCATTATCATTCTATTTGTATTGGCCTTGACTCAATACCCCAGCGCATTATCATTCTATTTGTATTGGCCTTGACTCAATACCCCGGCGCATTATCATTCTATTTGTATTGGCCTTGACTCAATACCACCAGCGCATTATCATTCTATTTGTATTGACCTTGACTCAATACCCCAGCGCATTATCATTCTATTTGTATTGGCATTGACTCAATACCCAGGGTGCATTATCATTCTATTTGTATTGACCTTGACTCAATACCCCAGCGCATTATCATTCTATTTGTATTGGCATTGACTCAATACCCCGGGTGCATTATCATTCTATTTGTATTGGCCTTGACTCAATACCCCATTGCATTATCATTCTATTTGTATTGGCCTTGACTCAATACCCCAGCACATTATCATTATATTTGTATTGGCATTGACTCAATACCCCCAGTGCATTATCATTATATTTGTATAGGCCTTGACTCAATACCACCAGCGCATTATCATTCTATTTGTATTGGCCTTGACTCAATACCCCAGCGCATTATCATTCTATTTGTATTGGCCTTGACTCAATACCCCAGCGCATTATCATTCTATTTGTATTGGCCTTGACTCAATACCCCAGCGCATTATCATTGTATTTGTATTGGCCTTGACTCAATACCCCAGCGCATAATCATTCTATTTGTATTGGCATTGACTCAATACCCCGGGTGCATTATCATTATATTTGTATTGGCATTGACTCAATACACCGGGTGCATTATCATTATATTTTTAAAGGCCTTGACTCAATACCCCCAGCGCATAATCATTCTATTTGTATTGGCCTTGACTCAATACCCCAGCGCATTATCATTCTATTTGTATTGGCCTTGACTCAATACCCCAGCGCATTATCATTCTATTTGTATTGGCCTTGACTCAATACCCCAGCGCATTATCATTCTATTTGTATTGGCCTTGACTCAATACCCCAGCGCATTATCATTCTATTTGTATTGGTGACTCAATACCCCAGTGCATTATCATTGTATTTGTATTGGCCTTGACTCAATACCCCAGCGCATAATCATTCTATTTGTATTGGCATTGACTCAATACCCCGGGTGCATTATCATTATATTTGTATTGGCATTGACTCAATACACCGGGTGCATTATCATTATATTTTTAAAGGCCTTGACTCAATACCCCCAGCGCATAATCATTCTATTTGTATTGGCATTGACTCAATACCCAGGGTGCATTATCATTCTATTTGTATTGACCTTGACTCAATACCCCAGCGCATTATCATTCTATTTGTATTGGCATTGACTCAATACCCCGGGTGCATTATCGTTCTATTTGTATTGGCCTTGACTCAATACCCCATTGCATTATCATTCTATTTGTATTGGCCTTGACTCAATACCCCAGCGCATTATCATTATATTTATATTGGCCTTGACTCAATACCCCAGCACATTATCATTATATTTGTATTGGCATTGACTCAATACCCCCAGTGCATTATCATTATATTTGTATAGGCCTTGACTCAATACCACCAGCGCATTATCATTCTATTTGTATTGGCCTTGACTCAATACCCCGGGTGCATTATCATTATATTTGTATTGGCCTTGACTCAATACCCCCAGCGCATAATCATTCTATTTGTATTGGCGCGGTGTTTTGACTTGAGGACACAGGTTGGCAGATCAGAAGAACAGCTCGGATGGGCTTCCTGCTAAGTGAAGACAGTTGTGCTCCCTGAAGAGAAATCAAGCTTCAATAAAACACTAAAGCAAAGGCTCCTGGAATGAGAGTTATCAGCCAGTATGTCTAGATCCATTAAATTACAGATGAGCTAATTCTTTGATTCTCCTTGAGGGCAAGTCTCCAGAGGTGAGTATGGAGAGGTGTTCCTCAGAGCAGGCGGTGTCATCACAGAGTAGAGAAAAAGGAACACACATAGACTGGCAATCACTGGGTGCCTTTGAAACATTTCCTTCTACACACGCGCTTTCTCTCTCTCTCTCTTTCGCCCTCCCTGTCACCCATCTTAGATGAATGCGCAGTTTTCCGCAGCCATAAAGCTTGGAGCTGGAGGCTCACTGTGGCGGGTGCTAGGTCCAGGCTGGAGGACCCCGTCAGGACCTAGCAGGAGGAAGAGCCAGGCTCTAAGGCCAGGCTGGAGGATTAATTGGTGTCTGTTCTTATTGTTGGCCAACAGCTGTTCCAGAAGCTAAAGAACCTGATGAGGCCTTACTCAATCGAATTTGAGTCACCACTGGAGCTGTCCGCACAGGGTGAGGACTGTCAGACACACACACACACACACACACACACACACACACACACACACACACACATACATACATACATACATACATACATACATACATACATACATACATACATACATACATACATACATACATACATACATACATACATACATACATACATACATGTATTTCAAAGTAAGTATTTATTGATGGACTTGTTCCCTCAATTAAAAGTGTTATTATTTCTCCTTCTTACACTCTCTCTCTGTCCCTCACATTTTTCATTTATCCCTGTTGCCCATTCGTCCTGTTTCTGCTCTCTGTCTCTGCAACTGTTTTTTTATATTTTTATAATTAAAACAATATATATATATTTTTTGTATTTTACCCCCTTTTCCCCCCAATTTCATGGTATCCAATTGTTTTAGTAGTTACTATCTTGTCTCATCACTACAACTCCCATACGGGCTCGGGAGAGACGAAGGTCGAAAGCCATGCGTCCTCCGAAACACAACCCAACCAAGCCGCACTGCTTCTTAACACAGCGCGCATCCAACCCGGAAGCCAGCCGCACCAATGTGTCGGAGGAAACACCGTACACCTAGTGACCTGGTCAGCGTACACTGCGCCCGGCCTGCCACAGGAGTCGCTAGTGCGCGATGAGACAAGGATATCCCTACCGGCCAAACCCTCCCTAACCCGGACGACGCTAGGCCAATTGTGCGTCGCCCCACAGACCTCTCGGGCGCGGCCAGCTGTGACAGAGCCTGGGCGCGAACCCAGAGTCTCTGGTGACACAGCTAGCACTGCGATGCAGTGCCCTAGACCACTGCGCCACCCGGGAGGCCCGGAAGGAGTCTCTGCTACTGTTATCTCTCTCTACTACTGCTCTCTGTCTCTGCTACTGCTCTCTCTCTCTCTCTCTGCTCCTGCTCTCTCTCTCTGCTACTGCTCTCTCTCTGCTACTGCTCTCTCTCTCTGCTACTGCTCTCTCTCTCTGCTACTGCTCTCTCTCTCTGCTACTGCTCTCTCTCTCTGCTACTGCTCTCTCTCTCTGCTACTGCTCTCTCGCTCTGCTACTGCTCTCTCTCTGCTACTGCTCTCTGTCTCTGCTCCTGCTCTCTCTCTCTGCTCCTGCTCTCTCTCTCTCTGCTCCTGCTCTCTGTCTCTGCTCCTGCTCTCTCTCTCTGCTACTGCTCTCTGTCTCTGCTACTGCTCTCTGTCTCTGCTCCTGCTCGCTGTCTCTGCTATTGCTCTCTCTCTCTGCTATTGCTCTCTGTCTCTGCTACTGCTCTCTGTCTCTACTACTGCTCTCTCTCTCTACTACTGCTCTCTCTCTCTGCTACTGCTCTCTGTCTCTGCTACTGCTCTCTGTCTCTGCTACTGGTCTCTGTCTCTGCTACTGCTCTCTGTCTCTGCTACTGCTCTCTCTCTCTGCTCCTGCTCTCTGTCTCTGCTACTGCTCTCTCTCTCTCTGCTACTGCTCTCTCTCTCTCTGCTCCTGCTCTCTGTCTCTGCTACCTCTCTTTCTCAATTTGCTCTCATTTTGATTTCTTCCTCTGTCACTCCTATGGGTCCATTCACTGTAACTGGAACATCTTGTCTCTCTCTTTCCCTCTCTCCCTCCCTCCCTCCCTCCCTCCCTCCCTCCCTCCCTCCCTCCCTCCCTCCCTCCCTCCCACCCTCCCTCTTTTACACACGCTGGATGATTATGTGATATTTTGTTGTGAGTTAGATAAGGTCAGGAAGGTTAATGGCAGACAGTGACTCACTGTGAGAGAGGGTCAAACCAGTCTGCTCCCTGAATAGTGAATGACGTCTCCCATAGCGGCAACACACAATGATAGAAAGTTGAACCATCCATTGTAAATGATATTGTTCTTGAGAATAACCAGTCAAATGTTAAAGAGATTATTTTCATATTCATATTCAATATCTGTGTGTAACACACACAGTATATTAAGGGTGGGTTGCACCAACATGGTAAAATTCATCTTAGGTTAGACCTAATCTAGACTTTATAAATCTAGGATTATATTTAATCAGAGATGTGTTGCACCACTTGAATTAATCTGGTTTAATAAAGGTTAGATCTTTAAACTATGATTAGTGACATGTCATAATGGATTCACCAAAACAATGATGTTCTAATTCCATTTCTATGGAAGCAGACCATCACTGCACATCGCTAGCAAGCAAAGGGAGTTTTCACTTCAGACTAAATTATTGAATTAATTGTGCTTTTTGTCAAATTAGTTAGCTGGCTAGTTTACTTTTACAAACATGATAAACCAAAGTAACATAACTGTTAATCGCACCAAAAATACAGCAGATACACTGGCTTGTTAAACCTCCTCCAGCGGTAGTTTTAGAATGAACACCTGGTCAATGGAGCGACAGGATTCAATTTGATCTGGGTTTAAAGAATAATTACATTTAACTAGGATACATTTTAAACTAAGCTTTGTGCAACATGATTAATAGATAAACCTGGATTTCAACCAGTTTAAGAGTTAATCCATGTTGGTGCAACACAACCTAGTATATTAAGGTGGACTCGCTTGAGGGGAACATCTAAACTAGCTCAGTCCTTGTATTTGTAACTAGATAAGGTGCCCTGTAGAGGAACATATCATTGAATGTTTACTTCTTTTATCTAGGAAAAGAGATTATTGAGATGTACTTTGACTTCCGTCTCTTCCGTCTGTGGAAAACCCGCCAGCACTCCAAACTCCTGGACTACGAAGATCTTTTGTGACGGGGCTCCAAGTGAAGTCCACCCTGTAGCATACATACAGTCTATACTGGGGCAGGAGGACCCACTGAACACCACTGCTCAACTCAACCCTACTGCTCAACACAACTGTAACACCCATCATACCTGCTTTCATCCAGGAGAGGACTGGGAGAGGTGGAAGAGGAGAAGAGGGAGAGGAGTGATAGAGAGGAGGAAGAGGAGGAGGATGAAGGGTGACATAGCAGCTTTCACTGCGCTGTGTGCCTAACCCATTATTTATTTCAACTCTCCTCTTCACCTCCTACACAACCACAAAGGTCAGGGGTTAAAAAGAGAGAAACCAAGTCAAAGGAATGCTAGAAGGACAAGGAGACCTGAAGATTGGAGAGAAGGAGTGATGGAGTATAAACGGAGAGACAGAGGGATGAAGCGATCTTCTGTGCTCTCTCTTTCTCTCCCTCTGGAAAGGTGTCTGAGGTGCTCTCTCTTTCTCTCCCTCTGGAAAGGTGTCTGAGGTGCTCTCTCTTTCTCTCCCTCTGGAAAGGTGTCTGAGGTGCTCTCTCTTTCTCTCCCTCTGGAAAGGTGTCTGAGGTGCTCTCTCTTTCTCTCCCTCTGGAAAGGTGTCTGAGGTGCTCTCTCTTTCTCTCCCTCTGGAAAGGTGTCTGAGGTGCTCTCTCTTTCTCTCCCTCTGGAAAGGTGTCTGAGGTGCTCTCTCTTTCTCTCCCTCTGGAAAGGTGTCTGAGGTGCTCTCTCTTTCTCTCCCTCTGGAAAGGTGTCTGAGGTGCTCTCTCTTTCTCTCCCTCTGGAAAGGTGTCTGAGGTGCTTATAGCAATTTTCTGGTTCTGTAGTTGTTGGTTCTTTCAGATAATCTGGATTGGAGAAGCATAAATAAATGTATATACATCCCATGAATATAGTCTAGCTCTAGTCATGCAAATACTCTATATATGAGAATATGATATTTTTGATGTGTATCATTGTGGTGTTTCTTATGGACTGTTTTCAATAACTCAGGTTTTAGCCATGAAATAATCTCTGTTTGTTTGATCCCCTACTCTATCAGATGTTGTTATCATCATTGCCATTGCTTGGGATGAATGTATATCTCAGAGACATTTATCTTCTATCTATTTCAACTGATTCAGCTCCAGATCCGAAAGTGTAGGGATGATGTGACCACAAATACAGCGTGCGTGGGCGTGTGTGTGCGTGTCCGTGTCCGTGTTCCCTCTGTGATATAGCCAAGCTGAACCATTAAATTTCTCACCACAGAGTGAAGTCACTGACACACACTTCCAGCAGATGACTTGTGATGTCAGGTCTGGTGTCATCGCCAACAGCTCAAGCAAAGCTCCTATTAGTGTTACCCAGTAACAGTAAATGATCAGGGGACGTCTACAAGGAACAGCTGCTCTGCTTACTGTTGGAAAAGAGAAAGACATAACTCCACACTAGTCAAAGCCAGCCTGCTTACGCACACAGCATTATTCCCTGCCAAGGTATTCTCTGTCAGCGCCAAATCAACACAACATAACACAAACACATTTGTCTTCCTTTGTGTGGCTGTTCTGTCGGCCTGTGTCATGCTCTTGAAAAATGTACTGTGTCTGAGGGGAACTAACGGGTGAAGAGTTGAGGGGTAGATATCGATGTCATCCCTCAGATGTAGCAATAGATGTGGTGGTGTGTTGGCACTTGAACAATACTTGTACATGGGGACCTTGACCCACCTCCGAAAGCTCTAACTGTTAGAGACCCAGACTCTGACTCAGCGCTCTGAAAGCAGTTCTATATGTACTCTTCCGTTCAGCCTTCGATGCTACATCTAAAGATGCAAACACCCATACTGTGTATCTCTCTGTCCACCCGTATCTGATCATTTATGTAACATCAATCTCTATGACTGTACTGTTACCTTTTAAATATTTTAAAAAGTGTGAGTGAAAACATAAGAGCGGATTGAAAAGAAATGTATCAAAAATACATTTGGATTTGTTTTACTTCGAGTTGAAGTGGGAAGTTTACATACACCTGAGCCAAATACATTTCAACTCAGTTCTTCCCAATTCCTGACATTTAATCCTAGTAAACATTCCCTGTTTAGGTCAGTTAGGATCACCGCTTTATTTTAAGAATGTGAATAATAGTAGAGAGAATGATTTATTTCAGCTTTAATTTCTTTCATCACATTCCCAGTGGGTCAGAAGTTTACATACACTCAATTAGTATTTGGTAGCATTGCCTTTAAATTGTTTAACTTGGGTCAAACATTTCGGGTAGCCTTCCACAAGCTTCCCACAATAAGTTGGGTGAATTTTGGCCCATTCCTCCTGACAGAGCTGGTGTAACTGAGTCAGGTTTGTAGGCCTCCTTGCTCGCACACACTTTTTCAGTTCTGCCCACAAATGTTCTATGGCATGGGTGTCAAACTCTGGCCCGCGGGCCAAATTTGGCCCGCGGGGTAATTATATTTGGCCCGCGAGACAATACCAAATTACTACTAGAGCTGGCCCGCCGGTATTATACAGCGCATTCACCGCTAATACTACGAATCCCATAATGCTCTGCTGTTGTTTTCGCGCGCCAATCAGGACAGGACCCAGAAACGCCCTCTCCTCTGTGACAGTAGTCATAGCAACATAGACGCTACAACTGTCAGCGCGCTATCCCTTCCCAAAAATGGCGAAAAGAAAGGCAGAAAACAGGAGCTTTCTGGACAAGTGGGAGGCAGAATATCTTTCTCTGTGACATCTCGAGCCATCTCGATGCGCTGAACCTGCAGCTTCAGGGGCGGGGGCGCATCATCACAGACATGTACGCTGCAGTGAGGGCCTTTAAAACTAAACTGTGCCTGTGGGAGAATCAGATGCTGCAAGGAAACCATTGCCATTTTCCCTGCTGCCAAACCATAAAAGCGCAGATCTCTACCGCCGTGTTCCCATGCGCACAGTTTGCTGAAAAACTCAGTGTTCTCGCCGCTGAGTTTAGCCGGCGATTTGCCGACTTCGATGTCCAGAAATGTAGGTTTGAACTGCTTAGTAATCCCTTCGCAGTTGATGTGGAAAATGCACCAACCAACATCCAAATGGAGCTGATTGAACTCCAGTGCAACGACACGCTGAAGTCAAAGTATGATGCTGTGGGCGCCGCACACTTTCCACGGTTCATCCCTGACACAATGCCTCAGCTCCGCACCCAAGCTGCTCAGATGCTCTCCATGTTCGGCAGCACTTATCTATGCGAGCAACTTTTCTCCTCGATGAAGATGACCAAAACAACTCACAGGAGACGTCTGACTGATGAACACCTTCGCTCGATACTGAGGATTTCTTCAGCTCAGAGCCTGAGCCCAGACATTGATGAACTAGCATCCAAGAAGAGATGCCAGGTATCTGGCTTGGGCACATCAGATTAGATCAGTGTGCAATAATTAACGTTTTCTTTGTGCACTTTTTCTTGCTACAAGGCATGGGCTTGAATGGTTGATTGATTTATTATCATTTTATTTGTAAAAAAAAATATTTTGGTATTTAAATCAGAAGGCTGCAAATAGAAAAGAGGCATACGATTTTTATTTACATTTCATTTATTTAATAAATGAATGCCATTGATGTGTTTTTTCATTTGAAATTCGATTTTGCATGTCTCCACTATTAAATTATATATTGTATGGTAATAAGCGATGCTTGTTCCATATTCAATGTTAAAGCAAAACTTGTTTGGGTCCATATTAAAAGGTTCATTTGTTCAATGTTGGCCCGCGACTTTGTTCAGGTTTTACATTTTGGCCCACTGGGTATTTGAGTTTGACACCCCTGTTCTATGGGATTGAGGTCAGGGCTTTGTGATGACCACTCCAATACCTTGACTTTGTTTTCCTTAAGCCATTTTGCCACAACTTTGGAAGTATGCTTGGGGTCGTTGTCCATTTGGAAGACCCATTTCCGACCAAGCTTTAACTTCCTGACTGATGTCTTGAGATGTTGCTTCAATATATCCACATTATTTTCCTGCCTCATGATGCCACCTATTTTGTGAAGTGCACAAGTCCCTCCTGCAGCAAAGCACCCTCACAACATGATGCTTCCAACCCTGTGCTTCACGGTTGGGATGGTGTTCTTCGGCTTGCAAGCCTCCCCCTTTTTCCTCCAAACATAACAATGGTCATTATGGCCAAAGAGTTCAATTTTTGTTTCATCAGACCAGAGGACATTTCTCCAAAAAGTACGATCTTTGTCCCCATGTGCAGTTGTAAACCGTAGTCTGGCTTTTTTATGGCGGTTTTGGAGCAGTGGCTTCTCCCTTGCTGAGCGGCCTTTCAGGTTATGTCGACATAGGACTCATTTTACTGTGGATATAGATACTTTTGTACCCGTTTCCTCCAGCATCTTCACAAGCTCCTTTGTTGTTGTTCTGGGATTGATTTGCACTTTTCGCACCAAAGTACATTCATCTCTAGGAGACAGAACGCGTCTCCTTCCTGAGCGGTATGACGGCTGCGTGGTCCCATGGTGTTTATACTTGTTTACTATTGTTTGTACAGATTAACATGGTACCTTCAGGCGTTTGGAAATTGCTCCCAAGGATGAACCAGACTTGTGGAGGTCTACAATTTTTTTTCTGAGGTCTTGGCTGATTTCTTTTGATTTTCCCATGATGTCAAGCAAAGAGGCACTGAGTTTGAAGATAGTCCTTGAAATACATCCACGGGTACACCTCCAATTGACTCAAATTATGTCAATTAGCCTATCAGAAGCTTCTAAAGCCATGACATCATTTTCTGGAATCGTCCAAGCTGTTTAAAGGCACAGTCAATTTAGTGTATGTAAACTTCTGACCCACTGGAATTGGGATATAGTGAATTATAAGTTAAATAATCTGTCTGTAAACAATTGTTGGAAAAACTAATTGTGTCAGGCACAAAGTAGATGACCTAACCGACTTGCCAAAACTATAGTTTGTTAACAAGAAATTTGTGAAGTGGTTGAAAAACGAGGTTTAATGACTCCAACCTAAGTGTTTGTAAACTTCCGACATCAACTGTACTTATTTGAGCTATTTGCTTCTTGCCTCTATCCAGGTTACTGTGTATGCTATGGTATATAGCGCACCGAGTGAGAATCCACAGACATGATCTGTGGTTTGTAGCAGCTACATGGTAGAGATGGGAGGAAAGTAAGAAAGTTGAAAATGCCCGAAAATTGACTTTCTCACTCTTTTTGATACTCTCTCTTGCTAACAACAGGGCTTTATGTGCAGCGACTCACTGTACTGTACGCTTCAGAGTTGTGGAGCACTGAGGAAGAATAAAAACAAAACACTTGTTCATGTCTCATAGGAACTCAGACAGAGAATGATGCTGTTTTTAATGTCTGCCTATAGGCCCTGCTCAAAAGTAGTGCACTATAAAGGGAATAGGGTGCATTTGGGACAAAGCCTAGGAGATCTTCTCTTTAGCCACGTCTTTCCTCCTCTCCTCTTCTGCATCCTCCCATCACTCCTCTCTTGGCTGCCCACTGAGAGATGGCGGGTGGCTGGCTCAGCTGGAAGATGATTGGCTTTGTTAGAGGATGATTGATCGATGACACACTGAATAGGCATACAGCCCGCCCACTTGGTGGATTGTGGCCGCGTTCCTGGCTGACTACATTGAAGACTCATGTATTTCAGATTTCACAACGCCTGGATAGGTGTTTAACATATCATCAAACCAAATCATATAATACAGAAATCTGATGCTTGACTGTGCAGTCGATGACCTGGCACACAACCATTGGTTGATGCAATGCGATGTCTGAAGTTCCATTTTTAACCGGTGAATGCCCCATGATTGATATTTAGTGCCATTAAGAAATCCACAGGCTTTTGTATGTCTGTTTTATTCTATAGCAAGTAGTCTACACTGAATTATACTCTATGAATCATTTAAGACATGAGGGGAGTGTGAAACAATGTGATCATTTATTTTGGAGTGCTCTGATTCTCAATGTGTTTTTAGATCAATATAGATAACAATAAAATACACACTGTATATCTCTACTGGTGATAATTATCATTTGAAATGACCAACCTCGAAAGCAAATCAGTGTTGTGAGCATTTCATTGTATTTTACCATCATGTTATTGAGAGGGATAAAATCTGTGTTAAGGGCATCTATTAAATCTACTGAGAGAAACTATGTACACAATTGGCACACAATCGCATGCATAATGGTTTTTGAAACATATTTTCCAGTAAAATAGTCTGTGGAAATGGAGACCAGAGTTTGCCTCTTTTTTTCATTGATGTCTTGTCATTTCATTAAAGCAAGTATTAACGGTGTTGTGCTGGAAGAGCCGTGTTTCAGAGTGCTACAGCTGGGTTCTTTGACCCTGAAAGGCCATGTCCTACTCTGCTATCTGCCTCACACTCCGCTCCTAATGAGTCCATTGGAGAAATGAAGAATTCCAGTGACCCTGTGTCACATCCCTAGCAGGGTCAGTGAACAGGTCAATTTAACATCATTGAGTGATTACTTGTAAAGAAAGTCCGCACTGACTACACACTATGCAGACTGAGCACTATATAAAGCAATGGGAGTCTACAGAGATAAGCATTGATTCAGACTGAGGAGCAAAGGATTTCTTCAACAACATATCTTTGTCGTTGGATATTCTCTGAGAAAACTGATCGTGCCTTGCAGTATCATTTCATCTGTTGGGCTGATGATGTGTGCTCCTTTATCTAACATTGGCGTTATGTCCTTACACTCTGTTTGTCCTCTTCTGAACTAAAATGGAACAAGAGGGATGGAGAGAAGGCAGACAAAAACAAGCTCTAGCCTGAAACATACTTTAGAGGAGTATATTTTCACTAGCTTAACAGATAAAGGGATTGATGCAGTGTTAAACATACTTTACAGGAGTATATTTTCACTAGCTTAACAGATAAAGGGATTGATGCAGTGTTAAACATACTTTACAGGAATATATTTTCACTAGCTTAACAGATAAAGGGATTGATGCAGTGTTGGGGCGAGATTCTTTTGTTTTTTTTGGGGGGGGGGGTAGATCAGCTTTAATATTGCAGATAGATTGTAGCTTCCATCAATGTAATTATCTGCATCACTTCCAATGGAGTGAGTATTTATCCTGGTTTTTGGCACATTTATCCATAATCTCCACCCCTCCACCTTGAGTGAGCAATTCTATGTACACCCATCCCTCTCTCTCGCTCTCTCTTTATGCCTGTTGCAGGGTAAATACACAGATTTAAATCTAAAGAATGTTTGCCAAGACTTACCTAGGGGGAGAAGTTGGAATTCTGGAGAACAGCCTACACTCGTTTTAGGTACTAGATAGCACCTTTTTCTTCAAAGAGTGTATAGGAGGGGTCAGATAAAGTTTTATGGGCTTATCTGATAAGGGTAGGATAAAAATGGTCTGCATGGAAGGATTCAGTCAGATGCTATCTGATCCTGAATCTACAGTCCCTTAATTTGACTCAATACTCACTGTTGATCTACCATCTGGGTTAGTGTTGGGGTCATCTCAGAAACCCAGAAGTCAAATCTGCCGTAATTGCATTAGATGCTTGATTAAATTCTAGCGGCAAACGTGTTAGAATGAGGAGTGAAAGCAGGGCGGTGGATCCACGCCCCTTTCTTTGCAAGTATGTGCCAAATGTATGGGCCCCTACACTTCAGAAATTTCCAAACTCTAGCCTCAACTACAATCCTAACCCTAGCTTCATTCCCACATCCTGGTTCAACTCTAACCCTAGCCTCGATCATAACCCTAACCCTAGTTTTATGTCCACACCCCGTTTCAACCCTAACCGTATAGCCTCAACCACAACCCTAACCCTAACTACAGCTCCAACCCTAATTCTCCCACCACCATCCACCTCCGAATTGCCATTTTAACCCCTTGTCACAACAGAATAATAATCACTGGAGAATGTTCAGAAGTGAATCTCAACCTAGCTCTCAAAAGTTGAAAAGACATGAAAAGGAGACTCAAGAAGCAAGGTCAGAAATTGAGCTCCAGTCCCGTTCTGTCAGAAACTCTCCTGTCCTCCATGTAGGTGGTGGAGGATCAGCAGCTCGTGAAAGTGAGCGGCGTGGCAAAGCGATCAATCTCTCCGTGGCTCAATGGCCCTAGCCAGCGAGCGTCGAGAAGACATAATTTTCCTGCCTCAGTCCTAAGAGTCAGATTCAGAGTGTTTAATAGTCACATGTACAGGGTTGCAAGTGTGATTGCAGGGTACAGTAAAATCTCAGGCTTTGAGCAGCACTAAGTGAAATAAAACAATGAAAATGGTCATAAAAAACCACAATAGAAATAGCAGTATATACAGTACCAGTCAAAAGTGTGGACACACCTACTCATTCAAGGTTTTTTCTTTATTGTTACTATTTTCTACATTGTAGAATAATAGGGAAGACCTCAAAACTATGAAATAACACATATGGAATCGTGTAGTAACCAAGAAAGTCCATAGGGGGAGCCGCAGGGGGAGGGGGAACGACTAGCTGATTAGTGATTAAAGCGAGGAGAACAGGGCATGGCTTCTTGGTGTCCTGTAGGGCAGACAGTGTGCACCCAATGGTGCGTTCGGCTGCATGTATCACCGTCTGAAGAGTGGCGGTGGAGTTGCCGTACCCGGCTGTGATGCAGCCCAACAGTATGCTCTCAATGGTGCTCGTGTAGAACACTGAGGGCACGTGGGGACAGGCCGCATTTCTTCAGCATCCTGAGGTTGAAGAGTCGCCGTCATGCCTTCACTACGGTGTCCGTAGTTATTAACCGGCTCCAAGGCGGCCCCATTAATGAAGATGGGGACGTGTCCAGCCTGGTTCCTCCTGAAGTCCACAATCAGCTCCTTTGTGTTGCTAACGTTGAGGGAGAGGTTGTTTACCTGGCACCATGTCCTCATAGTGCCTACCTCCTCTCTGTAGGCTGTCTCGTCATTGTTGGTAATCAGGCCTATTACTGTTGTGTCGTCAGCGAACTTGATGATGGAGTATAAACTGTGTGAGGCCACGCAGTCGTGGGTATATAGGAAATACAGGAAGGGCTGAGGCGCACCCTTGTGTCACCCTGTGTTGATGATTCGTGTCGAGGAGGTAATGTTGCCTACCTTCACCACCTGGAGGCTGCCCGTCAGGAAGTTCAGGACCCAGTTGCATAGGGAAAAGTTCTGACCCAGGGCTGTGAGCTTTGTAATGAGCTGTAGGGCACTATGGTATTGAAGGCCGAGCTGTAGTCAATGAACAGTATCCTCACATATGCATTTCTTTTGTCCAGGTGGGTAAGGACAGTGCGCAGTGCAATGGCGATTGCGTCGTCTGTGGATCTGTCTGGGTGGTAGGCGAATTGGAATGTCGAGTGTGTCGGGGGGGAGGAGGTGATATGGTCTTTGACTAGCCTCTCGAAGTACTTCATGATGACGGAAGTGAGTGCTACTGGTCGGTAGTAAGTTATTTCCCTTTCTTGGGCACGGGGATAATAGTGGATATCTTGAAGCAGGTGGGTATAGAGGCCTGGACTAGGGAGAGATTAAATAGATTAGATTGTCAGAGAACACAACAGCCAGCTGGTCTGCACATCAAATCAAATGTTATTGGTCACATACACGTGATTAGCAGGTGTTATTGCGGGTGTAGCGAAATGCTTGTGCTTCTCGCCCCAAAAGTGCAGTAATATCTAACAAGTAACATTACACAAATTACACAACATATACCCAATACACACAAATCTAAGTAGGAATGAATTAAGACTATATAAACTCAGCAAAAAAAGAAACATCCCCTTTTCAGGACCCTGTCTTTCAAAGATAATTCGTAAAAATCCAAATAACTTCACAGATCGTTATTGTAAAGGGTTGAAACACTGTTTTCCATGCTTGTACAATGACCCATAAACAATTAATGAACATGCACCTGTGGAACGGTCGTTAAGAAACACTAACAGCTTACAGACGGTAGGCAATTAAGGTCACAGTTATGAAAACGTACTGACTACGAAAAAAACCAGAAGAAAGATGCCCAGGGTCCCTGCTCATCTGCGTGAACGTGCCTTAGGCATGCTGCAAGGAGGCATGAGGACTGCAGATGTTGCCAGGGCAATAAATTGCAATGTCCATACTGTGAGACACCTAAGACAGCGCTACAGGGAGACAGGACGGACAGCTGATCGTCCTCGCAGTGGCAGACCACGTGTAACAACACCTGCACAGGATCGGTACATCTGAACATCACACCTGCGGGACAGGTACAAGATGGCAACAAGAACTGCCCGAGTTACACCAGGAACGCCCAATCCCTCCATCAGTGCTCACACTGTCTGCAATAGGCTGAGAGAGGCTGGACTGAGGGCTTGTAGGCCTGTTGTAAGGCAGGTCCTCACTAGACATCACCGGCAACAACGTCGCCTATGGGCACAAACCCACCATTGCTAGACCAGACAGGACTGGCAAAAAGTGCTCTTCACTGACGAGTCGTGGTTTTGTCTCACCAGGAGTGATGGTGGGATTCGCGTTTATCATCAAAGGAATGAGCGTTACACCGAAGCCTGTACTCTGAAGGGGGACTGATTTGGAGGTGGAGGGTCCGTCATGGTCTAGGTTGGTGTGTCACAGCATCATCAGACTGAGCTTGTTGTCATTGCAGGCTATCTCAACACTGGTCGTTACAGGGAAGACCTCCTACTCCCTCATGTGGTACCCTTCCTGCAGGCTCATCCTGACATGACCCTCCAGCATGACAATGCCACCAGCCATACTGCTCGTTCTGTGCGGGATTTCCTGCAAGACAGGAATGTCAGTGTTCTGCCATGGCCAGCGAAGAGCCCGGATCTCAATCCCATTGAGCACGTCTGGGACCTGTTGGATCGGAGGGTGAGGGCTAGGGCCATTCCCCCCAGAAATGTCCGGGAACTTGCAGGTGCCTTGGTGGAAGAGTGGGGTAACATCTCACAGTAAGAACTGGCAAATCTGGTGCAGTCCATGAGGAGGAGATGCACTGCAATACTTAATGCAGCTGGTGACCAGATACTGACTGTTACTTTTGATTTTGACCCCCCCTTTGTTCAGGGACACATTATTCCATTTCTGTTAGTCACATGTCTGTGGAACTTGTTCAGTTTATGTCTCAGTTGTTGAATCTTGTTATGTTCATACAAATACTTACACATGTTAAGTTTGCTGAAAATAAATGCGGTTGACACTGAGAGGATGTTTCTTTTTTTGCTGAGATTACATATGAACAAGCGATGTCAGAGGGGAACGGATTAAGATACAGTACAGTGACTTGCAAAAGTATTCATCCCTCTTGGCATTTTTCCTATTTTGTTGCCTTACAACCTGGAATTAAAATATATTTTTTTGGGGGGGGTTTGTATCATTTGATTTACACAACATGCCTACCTCTTTGAAGATGCAAAATATTTTGTTTTGTGCTACAAACAAGAAATAAGACGAAAAAAAACTGAAAACTTGAGCGTGCATAACTATTCACCCCCCAAAGTCAATACTTTGTAGAGCCACCTTTTGCAGCAATTACAGCTGCAAGTCTCTTGGGGTATGTCTCTATAAGCTTGGCACATCTAGCCAATGGGATTTTTGCCCATACTTCAAGGCAAAACTGCTCCAGCTTCTTCAAATTGGATGGGTTCCGCTGGTGTACAGCAATCTTTAAGTCATAACATAGATTCTCAATTGGATTGAGGTCTGGGCTTTAACTAGGCCATTCCAAGACATTGAAATGTTTCCCCTTAAACCACTCAAGTGTTGCTTCAGCAGTATGCTTAGGGTCATTGTCCTGCTGGAAGGTGAACCTCCATCCCAGTCTCAAATCTCTGGAAGACTGAAACAGGTTTCCCTCAAGAATTTCCCTGTATTTAGCACCATCCATCATTCCTTCAATTCTAACCAGTTTCCCAGTCACAGCCGATGAAAAACATCCCCACAGCATGATGCTGCCACCACCATGCTTCACTGTGGGGATGATGTTCTCGGGGTGATGAGAGGTGTTGGGTTTGCGCCAGACATAGCGTTTTCCTTGATGGCCAAAAAGCTACATTTTTGTGTCATCTGACCAGAGTACCTTCTTCCATATGTTTGGGGAGTCTCCCACATGCCTTTTGGTTAACACCAAACGTGTTTGCTTATTTTTTTATTGAAACAATGGCTTTTTTCTGACCACTCTTCCGTAAAGTCCAGCTCTGTGGAGTGTACGGCTTAAAGTGGTCCTATGGACAGATACTCCACTCTCCGCTGTAGAACTTTGCAGCTCCTTCAGGGTTATCTTTAGTCTCTTTGTTGCCTCTCTGATTAATGCCCTCCTTGCCTGGTCCATGAGTTTTGGTGGGCGGCCCTCTCTTTGCAGGTTTGTTGTGGTGCCATATAATAATGGGTTTAATGGTGCTCCGTGGGATGTTTAAAGTTTCTGGTATTTTTTTATAACCCAACCCTGATCTGTATTTCTCCACAACGTTGTCCCTAACCTGTTTGGAGAGCTCCTTGGTCTTCATGGTGCCGCTTGCTTGGTGGTGCCCCTTGCTTAGTGGTGTTGCAGACTCTGGGGCATTTCAGAACAGGTGTATATATACTGAGATCATGTGACAGATCATGTGACACTTGGATTGCACACATGTGGACTTTATTTAACTAATTATGTGACTTCTGAAGGTAACTGGTTGCACCAGATCTTATTTAGGGGATTCATAGCAAAGGGGTGAATACATATGCATGCACCACTTTTCAGTTTTTAATTTAGTATAATTTTTTTAAACAAGTTATTTTTTAATGTCACTTCACCAATTTGAACTATTTTGTGTATGTCCATTACTTGAAGTCCAAATAAAAATACATTTAAATTCCAGGTTGTAATGCAACAAAATAGGAAAAACACCAAGGGGGATGAATACTTTTTTAAGGCTCTGTATAGAATACAGTTTATACATATGAGATGAGTAATGCAAGATATGTAAATATTATTAAGTGAATGAGATACTGAGGAATAGTATTTGTCTATTTGAATTTTTTAAATATATTTTACCAGGCAAGTCAGTTAAGAACACATTCTTATTTACAATGACGGCCTACTGGGGAACAGTGGGTTAACTGCCTTGTTCAGGGGTAGAAGGATTTTTTACCTTGTCAACTCAGGGATTCGATACAGCAACCTTTCAGTTACTGTCCCAACGCTCTAACCACTAGGCTACCTGCCACCCCAAAATATACTGTATAGAAAACAGTATATACAGTGGGGCAAAAAAGTATTTAGTCAGCCACCAATTGTGCAAGTTCTCCCACTTAAAAAGATGAGAGAGGCCTGTAATTTTCATCATAGGTACACTTCAACTATGACAGACAAAATGAGGAAAAAAAATCCAGAAAATCACAGTGTAGGATTTTTTATGAATTTATCTGCAAATTATGGTGGAAAATAAGTATTTGGTCAATAACAAAAGTTTATCTCAATACTTTGTTATATACCCTTTGTTGGCAATGACAGAGGTCAAACGTTTTCTGTAAGTCTTCACAAGGTTTTCACACACTGTAGCTGGTATTTTGGCCCATTCCTCCATGCAGATCTCCTCTAGAGCAGTGATGTTTTGAGGCTGTTGCTGGGCAACACAGACTTTCAACCCCCTCCAAAGATTTTCTATGGGGTTGAGGTCTGGAGACTGGCTAGGCCACTCCAGGACCTTGAAATGCTTCTTACGAAGCCACTCCTTCGTTGCCCGGGCGGTGTGTTTGGGATCATTGTCATGCTGAAAGACCCAGCCACGTTTCATCTTCAATGCCATTGCTGATGGAAGGAGGTTTTCACTCAAAATCTCACGATACATGGCCCCATTCATTCTTTCCTTTACACGGATCAGTCATCCTGGTCCCTTTGCAGACAAACAGCCCCAAAGCATGATGTTTCCACCCCCATGCTTCACAGTAGGTATGGTGTTCTTCGGATGCAACTCAGCATTCTTTGTCCTCCAAACACGACGAGTTGAGTTTTTACCAAAAAGTTCTATTTTGGTTTCATCTGACCATATGACATTCTCCCAATCTTCTTCTGGATCATCCAAATGCTCTCTAGCAAACTTCAGACGGGCCTGGACATGTACTGGCTTAAGCAGGGGGACACGTCTGGCACTGCAGGATTTGAGTCCCTGGCGGCGTAGTGTGTTACTGATGGTGGCTTTGTTACTTTGGTCCCAGCTCTCTGCAGGTCATTCACTAGGTCCCCCCGTGTGGTTCTGGGATTTTTGCTCACCGTTCTTGTGATCATTTTGACCCCACGGGGTGAGATCTTGCGTGGAGCCCCAGATCGAGGGAGATTATCAGTGGTCTTGTATGTCTTCCATTTCCTAATAATTGCTCCCACAGTTGATTTCTTCAAACCAAGCTGCTTACCTATTGCAGATTCAGTCTTCCCAGCCTGGTGCAGGTCTACAATTTTGTTTCTGGTGTCCTTTGACAGCTCTTTGGTCTTGGCCATAGTGGAGTTTGGAGTGTGACTGTTTGAGGTTGTGGACAGGTGTCTTTTATACTGATAACAAGTTCAAACAGGTGCCATTAATACAGGTAACGAGTGGAGGACAGAGGAGCCTCTTAAAGAATAAGTTACAGGTCTGTGAGAGCCAGAAATCTTGCTTGTTTGTAGGTGACCAAATACTTATTTTCCACCATAATTTGCAAATAAATTCATAAAAAATCCTACAATGTGATTTTCTGGATTTTTTTTTCTCATTTTGTCTGTCATAATTGAAGTGTACCTATGATGAAAATGACAGGCCTCTCTCATATTTTTAAGTGGGAGAACTTGCACAATTGGTGGCTGACTAAATACTTTTTTGCCCCACTGTACATATGAAATGAGTAATGCCAGATATGTAAACATTAAGTGACTTAGATACTATAGAATGGTATAGAATACAGCATATACAGATGAGATAAGTAATGCAAGATATGTAAACATTATTAAATTGACTAGTGTTCCATTCATTAAAGTGGCCAGTGATTCCTAGTCTATGATTATAGGCAGCAGCCTCTAATGTGCTAGTGACGGCTGTTTAACACTCTGATGGCCTTGAGATAGAAGCTACTTTTCAGGCTCTCGGGCCCAGCTTTTATGCACCTGTACTGACCTCGCCTGACCTTGATGATAGCGGGGTGAACAGGCAGTGGCTCGGGTGGTTGATGTCCTTGATGATCTTTTTGGCCTTCCTATGACATCGGGTGCTGTAGGTGTCCTGGAGGGTGGGTAGTTTGCACCCAGTAATGCGTTGGGCAGTTGCCATACCAAGCGGTGATACAGCCCGACAGATGCTTTGAGTGCACGGCTAGAGATACCATCTGGGCCAGCAGCCTTGCGAGGGTTAACACATTTGAATGACTTACATACGTCCTCAGTGGAGACTGTGAGTGTGTGGCCCAGGTTGTCATCGGGGGCTCTCCTCGACAGCTCAGGGTCATTGTTCTCGAATCTTGAGGAAAAAGGTGTTTAGCTCGTCTGATAGGGTGGCGTTGGTGACAGGGATGTGGCTGGCTTTCTTTTTGTAATCCGTGATCGTTAGGAGCCCCTGCCACACATGCCTTTTGTCCAACCCGGTGAATTGCTCCTCCACTTTGTCTCTATACTTGTGTTTCGACATCTTGATTGATCTGTGTAAATCATATCTGTACTATTTAACCAAACTATTGTCCCAGTCACCTTGCCCTGTTCATAAGCAGCATCTCTCTTTCAGTTTTCCTACAAGGCTGCTATCAATCCACTGTTTTTGATTCGGGTACATTTTTGAAAGATACTATCGGTACCACATAATGCACAGAGTCGGCATATTCATTGAGATTATCTCCAGAGGCAACCTGGAACATATTCCAGTCCATGTGATCAAAACAGTCTTGGAGCGTGATTTCTGATTGGTCAGGTCTGTACAGCGTTGGTCTGACCACCAGAGCTTCCCTCAAGTCTTTGTTTGTAGGCAGGGAGAAGCAAGATGGAGTCATGGTTGGATTTTCCAAAGGGAGGACAGGATAAGGCCTTATACCCATGTCGAAAAGGTGTGTAGCAGTGGTCAAGAGTAGAATTTCCGCGAGTTAGACAGTCAATGTGTTGGTAATAATTTGGGAGTACTGTTCTCAAATTACTTTTGTTAAAGTGTGTGCATCAAGGTCAATGTCACCTCAATGGTCCATCTAGCGCTGAGTGCAAACAGCAGGCTGTGGCTGGTTAACATGCACATGTAGGCAGACATATTCTAGTCAATTCTTACATGTCCAGGTTGATTCTAAGTACAAGTGTCTCACAGGTTGAAACAAGACTAACCTAAATCAGACAATAATGGCAACAATCAGGGATTTTTCTCTGGTAAGTCTTGGCCACCTGTGATTCTCATAAGTAGGCCTACTTATGTCACATTAGACCATCATTGATGGTGAAGATAAGGGGGAATTGAGCATTCATTCTTTCATCTCTCACTAACCCAGTTTGCCTCCCTCTCTCTCTCTCTCTCCTGCCCCTTGACGCTTCACTGTGCTTGAACTCAGAAAAAGAGCATAGCCTAATGCTCTAAACATGCCATCTATCCCCATTTGGAACAGAGGAAACAGGAGTGTGTTCAGGTGTGTGTGTGTGTGCTTAGCAACTACTTAGCAACTACACACTTGTATTGTTGTTGCAAAAACAACAATAGGTTCTGTACTGAAACCACAAGGCAGAGCAATAGCTCAAATGAATGTACCAAATGCTCTGTCAAGGTCTCAGTCACTGTGGATGGAGGAGCCACGGCTGCCTACTGTTTGTTCTTCTTTGTCTATCAATTATTCAGCTCCTCCCTTTATGCCATGCACTGTCTATGTGTTATTGAGTAGGATGGTAAGTTAGGCCTTTAGCCTAATTTTCGGCATTCAGAAAAACAGCATACATTTTGATCCAGGATATAGCAACCTACAAGGCCCTTTTCCTAAAATACTCCATTTCAATTTGTTTCAGTAGAAAGACAACATTTTCTTCAATTCCAAAACAAGGGCTTTTGTTTAGCTCAAACTCAAGTAGCAGAGCATATCCAGTGGTGTGTATTCATGGATGCCAAGAGAAACCAGGCTTCCGCAAAAAATGTACCAATAAAAAATAGATAATAATAAAATAGTTTATCTTTTGTCTCTCCGTGTTTCATAATTTTCTTTCAATTCGCAAGAGGCTGAATGTATCTCACTGGAGAAAGCATCCGAGCGAGCGAAACAGCGCCCCTCTGTCTCTGTTTGTGTAGCGTATCTGTCTGATTCTGTCTGGTCAAAAAGAGTATGACATTGTTGCCGCCCGTAGCACTGAATGCAAGGGAAGTCAGCGAGCATTTGGCTTCCCTTGATTAAAAAAAATATACAATAATAGCCACTAACCTGAGTGAGCTCAACTGTGAATGGTCCTACCACACCAAAAAAAAGTGTCAAGGGAAGCAAGTTTGGATTTGGCTTCGCACCAATCACATCACATCAAGCCAAACATCATTGACAGAAAAAAATTGTTAAATTGTGGCATCTTGTTGTGTTGTTGTCCTCTGGTGGGTAGCTAGCTAAAATTGTCTCTTTCCTAAATTCTCCATGGACGGAGATAGAGATTCGGACGTGTGGTTTTACTTAATTCTCCGTACTGGCCAATGATTATAACGGCGATTTTGATCCAATCATAAATGTATACATTCTGCATCTGGCCTGAGAGGATGGAAGTTCAATATGTAGCTCGATGTAGTAGGCTAATGTTAACTAGCTCACTAATCATTGCCCATGAAAGGAAGTTAAGCTAGTGAGCAACCATTTTAGTCTACTTACGCACACACACACACACACACACACACACACACACACAAGCAGAGAAATCTTAACCATGGACAGCCACATGATATTTAGCTTAGATTGACTAGACTAAATTGTTTTGGGAATCTTTTAGTTGTCACTGTATTAGACTAAGGATAGGTGATTTGATGATGTTGAAGTTGAAATGGTGCTGGAATAGTGGAGGCAGCTCCTGTTTTTTTTGCGACTTGCAGTAACTGTCTGTGGTTCTAAATCGGAAACATTAACTTGATTGTCCATGCTGTAGGTCATGTGACTGTTTATTAGCAGTAATATGCTTTGTGGACTTCACCAGACAGAGGTTGCTCTCTGGTTTTGTGATGAAACACAGATGTGGTTGAATTTATTATGCTACTGTGTCTTCTTATTGTCTCGGCCTTTAGGCCTAAATATTACGGTGTCAAGGCATATGAACTAACAGATCATAGAGCAAACAACGCAATGATCACAACACCCCCCCCCCCCCGGCTTTGCTTCCCCAGTTATTTTCCCCACACACCGCTACTGAGCATATCAGAGCTACAGTATGTGATGTGCAGGAGGGAGTGGGGAGGGGGAGGGCTAGGTACTGAAATGTCTGGTAGTTAGTGAAAGAACTACAGCTTGAAGTTTGAGCTTGTTGGGCTCATGAGCCAACACGTGAGACGTCTGCTGAGGACAGCAGTTGACAGTACATCTCATTCTGAAATCAGAGCAGTGTGAATTTCCAGAAAGAGTTGGTTACTGAACATTTGAACATTTGTCTGAGTTGCAACACGTTATAATTTCAGTATTCTGTATAGAGGTTAAAGGGTGTGTAAGTGAGTGCGTGTGCACGTTGGTATGTGTTTGTTCATGATTGGCACGTTCAAAGACTTGGTAGTTTGTTTTGTTCTTCAACCAAGGCGATTGTTTGTTCTCTTCATTGTGGAGCACTTTGGGGGATTGGAATTAATAATGTATGGAATTAGACATTTTACATTCACAGTAGCATCTCTGATGTCCCTAGCCAAAACATATTCAGGAAATGGATGTCTTTTCATCCGACAGTAATGCTAGAGTACCATTAGAGTTTCTCTTACATTTAATCATTTATTTACTTTATCTGAATACTTTATACAGACTGCGATTAACCATCTTTCTACACTAAAACAGGTCCCTCTAATTCAAAAATGATCTCTTTACAGAAGATTTCTTTCCCTCCCCCCCATCAGCTGCTTTGTCAGATCCCTCCTCTTTAGAGGCCAAACATGCCATTTCTCCAAACGAGGAGACCATGGAAGGCCTGGGGGAAACAAGAGGAGGGGAGGAACCAGAGAGGAACCAGAGAGGAACCAGAGGATCCAAAAAAACAGCACACCTGCAGAAGTGTGCAATTCTAAGACTGCTGACTTAGGACCTCCCCCCTCATGGACTCTAGGGAACAACCACCCCCTGAAGGTCGCCACCCCCTCCCCAGATAGCATATGAACAGGTCAGGCTATGACATAAATGTTTACAATTACACAAAATGTGCTTTAAAAATGTTAAATTAGAATAGCATGAGATTACCCATGGCAAGCTCAGACCTTGCTCGCGAAACTGTGGTACGCCACTGTTCCAATCCCTCCACATCCTTTCCTTACTATTACACAAACTACTAGAGGTAATCATTTGTAATGTATCACCTTTCCTCCCTCTGCGCTCCCCGGCGCCAAATAGATTTTTGATCGTGTTCATAAATGAATGGATGAATGGCCCATCCGTGGTGTCAGAGCTGTAAATGCAGGTCCTCGGAGCTCCCTCAATTACAGAAAAAAGAGCGGCGAGGCTGCAGTGTAGTAAGCGAGGCTTTTGCGAATGCTAATGTTCATGTCAGACGTGTAGAGAGAGACACAGGAAGGCCTCACAGGAATACTAAACAGGGGTGACCCTAGCATGTGCCTCACCTACCAAACCTACTACAGCCTGCCCATGGTTTGCCTCCCCTCAATGTGTCATTATCACATCAGAATTCTCTCGCAAATCGCGAGCCATTGAATTCTGATAAACTACTATACTTCCACCCTTCTTAATAGCAGCATGTAATCTCTAGATCAGAAGCCATTGAATTCTAATATAGTGTATATCGCTCTCTCGGAGCAGGATAGCTGCAGAGTGCTGTCAAATTCATATAGAGGTTAGTGGTGGAGAAAATAGTTCTTTCCAATGCAAGTGATTTTCTTGACTTTTTTCTTGCCTTTGACAATGTCCTATTGATTGGTACACATGATGGTAAAAAAGCAAACCTTTTTAAACCATTACATGCCGTTCACCCTCAGGAAACAACTGTTAAGATGTTTTCCATTTGTTTTGCTTTCACAGCGACAAGGGGAATCATGGCAAGTCATATCAATAGGCTGGAGGAAGCAACATGGGAGTTACTACACGACCCCCCTACTGCAGTAAATTAGGAGAATTGCAGATTTAAGAAAGAGCTCCAAGTCCATTTTCTGAGCGTGAACCACCACAATGGCTGCGTTTAGACAGGCAGCCCAATTCTGATATTTTTCCACTAATTGGTCTTTTGACCAATCCCATCAGATATTTTCACATCAGATCTTTTTCAGAGCTAATCTGATTGGTCAAAAGACCGATTAATGAAAAAAAGATCAGAATCGGGCTCCCTGTGTGAACGCAGCAATATTGGTGTTAATTATTCAACATATTGGTTTTAGCCAGACATCAATTAAAGATCTTCAGCTAATGAGGCTAATGTAATGAGCACAATAGTGTTAATCTTTTTTTATCCCATTAAAAGTCCAGTTTAAGTACATACACACACATCAATGCTCTATGCCTTTTATTAAACATTGCTTTAAATCTTCCATATAAATCTAAAGATCTGTAAAGTAAGCATAATTCTACCCAATCAACAGATTCACAAAATATAAACATAAAGTACTGTATGAATCTGATATGGTAAACAAAATGTATCCCCACAAAAGGGTGAGGCAAAAAAGGTACAGTACAACCATTACAAGAAACAAAAGCATTTAGTATAAAACGATACACAACAGTTAAGTTCCTTCCTAAGGTTAGTGTTTAATTGAGTTTAGTATTATTTTATTCACATCCTGCTCCTTCCTCTGTCTACTTGGCCCTAGTACTGAACCACACCAACCCTTACCTAACACTGGCCACCTCTGTTAATCTCCAACAGAACAGTGTTGACGTTAGAAACCAGAAAGAAAGGAAATGAGAGAAAGAGAGTGTTGTTTGGTCCTTACCCACACAGTAGCACAATTCCTTCATTCTATAGATTTCAGCCATGTACTGTAACAGTCACTTCTAGTGCAATGTAATCCTGACTCCTGTAATCCTGCTCCACTGCTGCAGTCCACCATTACCTCACTGTTAAAAGACATCATTCAGGTGACTACTTTAACAGGAGGGGGGGGTATTTTTGATTGTGTCACCACTTGGACTGGCTGATGAAAGAAAGGGGGAGAAGTCGTACATAAATGTTATTTAAATCAGGGGTTCCCAACCTTTTAGCCCCAGGACCCCCTTTTTCACATTTGAAAAATGTCACACCCCTCTCCCCGTTTTCTATGTATTATTGTTTATTGAGATAGTCTATATTAAATACACCACCAGCTTGATTTTGTTTCATTTGAGGGACCTAGGAAAATGTTGTTTTGAAGCTAATTTCCTGCAATTCTGCGTAGTTTTAGAAGACTCGTGACATCTTTTAGATGGGCTATTTAATAATAATGGATAAGGAAAATAAAGTCTAGACCCGATTTACTCAAATGTTATTCCGCTACCAAACATGTTTTATTATGATCATTTTATGATGTTTTCATTTAATTCTAGATATTCTCTTTTACAGAAAGTGAATAGATCAATTGATAGCGACAGAGCCACACATTGTATAAGATTACTTCCCAAGCAGTCCAATTTCTTTGACTCCTCGACTTTAGAAGGTCGTAGCTAAGCTTCTGAATGTCAGAGACAAACCAAAGATATTCCCATGTGCATCAGAGTTGAGTCTTCCTCAGGCAATTAACGGCATGTTTCTAGCCTAAAGCATTGCAGATCTGGGTTGGGAACCCCTGTTTTAAATGATGATATTATGATAGAAGAGAATAGACGGATCAGAACTACTCGGTCAGTCCTCCTTATGCACTACTTACAAATAAGGATTTCTACATCCTTAACTTAAAGTGGAATAATAACATCATATAATACAACTTAAGAGCCAGGAGGAAATGCTCCTTGGGGAATTTCTGAGTCTGTTTCGACCCCCACCCCTTTCAAATGGACCCACACTAGCTGAGTTTGTACTGTAGAAAGACAGTGGGGGGTGGTGAGTGTTGAACTTCCAGTGATCTGGTTCTGTTTCAGAGAAACACACAGAGTCACACAGAGTCAGCAGGAGGAGCTGCATTATGAGCCCTACACCTGGTTCCTGTAGAGCGGACCTGAACTATAAAGTGCCTCTGCTGTATAAGACTGGGGTGGCTGCCTGCTGCCGTCCACACTGTCCTCCGTTCTAGGGGAGGAGGGCTGAGAGGGGTACCAGGTGACCCCACCCCCTCACCCAGTGGTCAGGTTTGAGTCGGGGGGTTCCAGGCTCTCAGCGATGTCCTCCAACTCATCCAGCAGCTCTGAGAAGGAGGGTCTCCGAAACGCATCCATCTGAACCACAGAACAAGAGGACAACATGAGTTCATCTGAACCACAGGACAAGAGGACAACATGAGTTCATCTGAACCACAGGACAACATGAGTTCATCTGAACCACAGAACAAAAGGACAACATGAGTTCATCTGAACCACAGGACAAGAGGACAACATGAGTCCATCTGAACCACAGGACAAGAGGACAACATGAGTCCATCTGAACCACAGGACAAGAGGACAACATGAGTCCATCTGAACCACAGGACAACATGAGTCCATCTGAACCACAGGACAACATGAGTCCATCTGAACCACAGGACAACATGAGTCCATCTGAACCACAGGACAAGAGGACAACATGAGTCCATCTGAACCACAGGACAACATGAGTCCATCTGAACCACAGGACAACATGAGTCCATCTGAACCACAGGACAACATGAGTCCATCTGAACCACAGGACAACATGAGTCCATCTGAACCACAGGACAAGAGGACAACATGAGTCCATCTGAACCACAGGACAAGAGGACAACATGAGTCCATCTGAACCACAGGACAACATGAGTCCATCTGAACCACAGGACAACATGAGTCCATCTGAACCACAGGACAACATGAGTCCATCTGAACCACAGGACAAGAGGACAACATGAGTCCATCTGAACCACAGGACAAGAGGACAACATGAGTCCATCTGAACCACAGGACAAGAGGACAACATGAGTCCATCTGAACCACAGAACAACATGAGTTCATCTGAACCACAGGACAACATGAGTGATATTCTACAGTAGATGGCAAATGCATGTCTTTCTTACACTCTCGTAATTGAGGCAAACTATGACCAGGATTAATACAAAGCATGTTATAGTGCTGTTAAAGCGCTACGCACTGAAATACAGACAATGAGAGATCGCATTCATGATAAACGCTGCAGATGTTGGCTCAAACCTAAATTACCTTTAAATAGCACACCTAAAAAAAGAGCTGTGTTTGTCGGTCAATGCCCTTCATAATGAATCCCGGCTTAAGTCTCTAATTTTCTGAGACATGCTCTCACATTCACTCTCTAACATTGTCTCTCAGCCTCTCTCTCCGTTTCTCCCTCACACTCCCTCCCTCCAGTCCACACTCACCAGACAGCAGTTGGCTGAAAGCTCCAGGATGCGTCGTGGACAACCCTGGACCATCTCACTGAAGGCCTCAACGTCTAGACCATAGTCCTGCAGAGAGAACAAACACTGTGTCAACTGCATTGTACAACATGTACAGGCCCATAGAGTATCACTAAGTAGTTACAGGTTAGAGAGCTAGATCAGATAACCAATGTCATGGCAAACAAGGAAAGTTTTGAGATCCCCACTATTGTATACAGACTACTGTATACCTCAGTTTTGATCATCAGGGACTACTGATGAATTCGCAGAACACATACTGTATAGATAGGATAGCAATGTGACTAACTGACCCTGCGGTCCTCCCACTTCTAATGAGAAATGTCACAAATAAATCAAATGTATGTGAAACCTCAACGAGCACATTAAAGTCTCTCTCTGCTCCCTGTCTCTGACCTTGTCTTGATCACCCCAGGGACATTAGATGACTCATTTCACCATCATCTACATGCAAATGGTACTGTCACTAATGGCCTAATAACTAAGAGTGCTATCAAGTAACAAGACTGCTAATCGCCAAATTATGTTGCAGGATCACATTCAATATAATGTCTGAGTTGTGGGGAAATACATTTAATTAACTCATAGCTCAGTTGTGGTATAATTTCCACATGTGTAGTGTCAGTCTAAATCTAGCAGTCTATGGTTCTTTGGTTTTGATAAGTGTGTGTGGGTTTTTTGTTCAACTCTCCTCGTGGGTACCAGAAGTCCTCATAAGGATAGTAAAACAAGAAACATTTGGACAAGTTGGGACATTTTTCCGGTCCCCACAAGGAAAAATTATATTTTAGGCTTAGGGGTTTGGGTTACAATTGGGGTCAGGGTTAAAATTAAGGTTAGGGGTTACGGTTAGGTTTAGGAGTTAGGATTGGGTATAGTTTTGGGGTTAAGGTTGGACTTAGGGTTATGGGTTAGGTTAGATTTAGGGTTAGGGAAAATAGGATTTTGGATAGGAATCAATTATTTGGTCCCTACAAGGATAGGAATACAAAACTGTGTGTGTGTATGTTTTAATTTACCCGTGTTCTGGGAAGGATCTCGGGATCTGCTGAGATCCGGCCCAAAATCTCACACAGCATGATGCCAAAAGAGAAGACATCCACCTGGAGGAAGAAGTTATGTTATTGACTTTATCGTCCTAATTCCATTCCATTAATTAATTAAATGAAATTAATGTTATGAATAGATTATAATAGGAAGGATCAGATGTAAGTATTTTCTATTATTTAGTGGAAACCATGAAATAAAATAACAGTTATTTCTATATCAGGGTGTAAGACTGTCAGCGTCCCAAATGGCATCCTCTTCCCTTTTTAGTGCACTGCTTTCAACCAGGGCCCATAGATTTCTGGTCGAAAGCAGTGAACTCAATAGGGAATAGGGTGCCATTTGGGATGCATGTAGGCTACCTACTTTGCGGTCGTAGGGTTCCCCTCGGAGCATCTCGGGGGCCATCCAGAAGGCAGATCCCACCAGAGACATCTTCCTCTCTGGGTCGTTAGCTGCCAGCTCCACCATTACCTCTCTGGCCAGACCAAAATCTGTCACCACCGCCTCCCTGCCCCGAGACGTCTCCCGTATCAGACAGTTCTGCACACACACAATGTTCAGGCAACGTTAGACAACTCTGCACACACACACACAATGTTCAGGCAACGTTAGACAACTCTGCACACACACACAACGTTCAGGCAACGTTAGACAACTCTGCACACACACACAACGTTCAGGCAACGTTAGACAACTCTGCACACACACACAACGTTCAGGCAACGTTAGACAACTCTGCACACACACACAACGTTCAGGCAACGTTAGACAACTCTGCACACACACACAACGTTCAGGCAATGTTAGACAACTCTGCACACACACACAACGTTCAGAATATTACTCACATTAAAAGCACTGGTCACTGCTATCAAATCTATTCAAATGTACGATACAGTAGACATAAAAATCTATTCATAAATGTACAGTAGATATTCATAGAGCTGGGATTCACTAGAAAGGCAATAACTGAAGTCATACTGTCATACTGCAGTGCAACATGTTGACCACAAGAGGCCAGTGTGACACTTCTACATCCACACAACACAGTCATTTTAACCTCATCCATTCTATCTGCGTTTGAGCCTGAGGTAGCAACCTAATTCCATAGACTATACATTCATATGTTTCTACATCATATGAAACACCTCTTTATTCACTGTTTGAATACTGACATTTATGAATTATCACTGTGCTGGAGGTCAAACGCAGTGGGGTAAAGTACTTAAGTAAAAATACTTAAATAGTTTTTGGGGGCATCTGTTCTTTACTTGATTATTTCTATTTTTTAACAACTTTTACTTCACTACATTCCTAAAGGAAATATTTTACTTTTTACTCCCTGACACCCAAAAGTACTCGTTACATTTTGAATGCTTAGCAGGACAGGCAAATGGTCCAATTCACACACTTATCAAGAGAACATCACTGGTCATCCCTACTGCCTCTGATCTGGCGGACTCACTAAACACAAATGCTTAATTTGTAGATGATGTCTGAGTGTTGGAGATAGCCCCTGGCTATATGTAAATATTTTTAAAAAGAAAATTGTGACGTCTGGCTTGCAAAATAAAAGGAATTTTAAATGATTTATACTTTTACTTTTGACATTTAAGTATATTTAAAACCAAATACTTTTACTCAAGTAATATTTTGGTGGGTGACTTACTGGAGTCATTTTCTATTTAGGTATCTTTACTCAAGTATGACAACTGGGTTCTTTTCCCACCACTGCTCAAACCACACAATTCTCACATGGACAAAGAGGCACAGCGACGGCGAAAAATCTAAAACAATCATAAAATTGGATGTGACTGTGAAAACACACTTCAGATTCGTTCCTCTGTCATTTACTGAGCTGACTATTGCTCCTGCATTAGGACAAACAGTACCCATCTGAAACCAGCTGGTTTAGCAGGCTGCCTCATAATCCAGTCTGAAACGTTCCTTCAACAACCATCCTCTCTGAACAGTGAATTATTGAGATGTAACATGGGGGCTGCTGTGGCCATTTTGTTGGCCCAATACTATTGATGGCAGAGTAGTCTCTCTAGACAGATGGGTTGCCTCCCACAATGTACCAATGCTCCAGCTTACACGTCAATAGAAGTTCTGGCGTTAGTTGGGACAGAGAGGACAAGTTGGAAATGGGACGTGAGTCACCGATGACGTCACTACTGTATCCGCTTGTTACCCTAGCTAAATATGAGTACAATTCCCACCCACATTTTAAGCCTCACCTACCCAAACCCAAGTAAAAAATACTTTCTACTAAATATATGGTGTGTGTATTGTATCAGCAGTGAAATATTAATTGTATCAGCAGTTAAATATTTTTTATTAAAAGTTTGTTGAACAATTGTTTTTCCCCTTTCAAAATGTCCTAGAGAATCCGACATCCTAGGTCTGGGTTTCCGAGACTAATGACAGATCGGAACAGTAAGTTTTGACCAGTGACAGTGATTAAGACAGTATCTGTATCTCGATCTATGGGCCAGTCATTTAGACAGTATGGGTATCTAGACCTATGGGCCAGTCATTTAGATAGTATGGGTATCTAGACCTATGGGCCAGTGGTTTAGACAGTATGGGTATCTAGACCTATGGGCCAGTGATTTAGACAGTATGGGTATCTAGACCTATGGGCCAGTGGTTTAGACAGTATGGGTATCTAGACTTATGGGCCAGTGGTTTAGACAGTATCTGTATCTCGATCTATGGGCCAGTGGTTTAGCCAGTATGGGTATCTAGACCTATGGGCCAGTGGTTTAGACAGTATGGGTATCTAGACCTATGGGCCAGTGGTTTAGACAGTATGGGTATCTAGACCTATGGGCCAGTGGTTTAGACAGTATCTGTATCTAGACCTATGGGCCAGTGGTTTAGACAGTATGGGTATCTCGATCTATGGGCCAGTGGTTTAGACAGTATGGGTATCTAGAGCTATGGGCCAGTGATTTAGACAGTATGGGTATCTAGACCTATGGGATAGTGATTTAGACAGTATGGGTATCTAGACCTATGGGATAGTGATTTAGACAGTATGGGTATCTAGACTTATGGGCCAGTGATTTAGACAGTATGGGTATCTAGACCTATGGGCCAGTGGTTTAGACAGTATGGGTATCTAGAGCTATGGGCCAGTGGTTTAGACAGTATGTGTATATATACTTAGGGTCCAGTGGTTTAGACAGTATGGGTATCTAGAGCTATGGGCCAGTGGTTTAGACAGTATGGGTATCTAGAGCTATGGGCCAGTGATTTAGACAGTATGGGTATCTAGACCTATGGGATAGTGATTTAGACAGTATGGGTATCTAGACTTATGGGCCAGTGATTTAGACAGTATGGGTATCTAGACCTATGGGATAGTGATTTAGACAGTATGGGTATCTAGACTTATGGGCCAGCGGTTAGACAGAGAGTATCTGTTATTTAAAACAGAATTCAGCCTATATCTCTATAACCTCTCTATCCCTGGTGCTGCTGGGGAGACATGACTGGTTCTAGTAAGAGCATGCAGGGCGTTTCCTGCCACACCATGGGCCTGTAATGACAGAGCAATCGGGCAATGGGAGAATCACACCCACCACAACCCATAATCTCATCACTGATGTGGTTTACTACCAAAGAGAGGAGTTTGGACTGGGATGGATAGATCATGAGAAAGGGAGATGTGAGTGTGTGCATGCTAGTATATAAACAAACCCCTTGCATAGTGTTCACAGAGGATTATCCAGGAGGTGGAAACGCTCAACCTCAGCCCCCTCTTACTTGTTTTCTAGACTAGGGTCGTGTCCAGGGGGTGTACTTGTACATTATACTGCCTCACACTATAGAAACATGAGATAGGCTTCTGTCCTATAGGCTTCTGTCCTGTCCTGTTCTGGTTTGGACAAGGCTTATTTACTGTACATTGACATTCCTGTCAATGTGGGGTTTTGTTTCAGTTATGAGCCTTCCCAGAATCTGTCCCTGCTATTAAGACCTCAAAGGTTGCATTCCAAATGGCACTCTATTACCTAAACAATTCACTACTTTTTAGGGAATATAGGTGCTATTTGGGATGCAGCCTTTGAGAAGGTCTTAATAGCAGGGCCAGCATCTGGAAAGGCCCATAACTGAAACAAAACCCCACATTGACAGGAATGCCTCCCCTACAGTGAAATTCAGTCAGTAGTTAGTGATATCTGAGGCAGGATCCCTGTAAATCTGCCTATGCTGGAAAAAAACAGCTTTGGCATAACTAAACCGGCATGAATAAGAGGTAACACTGTTTCAAAGAGGACTTAAAGTTGTTCAGTGGGACTAATACAGGCTATGAAGAATGCCAACCCTGCAGCTTAGCATTTGTGTTGTATACAGTGACAGGTTCCGTTTGGCTAAAGCTAGTATAGGTACAGTAGGCACTAGGTTAGGTCCTTATTATGCGTGTTAGGATATAGTGCGGGTAGAGTGGATATCTATCTACGTCAGGGTTTTTCAACTGGCAGCCCAAGGTGATTTTATTTGCCCCCCCCCAAGTTTTCTGAGCAAAAAAAAGTATAAAATGGTTTGTTAGACATAAAAGACTGTAAAGAACAAAACAGAAAATCAGCTCCAATTGATTTTTATTTAGGAAATCTGTTCCAGAGTATTCCTGTGCATAATAGAGGGAGATATGTGATCGTATACAAATGTAAGCAAGGTTTGAAATGATTATGTTTTAGTCAAATATTATATCTGTTTGGGCTTCTTGCAGTCAATTTGCAATCTACAAATTATTGGTAATTATGTTCCTGCCCCCTGACCACCCGCTCCAGAAAAAAGTGAGCCGAGGCTGAATCAAGTTGATGATCTCTGATCTACGTGCTTGAGAAAATAGTCGGCTGACCCTAGTTATCTGATTTACAGATCAAGATATAACCAGAAACATATACTGTACTTGTCCTTGATACCTTCAATCAACCTCCCACTCGCATCTGGATACATGGAAAAAGATTATGTCAAATGAAAGTCATGTGCGTTTTTTAAATTAAAAGCCCAGATTGCATTAGTAGTGTACTTTGCTCTGGCACCACTGTAGTCATCTGTCCAGACGAGACCCTGGCAGTGGTGTGTGTGTATACCTTGGAGTTGAGGTCTCTGTGGTAGATGTTCTTGTAGTGCAGGTAGGTCATGCCTCTGCTGATGTCACAGGCCAGGTCCACCTTCTCCCTCCAACACAGAGACACGTCTTCCTGGGCCAGGAGGTCCTCCAGACAGCCCCCGCTCACATACTGACACAACACAGAGAGGGGGTGCATTAGTACCATAGAGATCCTATATTCATGTCTATGGAGATGGGATCCTTTATTCAGTACCATATAAAGTACATAGATATCCTATTTCCATGGTTAAACACATACTTAGCAATCTATTCCCTTCAACAACCGTGACTACTGCCAGATGCACAAATACAGAGGGAAAGTACCATAGAGAATCTACATGTGTCTATGGAGATGGGTTATACCATAGAGATAATCATTTCTATGGGTTTTACACAGGGAAACCAATCTCTTGATTCTACGGTGAGATGCACAGATACTGGGAGGAAAATGTAGGTGTCCTAAGTGATTAAGGACACTTACCTCCAGTATTGGGTACAGCTTTTCTTCTCGCACACAGATTCCAAGATACCTGTGAGGATAATAATAGTTTGCATTACTATCACAGTGTTACGTTTTTTTTTGCAACTCCTACACATCTTCCTCTAAAAACAAGCATTTGTCATATATGTTGGAAAGGGACTGACCTGACAATGTTAGGGTGTGAGAGCTTCTGCAGTAGACTGATCTCTCGTACGATGCTGTCCTGGTCCACGTCGTTCTTATAGATCTTGACCACCATCACTTTCCTTGTTGTGCTGTGCGACACCTAGACAACAAAGGGAGTTATATATTTACAGAGCAGTTGTTGCTCAGCTTTGATTGACAACAGTTGGACGATCTCACTATTGTGTATTGGACAAGTTGTAAACAAGGCTGGATCTCTATGAACTAGAGCCAGGGTAACAAAACAAACAATGCAGTTTCTTGCATACCAACACAAGACGAAAATGTGCTTAGACTAGAGCAACAGAATCTTAGCAGTCTTGATCTCTTCCTGAGGTGAGTTAACTACATCCTATTGTCTCTGAGGCCAGACTGGTTCCGTGGTACACTACGTTCCCTCCACAGTAGCATTCTCTGGCTGTGTCCCAAATGGCAACATATTCCCTATGTAGTACACTACTTTTGACCAGGGCCCATATGTCAAAAGAAGTGCCCTACATAGGGAGCCATTTGGGAGACAACCTGGCACAGGTTCCTGAACCATCAGACTGTCTGACTGACTGCGCACCTGTAATCACCCTCCTTTCAGGACTTTATATCGCCATCTCTGATCCGTATCTGAGCGTCTGGGAGTTTCATCTCAACACAAACACGCACGGTGGCCCTGCGTGATGGCCCTGCTACAGAGCTATTGTGACCTGACATTACCTCCAAGAACTACTAGGACTGTTGAAGATGCTGCCAGTGTTCAGTCATTAGCATTTTAATGTTGTTCATTTGACTTCACACACAGTACCTCACATCTAGACAGTATTAAGAGAACTTAAGCTGTGTTCCTATGTCTCGTGGGCATGTAAATGCAGAGAAGGACATGTCTGCAGTGTAATTACTTGGGCATGTTGTGGCTGCTGCTCTGAGGAGTGCTTCAGGGATCAGCCAAGGCATCATGTTTTCAGTTAACACCCGAGTTGGTAGTACACAAAATGTAGGTTGCTCTTTGGTTGGGACTATAATTGATGTATTGGCTTCTGTGAAATACGTCATTATACACTTATCAGGATGTATGCCATATACAGCACGATGGCATTTTTGAACACTTTCGTAACTGAAACAAACATGAAATATGGGAAGTAAATCATAGGCAAGGGGTGTAGAAAGTCAGTTATTTTTTGTTCTCTCTTTCACACACACACGTCGATGTATTCACAAGCACACACAAATTTATTTTCAGCCATGTACAAATTGGACCGTTCATACCTTGTACACCTTGGAGAAGAAGCCACTCCCAATCAGCTCGGCACTGAAGTCTTCCCAGAATTCCAGTTTGCGGACAGCGGTGCGAAGCTTCTGCCAGCGGTCCACCTGGCAGTAGGTGTCTGCTACCTCTCCGAGCAGCGTGGGGCTGCTGGGTTCAGGGGTCACCTCCAACTCACACCTCATCCTGGACAGCTCGTCTAGAGAAGCACAGGTTCAGACACTCAGTCTCACTCACTCACTATCCCTATCCCAGTGTTAAAGCCATCAGAGGAACTAGAATTATCACAATGCTCTCCTTCAATCCATAAATATTGGCGGCAAACACTCAAAACTATACTGTGCAGCCATGATTGGGCCTTGGAGGCAACAGGCAGACCCACCTGGCAGCCAGGCCCACCCACTGGGGAGCTAGGCCCAGCCAATCAGAATGATTGGGCTTTAGATGATCAGATGTTCTTGAAGGTGAAGAAGCCAGATGTGGAGGTGTGGTTGGTTGTGAGGCCGGTTAGACCTACTGCCAAATTCTCTAAAACAATGTTGTAGGCAGTTTATGGTAGAGAAATTAACATTAAATTATCTGGAAACAGCTCTGGTCTACATTTTATTTAACTAGGCAAGTCAGTTAAGAACAAATTTATTATTTTACAATGACGGCCTACCCCGGCCAAACCCTCCCCTAATCCGGACGACGCTGGGCCAATTGTGCTCCACCCTATGGGCATTCCTGCAGTCAGCATGCCAATTGCACACTCCCTCAAAACTTGAGATACAGTATATGTGGCATTGTGTTGTGTGACAAAACTGCACATTTGAAAGTGGCCATTTATTTTCCCCTAAACAAGGTGCACCTGTGTAATGATCATGCTGTTTAATCAGCTTCTTGATATGCCACACCTGTCAGGCGGATTGATTATCATGGCAAAGGAGAAATGCTCACCAACATGGATGTAAACAAATATGTGCTTTTTTTTTTGAGAAATAAAATTTGTGCGCGTATGGAACATTTCAGGGATTTTTTATTTCAGCTCATGAAACCTGAGACCAACACTTTACATGTTGTGTTTATATTTTTGTTCAGTGTAGTAAAAATGAGAAAAAAAGTTTCTGAAAAAGGAAATGTTTTTGATCTTGAAATAAAATGGGGGCGATTTGAAAGGGAAATATACTCATTTAAAATGCAAATGAAACAGATTCTGAGGAAAGGGAAAACATTTTGATGAGATGCAAGACATTGTGAGATGAAACCATAATTTGCACTCAAAGCTCTTTTTAATGCATACAATTAATTGCAAATAACTTAGCAATTTCCTTCTAAGTATTTAATGGGGAAATATTTTATAAATTCCTCGGCTGTATTTTATTTACTGTAACCAAGTACCTTTGACCTGTTTAACTGGCAGTATCAAATGTCTACCAGTGTTGAATGTGATGGTTAAAGTTTGACGCCACACTGAGCCGAGGGAATACTGATAATGTATCTATGACACTGTGATTCTGTAGCCGCTGATGTTGTGTCTTCCTCCCAGCATCTCTGCCTGGTGTTTACAGTACATTTGGTACCCTCAGATTAGAATATAAAGGGGCATGTCTCTGCTAGACATCTTCTCTGCTTCTGTGCGGGAGGTATATCGCTGTTGCAACTTCTATTAAACTGAAATTATTATGATTGACTATATCCATGACTGCTCTTCTCTTTTGTTCACCTGAAAATCCCCTTTACAAAGTGATTCTTTACTTGCCCAGCATAACTATGACAGGTTTAAAATCCATTTGGAGATGCACAATCGCGGTTTAGACTCATTATTCTTTGCTTATGCGGTGTGTAGCCTAAAACTACAAATACATACTGTACATAGGCAGAGGTCTATGACACCATCACAACAGCATGTCATTGTTCCTTTCAGCTCCAAGGCAGAAAACAATTATACCGGGCTGAGGCCTTGGCTACTGTATCCAACACCTGCTCAAGGCCAAACAACCTCCTGTTTGTTGTCTGTTCACACAGATTCCCTCAGACAAGCTTCTCATAGCTTCTGCAAATGGTGCATGGTTGAAAGGAGTTCTGCTAAATATTTTCATCATGATGATCAGATAAGGTACGCATGAGAATACTTTAGTGGGAGAGCATACATGCTGACAGAGATAGAATCCAGTCAGTTTTATGTGTAGAACATTGCCATAATAAATATTGTCACTATCTTGTGCAACAGAAGCATGAAAAGTCCATGAACTAGGAAGAAGTCACGAGAAACTAGATTCTTCAGTGTTCACAAATCCACTAAGGTCAGCTTAGCGCACATGTACACAAAAGTATTACTGGAATTTTTGTTCTGAAAGTTTTCTATTCGCAAGAACAGTCATCCAGGCAGGATACTTTCTGTTTCTTTGGGAACGATGATGGGTGATTTAAAACAGGCAGGAACAGTGCATAGTTCAAGTGATTGATTGAAGATGTCCGTGAATACAGGGGACGGCTGGTCAGCACAGTGCTTTAGTGTGGCTGAGGAGACCCGGTCTGGACCTGCAGTTTTCCTACAGTTCTGTTTCTTAAAGATGTATGTAGTTCTGTCATTGAGCTCTTCTTGTTTATTAATGTTTTGTGTCAAACCCAGGAAGATAAAAAAAAATATTTTTTTATAGACTGACTCCCTGCTCTGGGATAAGAAGGGGTGGGGCGATGGGAATAGAAGTGGGTAGTCTGGGTAGGAGGGGGAAGGGTGGGTAGGAGGCAGATGGATTGAGGGGCAGGATGGCGTGAGGGGGGAATTACATGCTGACTACACCGGCCACGCGCATGCGTCTACGTGCACCATCGCCCGCATGTTAATTTCGTCCATACACACCAGACACGATGATAACATGCAGGTTAATTTATGGCTGCAATCCCGGTAACGGGATGATATGACAACAGCCAGTGAAAGTGCAGGGCGCCAAATTCAAAACAACAGAAATCTCATAAATAAAATTCCTCAGACATACATGTGTCTTATACCATTTTAAAAGGTAATCTTGTTGTTAATCCCACCAAAGTATCCGATTTCAAATATGCTTTTCAGCAAAAGCACTAGAAACGATTATGTTAGGTCACACCAAACCACAATAAGCACAGCCATTTTTCCAGCGAAAGATAGTAGTCACAAAAAGCAGAAATAGAGATAAAATGAATCACTAACCTTTGATGATCTTCATCAGATGACACTCATAGGACATCATGTTACACAATACATTTATGTTTTGTTCGATAATGTGCATATTTATATCCACAAATCCCGGTTTACATTGGCGGCATGTTCAGAAATTGCAGAGAGCCACGTCAAATAACAGAAATACTCATCATAAACTTTGATGAAAGATACATGTTTTTACATAGAATTAAAGATACACTTGTTCTTAATGCAACCGCTGTGTCAGATTTTTTTTTAAATTACGTAAAAAGCACACCATGCAATAATCTGAGACGGCGCTCAGATTTAACAACATTTCTCCGCCATGTTGGAGTCAACAGAAATACGAAATTACATCATAAATATTCCCTTACCTTTGATCATCTTCATCAGAATGCACTCCCAGGAATCCTAGTTCCACAATAAATCGTTGTTTTGTTCGATAATGTCCATTACTTATGTCCAAGTAGCTACTTTTGCTAGCATGTGTAGTACACATGTCCAAACGCTCGCGCAGATGCAGGCAAACGTCAGACGAAAACTTCAAAAAGTTATATTACAAGTCGAATAAACTGGTCAAACTAAGTAGAGAATCAATCTTCAGGATGTTGTTATCATATATATCCAATAACGTTCCAACCGGAGCATTCCTTCTGTCTGTAGAAGTTATGGAACGCAAGGCGATATCATGAGGAATGCGCGTGACCAGGAACTGGCAATCTGCCAGACCACTGACTCATTCCCCTCTCATCCAGCCCTACAACACAGTATAAACTTCATTCAACGTTCTACCGACTGTTGACATCTAGTGGAAGGCGTAGGAAGTGCAAACAGATCCATATATTACAGGGAATTGAATAGGCGATGAGTTTAACATCGACCAGCCTCAGAATTCGCACTTCCTGTTTGGATTTTCTCTCAGGTTTTTGCCTGCTATATGAGTTCTGTTATAATCACAGACATAATTCAAACCGTTTTAGAAACTTCAGAGTGTTTTCTATCCAATACTAATAATAATATGCATATATTAGTAACTGGGACTGAGGAGCAGGCCGTTTACTCTGGGCACCTTTCATCCAAGCTACTCAGTACTGCCCCTGCAGCCATAAGAAGTTAAAATACCAAAATCAACTGTGAACCAACTATATAAATTTGGGGGCATGTCGAAACACACATGAAACATTCATGGATATTTAGCTATCTAGCTGTTGCTAGCTAGGTTGCCCTGGGAGATAAACATTGGGTTGTTATTTTACCTGACATGCATATGTCCTCTTTTTAGCTTTTCCTTTGTAGAATTTTGACCTGAAATCATACAAAATCTTTAATTAATCTCACCTGGTTTGTCTTTCAATCATCCATGTGGGTTTGTATCTTCCTGATATCCAATAAGGAGGGGACTTACAGCATGTGGAGAACCAAGTTCTATTTTAGAGCTTGGCTACGCAGATCCGCGTTCACGCGAGCTGTGTTGGTGAAATGACTGAATAACGTGTGTGTAAATACATTTTGCAACATGCACTAAACATGGTCGGTGAGGTTTACATGTTAGAGTGGGGAGTAGACAGAGACAGCGAACCCAGGGGACCTCTGACCAGGCGCCAGGCCAAACACAGGTCATATAAAAGTCATATACAAGCCCCTGTATCACACCTCTCTGCCATGTACACACACAGGCCACTGGCTCCAGGACAAGGCTTCTAAGACAGGGGCTTCCTCCGAGTCTTTTGAGCACAGTAAGGTCATAAACAATGCAATACTCCAAGGAATGTCATAAATCCACAAAAATACAGTAAGTCATGGTAATGTTATGACTTTGCCAAGAGGACTGTTTTATCTGAAACACACTGCCATACAGTGTATCTGGGTAGACAAGCCAATGTTGATTAGCTGTAAACTCAAGTGTGTCTTTGTTTTCAAAGTACAGTTGTTTTCTCTCTCTCTCTCTCGACAAAGAGCAAAAGTCAGTTTTAACATGAGTGATCTATTTGGGTGGTTGATTGGGTTACACTCACATGCAAACACACAGCCTTTACCCTGGAGTGTGTAACGTAGAGTGGTGAGATCATGAGGGCCACATGAGCTCACCATCCAGCCCTGGGCCAATGTGAAGTTGTAAGTGTGTTGGTGTGGGGATAGATATGGTTTACTAGTGGCTCCTAGTAAACTATAAATAATTTGTTGACTGTCCTATAGGTTATAATTATGTTTAAATTGTCAAAATATTTGTGTACTTCTCTTATGACTTTAAAAATGTACAGCACCAGTCAAAAGTGTGTACACGCCTACTAATTCAAGGGTTTTTCTTTATTTTTACTGTTTTCTACATTGTAGAATAATAGTGAAGACATCAAAACATATGGAATCATATAGTAACAAAAAAAGTGTTAAATCAAAATATATTTTACATTCCTCAAAGTAGCCACCCTTTGCCTTGATGACAGCTTTGCACACTCTTGGCATTCTCTCTACCAGCTTCACCTGGAATGCTTTTTCAACAGTCTTGAAGGAGTTCCCACATATGCTGAGCACTTGTTGGGTGCTTTTCCTTTATGTCCTGAATACAAAGGGTTATGTTTGGGGCAAATCCAACACATCACCATGAGGCCAAAGGAAAACCTGGTTCTACTTTCTACCAGACACTGGGAGATGAATTCCCCTTTAACCTTTTAGCTGGAAAATAAACTAAAACACAAGGCCAAATCTAAACTGGAGTTGCTTACCAGTTACAGTTGACTTAAATCTGCTTGAAAATCTATAGCAAGACCTGAAAATGGTTGTTTAGCAATGATCAACAACCAATGTGACAGAGCATGAAGAATTTTCAAAAGAATACATTTTGCACAATCCAGGTGTGGAAAGCTCTTAGAGACTTAAACAGAAAGACTCACAGCTGTATTCGCTGCAAAATGTGACTCAGGGGTGTGAAAACTTATGTAAATTAGATATTTCTGCATTTCATTGTCTGAAATAAGTCTGAAAAACATGTTTTCACTTTGTCATTGTGGGGTAGTGTGTGTAGATGGTTGAGATAAAAAAATATATATATTTAATCCATTTTGAATTCAGGCTGTAACACAACACAATGTGGAATAAGTCAAGGGGCATGAATACTTTCTGAAGGCACTGTATTATTTTACCAGGCAGGTCAATTGAAACAATTATTTTAAACGTATTTACAAAGGCCTGGAAATTGAATCACGAATCAAATTGATGGGGGGAAAAAATCATGAAAGAGAGAGAGATAGAGAACAAAGAGTAAGTGTGTGTGTGTGTGTGTGTGTTACGTACCGCATGACCAATTTGTACAAGACCGATATTATTTCATCAACAACAGCTTAACATGTCAGTGTGGATGACAGACTGTTACATCACCCCAACATTAAAAAGCCATCGCTGCTCAATCTTCAGCCATCTATGACGTGGGGGACTGCCAGTAAAGGCCTTCTTTCTCTTTAACCATCCAACCATATTTATAGCAAATAAATAAACCAACCATTTACAGCGCTAGCTCCATCCAATCTTTCCTAGGTGGTCCTAGCAGCCACACTCCACTCTGCAGTCTGCACAGCCATCAGTCCAATGAGTCCATCACTCTAACCCTTGGCTCTCCCTGCAACCCCGGGCCTCCAGACACATCCTCTCACACAATCTACACTATGTATTCAAATGTTCGTCAAATTTCTGCCCTGCTAGAGTTGCCCCAGTCAACTGTAAGTAATGTTATTGTGCAGTGGAAACATCTAGAAGAAACAATCTCAGCCGCAAAGTGGCAGGCCACACAAGCACACCGAACGGGACCGGCAAGTGCTGAAGGCCGTAGTGCCAGAAAAATTGTCTGTCCTCGGTTGCAATACTCACTACCGAGTTCCAAACTGCCTCTGGAAACAACGTCAGCATAAGAACTGTTAGCCAGGACCTTCAAGAAATAGGTTTCCATGGCCGAGCAGCCACGCACAAGCCTAAGATCACCATGCGCGATGCCAAGCATCGGCTGGAGTGGTGTAAAGCTTGCCACCGTTGGACTCCGTTGGAGCAGTGGAACATGTTCTCTGGAGAAATGAATCACGATTCACCATCCGGCAGTATGTGGACTAATTTAGGTTTGGCGGATGCCAGGAGAACGCTACCTGCCCCAATGCATAGTGCCAACTGTAAAGTTTGGTGGAGGAGGCATAATGGTCTGGGGCTGTTTTTCATGGTTCGGGCTAGGCACCTTAGTTCCAGTGAAGGGAAATCTTAACACTACGGAATACAATGACATTCCAGATGATTCTTTGCTTCCAACTTTGTGGCAACAGTTTGGGGAAGGCCCTTTCCTATTTCAGCATAAAAACACCCCGTCCACAAAGCGAGGTCCATACAGAAATGGTTTGGCAAGATCGGTGTGGAGTAACTTGACTGGCCTGCACAGAGCCCTGACCTCAACCTCATCGAACACCTTTGGGATGAAATGGAACACCGACTGCGAGCCAGGCATAATAGCCGAACATCAGTGGCCGACCTAACTAATGCTCGTGGCTGAATGGAAGCAAGTCCCCACAGCAATGTTCCAACATCTAGTGGAAAGCCTTCCCAGAAGAATGGAGCCTGTTATAGCAGCAAAGGGGGGGGGGGGGGGGGCAACTCCATTTTAATGCCCATGATTTTGGAATGAGATATTCGACAAGCAGGAGTCCACATACTTTTTGTCATGCAGTGTACTGGTACAAAGCTCACCACAATGGACAAATGATTGACAATGTTATAACAGACAAACAACCGGGGGGAGGGGGATGCCCAAATAATCAGTGTTTGGTAACCTCCCCTATCGCGGTTACCGGGCGCTGATTACAAAATCCAGCTGACGTAAACAAGGCATAATGTTGTATACAGAGGACATGTTAGACAACTTACAGTAGAGCTAAAGCCTTTCTACAGGCCCATATGGGATTCATCATCAGCCCATTTAGGTCCCAGAAGGGATTATTAAGGGATTTACATAGAGAGATGGATCTGAAATCCCTTGACCTCATACTTCCTGTCTCATCTCACTGAAGATCAAATCCTTTCTCTCTCAGATTTGTGAAAAGATTGCTTCTACTCATCTCTGCCCTTTGAACTCTTTCATTCCAACATGAGACTTTCAGCACTATGGAATATACAGTTGGGTCCAAAACTATTGATACCATTCATAAAGATGAGCAAAAATTACTGTAGAAAATAAATAATTCAAATACTAAGCTATATTGTATTATAACATTTTTGGGAAATTATATTATTTTTCTCTAATACAATTGCTCAGAGAAAGATTAAGTAATTATTTTTGGTCCAAAAAAAAGGTATGGGTCACAATTATTGACAACCGTTTTCAATACTTTTAATACCTCACCTTGCAAGGATAACAGCAATGAGCCTTTTTCTAAAATGTTTTATGAGTTGGAGAACACGTTGGGAGGGATTTTAGACCATTCCTCCATACAAAATCCTTCCAGATCCTTGATATCCTTTGTCTGCGCTTACGGACTGCGCTCTTCAATTCAAATCACAGGTTTTCAAATGGGTTTCAAGTCTAGAGACTGAGATGACCATTCTATGGCCAAATAACAATTTCTTTGTGGATTTTGATGTGTGCTTGGGGTTATTGTCTTGCTGGAAGAACCACTTGCAGCCAAGTTTCAGCCTCCTGACAGAGAACCAGGTTTTTGGCAAAAATGTGCTGGTACTGGGTTGGTTCAGGATGTCATTAACCTTAACAAGCGCTCCAGGACCAGTGGAAGCAAAATAGCCCCATAACATTAAAGATTCACCACCATATTTTACAGTAGGCATGGCGTTCCTTTCTGCTGATGTATGTGGACAAAGAAATCTGTTTTCATTCCACTGTATATGCAACCATGGTGTACAGTACAGTACAGATATCAACAGAGAGATATTCAAATCAACACAAACAGGTAAAATAGGTAAAATATTACGTTTCTGCTTCACAAACTAGAACATGGCTCTTCACACTGCATGAGCTACCATCTATTGTGCATGACGCGCACGCACACACACACACACGTCATATTTTTTCCTTTTACGATGAAGTCATTGTTTTCAACACTCCTGAAACCTGCTTGGCTGGTCCCCCGCATTTTTATTTTATTTTAGGACTGAGAAGATTTTGAACTTGATGTTTCACATTGTGACCGTTCAAAATGAGAAAGCATTTTGCCAGAGTTCTGCTTCCCCCTCACATTCTCTCCCACTAAAACTCTCAGAGCTTTCAGGAGAGTGGGCAGAAAGGCCTTCCTCATACCAAGGCTGTGTGTGTGTGTGTGTGTGTGTGTGTGTGTGTGTGTGTGTGTGTGTGTGTGTGTGTGTGTGTGTGTGTGTGTGTGTGTGTGTGTGTGTGTGTGTGTGTGTGTGTGTGTGTGTGTGTGTGTGTGTGTGTGTGTGTGTAGATTCATGAGAACTAGCTGAGTTTGTGTGGGCTAACCTGCCTTCCTGAACACTATGCCTTGCATGTATGAGGGTATATTCTGAGTGGTCCTCTGGAGCATTACGCAAACTCTGTGTCATTCTTTGACTGACTGTATAGTTTTACAAGGGGAAATTAATGTTTGAGACTAAAATGTCTGAGTATACGAGCTACTGAAAAGAGAATGTGGTTGTGCTAGTGGGAGTACGTTATGTACTTTGTATCCGTATGGATAGACAGTGAGAGACAGAGAGAGACAGAGAGGCAATCATGGAACAAACTGGGTTAAACATGTCAGGACATGTGGAGGGCTGCCCACCAATACACAATCATAGCGTCTCTCAGCCCTCACACACAAATGGACAACAGTTGATTTCATAACACTTGTTCTGAGAGGGCCAGAGAGGAGGCGGGGGAGTCAAAAAGAACAAGGCCTGCCTTGTGTGGGTGATGTGATGAGCACAAAAATATAAAAATAAACCTGATCAACACAATCTTACACTGGCCAGCATCACAGACCGGCTCAGACTCAATGCATTATTTCACACACAATATACAAGTGTACATCACTCTCATATGCAATACAGTTAGTGTAAGATCCTTATGGGCAATGCAACAAACAAAAGATCAGGTTGAATAGTGACGAAATTTAGCTTTTACAAATGGGCCGGCCACCCGTGGATAATGATTAATTTATGGTCCCTGTGACATGATGCTGCACGGATAGCTGGCAGGGTTGGGACTTGTGTTGATGGTAAGTGGATCGGCTTCTGGCCTGCCTGGGCTTTGCCTTGATGTGCTGGATCAATAATTCAGTGTAGTGGAACCCAAGAGCTGTGGTTGACTAACTGCTCCCTCCCTCTCTCTCTGTCCTCAGCCTCTATGCCACGGCTCTCTCAGGTTACTTCCTGTTACCTAAGATGGTTTGTCTCCCAAGGTCACGACCTGCTGCTTCCATAAAGTGTATGTCGACCTGTGTGTGCATTTTGGGAGAGTGTGTATGTGTGTGCGTGCGCGTGTTGTATAAACTGCTGGAATGATTATATTTAAGGAAACCACCCAGGCTAAGTTGAAGTTTCAACATGTAAAACATTGACATCAGGGTGTGGGACTGTACTGTAGATATTTTCCATGTGAATGGCAGTTCTTTGAATGCTTTCAACTTTGTAAACAGTTGACTGAGCTGGCTGTAAAATCACCAGTCACATGCACACAGTCTCAATAACAAATACCCAATGATCTCTCATTATCTGTCTATCAGTGCTCACAGTTTTCCACAGGGAAGCCTAAAGCCATGAAGATCCACTGCTAGTCACGGTCTGTCCTGTCCAGGTAGAGGGATTAGACAAAAGTCTTCTTAATGCTACATCATTTAGGCACTCCTTCAGCTCTATAGGGGCTTGCTCTGGGCAAGTTATTAAATCAAGGCATTAAACAACTTTTTTTGTGGTAAATCCATTTGAATTCAATAACTTTTTGAAAGCAACCCTTTTGATTGGAACAAAACCTTCCATACATATTTGCCCATTGTAGAAGTGCTACGAAAGTGACTTTTTGGACCTGAATGCCAAACATTCAAGAGATAAAAGCGCTCAAAGTTTACACCTTTTGCATACTCCACCATAGCATGAGACAACCATGTCTTCATCACTGGAAAAGATAAACCTTTGAGATTTATATTATTTTTAAAGCTTACAAAACAGGTTAGTCAAACTTTTTTTAATTTCTTGAAAAAAACATTAATGACAAATTATCTAAAAACAGGTAAAGTCTGATTCTGTGGTAGCTAAGACCCTATTTTACATAATCTGAGCTTTTTGTGTTGTGCCCACCATCGGTTGAGACACAACATGAACTCAGGGTGGGTGTCATGTTGTTTAAAACAAAAGAGATTCTGTCAAAACGTGATTGAATTCAAATGGATTTACCCTGTTTTAAACAAAGAGATATTATTACCATGTTGCTTAAAACTAAGTTCAAAGTTTAAACTTACTCATGACTAAGAGTATTGGGCAAGGTGTTCTCAGCTCCTAATGACGTGGTCATTATATTTGACATGAGAGACATAGTGTATTTTATTCCTTTAAATCACCCATTGTCCTTCCCCCGGTCACATTGTCTTGAGTAAGTGTCAAGTGTATTATTAAAGTCAGACTCAGAGTATCAATCAGAGGTCAGTGACTAAGGTCTGGTAGCTTAATAACTGGATCAGCGTTCTGATAAACACACAACCAACCAGAGACAGATGAAATCAAATGAAATGTTATTGGTCACATACACTTACTTAGCAGATGTTATTGTGGGTGTAGAAAAACACATTACTATCCAGCTCCTGCATTGGTTGGAGTGAAAAGATGGTGAATGGTTCAGATTGGCCTAGAGATCTGTATGGCTCTGGTTCAGAATGGGTATCTGGGGCCCACCAGTCTCCAGTAGTGCCAAAGCAGCCAGTACCAGGCTACCAGGCCAGGTGCCTGAGTACAGAACAATATGATGTTCAAAGGTTCAACTAATCCTCACAGCCCTGTCACATTCCACAGCCCTGCCCAGGACCACTATCTAACTACAGCTGGAGCACAGTCTGCTACTGGTGGTGTACTCTCTATTGTACCACTGGTACCCTGTACCACTGTGCCTCATAGCTGGCACACCATCAGAGACCCACAGAAACTCCAATCCAATAGATAGGATATTTCTGGGTTCTACACCAACTAAACAAACTATGGGTATGAAAACTGTTTACTGGATATTAACTTTTTCCCTGACCAGAACTATGCACAATGTGGCAGCTTCGTGTGGGGTTCAGTTTGTTTTCAGTTCAATTGTGTAGCCAGGCTTTTAAAGTAGATACTTTTCAAGTAAACATGCAGACAGTCGTGCTAATGACTTTTTATGAAGGGTTAACCTGGACCAGAAGAGAAACTGGGGACATAGGAAGGATTTAACTAAGGACAGAGGAAGGATCTACCTCGCCTGTGTGTCATCACAAACAATCCAGGATGTGACAAGGTGTGTCTAAAGGAAATCCAGACATTTCCAGTGCACTTGACCGTACTACCATAGCAAAACCTCAGAGGAAATGATTGCACTCCGAGGCCTTGACCCTTAGCTTAATGTAACCTTGTTCCTCATGATCACTCTATGCTCCCCAATTATGATCTGACAAGTATTTAAGTCCTACTGGATGACCGGCGAACTAAGTGACACATGTCACAGTTCCACATTGAGTAGCCAAAGCTGAAAATGACCTATGGCCAACCTCTAGAATCACACCAGATCCATCTGCATACAAACACACACGCATAAGTCCTTCATGCATCTGAATATGGCCAACGTTACCCTCTGTGTTTACATCATGTAGAGATGGTCACCTCATGGCTGGGTTCAGCCAAGGCTTCCGTGCCATCGTTGTGCCACACAGATAAGGGCTAACTCGCGCTGTTAAGCCCCTTATGAATCGACCACGTTGTTCTCCTTTGTTTTGGTCAGTAAACCAACCCAAACTGACCTACGCACATTAATTCAGCTACTTTGCTCCCACTGAACAATCGATGGCTGCCACAAACTATTTTCCATTAGTGAAACACCACAGAATATAGCATTAGTATCAACATAACCAAGGACAGTACATGGCAAACAGAAAGCACAGACAAAACGTGCATCACTCCTAGAGGGAGAGAACATTCTTAAGAGCATTTCTCATTCCTTCTCTAAATGAGTGACAATGATGCATAGATTTGAGGAAGGCTTTGTACCTACAGATGACACAGGGTCAAAGATATGACCTTCTCTAGGTCTCTAGGCTAAGCGTTTCTCTTACAAAGGCTGATGCAAATAATTTCCTCCATACAAATATTTCTACAAAATGTGCTGATATTTAATGGATACTTCAGTTACACTAGATACACATGTAGTGTAAATATACACTACTTGACCAAACGTATGTGGACACCTGCTCGTCAAACATCTCATTCCAAAATGATGGGCATTAATGTGGAGTTCTGTCCCCCCTTTGCTGCTATAACAGCCTCCACTCTTCTGGGAAGGCTTTCCACCAGATGTTGGAACATTGGATGCAAGTCCCCGCAGCATTCAGCCACAAGAGCATTAGTGAGGTTAGACACTGATGATGGGCGATTAGGTCTGGCTTGCAGTCGGTGTTCCAATTCATCCCAAACGTTTTCGATGGGATTGAGGTCAGGGCTTTCAGTCATGTTCTTCCACACCGATCTCGACAAACCATTTCTGTATGGACCTCGCTTTGTGCATGGGGGCATTGTCATGCTGAAACAAGAAAGGTCCTTCCCCAAACTGTTGCCACAAAGTTGGAAGCACAGAATTGTCTAGAATGCCATTGTATGCTGTAGCGCTAAGATTTCCCTTCACTGGAACTAAAGGGCCTAGACCGAACTATGAAAAACAGCCCCAGACTATTATTCCTCCTCCAACAAACTTTAGTTGGCACTATGCATTGGGGCAGGTAGCGTTCTCCTGGCATCCGCCAAACCCAGATTCATTAGTTGGACTGCCAGATGGTGAAGCGTGATTCATCACTCCAGAGAACGCGTTTCCACTGCTCCAGAGTCCAATGGCGGACAGCTTTACACCACTCCAGCCGACGCTTGGTATTGCGCTTGGTGATCTTAGCCTTGTGTGCGGCTGCTCGGCCATTTCATGAAGCTCCCGAGGAACAGTTATTGTGCTGACATTGTTCCAGAGGCAGTATGAAACTCGGTAGTGAGTATTACAACCGAGGACAGACAATTTCTATGCACTACGGCCTTCAGCACTCGGTGGTGCCGTTCTGTGAGCTTGTGTGGCCTACCACCTCGCGGCTGAGCCGTTGTTGCTCCTAGACGTTTCCACCTCACAATAACAGCACTTACAGTTGACCGGGGCAGCTCTAGCAGGGCAGAAATTTGACGAATTTACTTATTACGGTGCCACGTTGAAAGTCACTGAGCTCTTCAGTGAGGCCATTCTACAGCCAATGTTTGTCTATGGAGATTGCATGACTGTGCTTGATTTTATACACTTGTGCGCAACGGCTGTGGCTGAAATAGCCAAATCCACGAATTTGAATGAGTGTCCACATACTTTTGTACATAGAAATATATAAATACAGTATGTGAATTATAATAATGTAAATTTAATCTGTCTTACCTTTTTATCAAGTACTGTATCAACTGCACACCTACTGAACATCAACTCTACTGTATTCACAAGCTCCCTATTAGAGAGCCTCCTGTACTGAAGACTCACAATGCCTTTTCTGTTGTCTGATATTAATAACTGATTTATGATCTGTCCTCCTCGTTTGGGTGGCAGTAGCACAGTTCCTGATATTCCCTGCTCCTGGTTAGAGTAGGACCCCTATGTCCCCCGCCTACCCTTAGGTCCCCTATGTCCCCTGCCTACCCTTAGGCCCCAATGTTCACCGCCTACCCTTATATCCCATATGTCTTCTCTTATGTCCCCCACAAGCAAAATAAATGTAAATGTGTGGAACACAGCAGAGTGTAGGAGTTGATCACCACACTCAAAACTCAAAACAGTCAATCAAGTGAAATAATTGGCCAGTCATGTTATTATCCTGTAATTCCCATAACATGTCTATAATGACATGTACATTATATTTTTTACTGTACAATCTATTTCCTTCAACTTCGGGTGTAACTAGGTAGAAAAGGAACTCATGATTTCAACACAAGTTTAGACCTACTTTATCACTGTGACTGGCTTGGCACAACCTAAGTTTAGGTTAGATCATTAGACAAGCCATATTTCATGTAAACATATTCTATGTAAACTAAGCCCCTAAAAAATGTGAAGAACCTGCCGCGCTGATGGATAATATAGCAATGTAAAATTATGGGGTGCACAGATATAGGATTAAAGCAATGCAATCACATTCAACAAGAGCTTTTCTCCAATTATTTTCTTTCAAGGGAGGGAAACGTGTTAAAGGTACTAGAAGTAACAACTCAAAAACAAACCATCTCACTGGTCTCAAATTAACTGGTCCGTTATTGAATTGACAACAAGAGAATTGCTGGAGCCAGTCAATTTGACAACAAGAGATGGTCTGTCTTTTGTTGACCAATAAGAAGGCTCCCCCATTAGAATTATATTTTGAGTGGGCCCAATAATATTTTTGGGGAAAAATGTGAGGAATTGAGTGCAAAAGAAGAAGGAAAGTAGTAAGTATGCTGTTAGGAGCTTATGGTTGGACTAGAAGAGTGTATTACTTACTACATCGATTCAGTAAGCTATTCATATGCATCTTGTCGGGGTGAAAGGGACAGGGTGTACAGTCAGTCCCACAGTGTGTGTAACCCAAGCAAAACCAGCAGAAGTTAGTGCCTTTGTCCAGCAGCTGAGAGAGACCAGACCACACACACACACACAATGAACACAAAGCCCACACAGACAGGGACAAATGTGATTAGACATGCAAACAAGTGTCACTGCCACACCACATAACGCACATGAAACATTCCACACTCATGGTGATAAAACTATTACTGCAAGGGACAGGTTTGAATTTTCACTTTCAGTAGGCTACTTGTGTAGTTTGGATGATATAGGGAAATAACAAGAGAGCACCTGTTCCATGTTGCAGTGCTTACCAGTGGAGGCTCCTCAGAGGAGGAAGGGGAGGACCATCCTCCTCTGTGAATTTCAGAAGAAAAAATGAATAGTGAAACATTAAAAAAGTTATAATTTTTTGATAAAACTATACTAAATATATTCACATGTAAAGAAATAATTGATTGGAACACACTGTTCGGCAATGAAGGTCTACAGTACAGTAGCCTCAGCAGCACTCAGTAAGGTAGCACCATGGTGTAGCCGGAGGACAGCTAGCTTCCGTCCTCCTCTGGGTACATTGACTTCAATACAAAACCTAGGAAGCTCATGGTTCTCACCCCCTTCCATAGACTTACACAGTAATTATGACAACTTCTGAAGGATGTACTCCAACCTATCAGAGCTCTTGCAGCATGAACTAACGTTGTTCACCCAATCAAAGGATCAGAAAATTAATCTAGTACTGAAAGCATAAGCTACAGCTAGCTAGCAATGCAGTGCATAAAATGTGGTGAGTAGATGCCTCAAAGAGAGAGAAAGACAATAGTTGAATAGTTTTGAACAAATTAATTTCTTCCAAAATTAAGGAGAAGCAGGAGAGAGCTACCTATTTTAGCCTACTCAAACACAAGGCTCAAACAGAGAGGGATGATATGTTAGCTAGCTGGCTATGTCTATCCAACATTGGAACTCTTCCAAGTCAAGGTAAGCTTTTGATTTTATAAATGTATTGCCACCTGGGCCCATCGGTGTAACTGCACGCTGCTGACAGTACACTGTACTGCATGATTGTAGCGGGATTACTAACTTGTTAGTTCTAGTAGCTATGTTGACTATGACATGGCAACAATGTAGGCTGTGTGTAGCGGGTCATGATATAAAGGTTTGACTTGGAAAGATTTTTCGCCTGGTCACAGACATCTGATGTGTTGTGCCCTGAAGTCGACAAGCGAAGGGAAAAGGTGAGGAAGAGAGCGCGTAGATAGATGCGAGAAGGAATTATATATACAACGAGCTGTTTGTATGTGGCTGCTATGAAAGTAAACTGTGTTTGCTTGTGATCAGTGGTGTATTCATTGTGCCGATTCTGTTGAAAAAAAAAGTTTCTTCAACCGAAACCAACTGAACGGAACGGGGATAAACATACCTGAATTTGTCCAATAGAGACTCTTGTTTGAAACTGTTCGAGTAATGATTACACCCTAGATCAGCTAGAGATGCAAGAAATGGTGTGCAAAGCGGTATTGAATGTGTCACTGTCTGTCACCTTGATTACTCAAATCTCTTGACCTGTTGTTGTAAAAACAAGTTACGTTGTAAACTTTCATTCATAGGCTAGATTGTAGCAACCTCAGTGGGTACAGGGAAAATTCTAGTATCATGTAGTAGCCTAAACCTATCGATGTTACATTGAGCTGGGTCCCTTACAAAAAAAGTTTGCAGTTTTGAAACTGCAGTAACTTCAGTCAACTGTGTTATTTTGGACACAGTGATTGCAGAATGACTGCAGAATAACTGCAGTGTAATGCAGTTGAACTGCAGTTATACTGCACTGTAACTGCAGTTACAATGCAAAATTACTGCAATAAAAAAAGTTTTAATTTTGGACACAGTATTTGCAGCATACTGCAGTTAAACTGCACTCTAACTGTAGTTATATTGCAATCAGACTGCAATCTTTTTTGTAAGGGATATGAATGACAGTCATCCAATATGCTGTAATAGAAATAAGACCATGTTCATTAAAAAATGTGTCATCCTCCTTTACCTTAAACGGCAGGAACCACCACTGGCACTTACTCATGTATGATCAAGTTACAGGTATTTTAAGGTTCAGACTAGTTATTAAGCCCTACTTGCCATTAGAAAAATTATATATTTTAGGATGTGTAAGTGTATGCCAAGGATATAATAAACTGTTGCATGATACTGCATAAGATTTCTACTTTTATTGGGATATGATATCATTCTAAAGTTCACCTATCATTCTGAGGTGTAGCCTAGTTTGTGTCTTGTATGTTCAATCACATGTAAATTCTTCACATGATTCCCATGTGGACGTCGGCTACTGTGAAAGCAGAACAGCGGGGGGAAATATATTGGAACTGAGCTAAAATATAAAAAGTTGCAAGTGTGTGTGCGTTCAAAGCGTAAAACAAATAATGTTAACAGGTGATATTTGTAAACTATAGGCTTTAATTGATGGCTACAAAATAGCCACTGTCAAGTTTTACATGTATATGCTACTTACTGCGGCAAACTGTTGTGTAGACAAGCGTTTTCTTCAATGAACTTCCTCGGCTGCGTAGTAGATTAAAATATATATTTCCCATAGAAGATGTAATGACTAGATTGGCGCGAGCGCCGCAACACTTTAAATGTTACTGCGTTCATGCGGGTCTCGACCAAACAGAGCAATCAATGCGTCAGTCTCAATCTGTCACCGTCAGTCTCAGTTGTTTTGCAGAAACTGAACCCAAACAGGTTGACGAAATGCATGCCTTATCTGTTGCCTTGGGAACACCCTGCAATTACAGGGCTCACTGCGCTTCAACCTGTCACTCCGTAAAAAGTGAGACCGATGAAACTGTTGCCTAGTGGCTCTCTTTCCCTCCCACACACCACACCAACCACAACACAGACAGCTGCCACTGTCGCAATGAGAAACGTTTATATTCTGAAGAACCGTTTGTTCTCTTAACATTTTCACGTATGTATAGCAAGTCTAGATGTCCTCCCAAAATGTTGATCTGAATATCATATTATAATAAATTAACGACTCTTAATTTATTACAGAACACGAAAATCCCTATTCCCTACATGAAATACATTTACCATAGACATTCAACAAGTTTGCTTGAAGCTGGTTTGTACAAATCTGATAATACATTCACCTATTAGGCTTATCTTGATTAATAACAAGTATTATTCAGCTATAGGCTATTTTTTTTTACCAAGGCAGTGAATGTGCAGAGTGCATCCTGTATCATGAAATGGGATAGGATGCACTCTGGTGGTCATTTTTGTGTAAAGTAAAAGTTGATGTAGCTACATAGAATTTGGCCATTACCAATGTATACACATCTTTGGGCATTACACCTATGATGGCCCGAAAAAACAAGTGCACAATACGCTTCTGCAAAAAAATACTCAACAATAATGTGACAGAGACAGGACACACATTGCAGAAAGGCAACTGTAATTTATTCAAATAAAGAACTGGATGCAAGATGAATAGAATAATTCATTATGAGCTCCCGTTTTGTGAGAAGCTCTGTCATGCTATGACAATTCAATGGTATGTTTACAGTATGTTGGCATGCATTTGGGTAGAGGCCACAACATCTCACTACAATGGATGACATTATACCATAGTACATTGTGTGATATGGACAGTAAAGGTAATCCTAGCCATTTCTATAAGATAGGGCACAGATTGTGATGAAACAAAAAGCGAAGATTAAATATATGTATAAATACAAATATCATACAGCATTCTGGGGGTAGAATTTTATTTAACCCTGTAGTCAAACCCAACCTCTTCTTCGATATGTTGTTCTTAGGAGAAGGGAGCACTTTCATGTGGAGGGATGATAAAATATGGTTTGTCTTCGACATTTTCAACAGTTTAACTTAAACCCATGATGGTGGGTTATATCAGAACATATTTTTTACTATACATTTTGACAGAAAGAGAAAAGAGAACACTTCAACTGATGTAGCGTTTTAATTGTGAGCAGGGGCGCAACCTTCACTGGGACAAGTCCCCCCCACATTCTGAATTTGCATTTTTGTCCCCCCCCAGTTTTATCATTGGAATGTGATACAAAACGAGGCAACGGTGCAGTCTGCTGTGCTTTAGGACCATGCGGACGCCTCCGAGCAGTTGGGTAGACCGTTTGGAGTGTTTATCCCTGGATAAAAAAAAATTAAAAAAGTTATGTAATCCCCATTTCTAAAACCAAAGTTACACCCCTGATTGTGAATCATGACTGTGTTTATCCAGATTTTTTTTTGATTTGGACTGATCTTGTAATTTTCATCAGTATCTTATCCATAATTTAAATGTTAGATTATTTTCAAAAGGGCCCCCCCTGAACATTTGACAAGATGGTTAGATCGCTATCTCACAAACAGGTACTTTTATACTACAGTTCCTTCAGAAAGTATTCACACCACTTTACTTTTTACACATTTTGTTGTGTTACAGCCTGAATTTAAAACGGATTAAATTGCAGTTTTTGGTCACTGTCCTACACCCAATTATCCATAATGTCAATGTGGAATTATGTTTTTCAAAATTTTTACAAATACATTTAAAATGAAAAGCTGAAATGTTTTGAGTCAATAAGTATTCAACCCCTTTGTTATGGTAAGCCTAAAGTTCACGAGTAACAATTAGCTTAACAAGTCAGTCAAAATAAGTTGCATGGACTCATACTGTGTGCAATAATAGTGTTTAACATGATTTTTAATAACTACCTAATCTCTATACCCCACACATACAATTATCTGTAAGGTCACTCAGTCGAGCAGTGAATTTCAAACAAAAATTCAACCACAAAGACCAGGGAGATTTTCCAATGCCTTGTAAAGAGCACCTATTGGTAGATGGGTTAAAAAAAAAAAAAGCTAACATTGAATATCCCTTTGAGCATGGTGAAGTTATTAATTACACTTTAGATGGTGTATCCATACACCCAGTCACCACAAAGATACAGGTGTCCTTCTTAACTCAGTTGCAGGATAGGAAGGAAATCGCTCAGGGATTTCACCATGAGACCAATGGTGACTTTAAAACAGAGTTTAATGGCTGTGATAGGAGAAAACGGAGGATGGATCAACAACATAGTAGTTACTCCACAATACTAACCTAATTGACAGAGTGAAAAGAAGGAAGCATATACCGAATAAAAAACATTCCAAAACATGCATCCTGTTTGCAACAAGGCACTAAAGTTATCCTGCAAAAAAATTGGCAAAGCAATTACATTTTTGCCTTGACTACAAAGTGTTATGTTTTGGGAAAATACAATACAAAACATTACTGAGTAACACTCTCCATATTTTCAAACATAGTGGTGGCTGCATTATGTCATGGGTATGCTTGTAATCGTTAAGGACGGGAGTTTTTCAGCATAAAAAAAGAAATCTAGCTAAGCACAGGCAAAATCCTAGAGGAAAACCTGGTTCAGTCTGCTTTCCACCAGACACTGGGAGATAAATTCACCTTTCAGCAGGACAATAACCTAAAACACAAGGCCAAATCAACCCTGGAGCTGCTTATCAAGAAGACAGTGAATTTTTACAGTTGTGACTTAGACCTGCTTGAAAATCTATGGTAAAACATGAAAATGGTTGTCTAGCAATGATCAACAACCAATATGACAGAGCTTGAACATTTTTGTAAAGAATAATGGGCCAATACTACAATCCAGGTGTGCAAAGCTCTTAAATGCTTACCCAGAAAGACCCAGTTGAAAACACTGCAAAAGGTGATTCTAACATGCATTGACTGAAGGGTGTGAATACTTATGTAAATGAGCTATTTCTGTACTTAATTTTCAATACATTTGCTTACATTTTGTGTGTAAATGGGTGAGAAAAAAACTATTTAATTCATTTTTAATTCCAGCTGTATCACAACAAAATGTGGAACAAGTCAAGAGGTATGAATACTTTCTGAAGACACTGTAAGTGGTCAGCTATACAGAGACCTCCTCACTCAGATACCATCTAACAACATAGCATACATGACAGGCTGACTGAGGGTCCAGCATTGCAACAGAGTGCATAGTAAGTCTTAAAAAACACAACATACAATTCAGTGTTTTCACAAACAGCAGTGACATGCAAGAAAATGACACTTTTGTGCTGAAATAATCACTATGTGGAAGCATTCATTGTTGAATTAATGTTGTTTCAATCATATCTTATGGAATCATAAACATGTTCAGTGACTGAAGTGATCTGTACACCAACATTGTCTAACTATATGCAAAAAGGGCAAGAGGTTAAAAACACATGCCACTAGAGAACTGGGTAGATTATTCGACCACTTTGGGCTCATCTAAAAATTGAGAAAAAGCGGAGAATTTAAAAAGATTGCACTCTACTGGCAATGTCGAAGTTCTACCATCTCGTTTGTATCTTACCATATCTGATGACAACTTTATCCATGTCAAACTAATTCCAACATTTCCATAAGAGATATGTCTATATGCTTGGTATTAAAATGTATTTGTAAGAGCCAGTAATTGATACAATTTCACAATGACATTGCAATTCACTTGTTTAAAAGGTGTTTGTTTCTCTATGAATGCTATTACTTAACAAAATATGATAACCATTTTCTTTTTGGTGTTCTGAAAATGAGATCTGTAAATCTATTACCATATAAAAAGAAACAAACGTGATTTTGATTTCAGCTTCAACACTATATCATCCCCTTTGCTAAACACATATATTAGAAACATTTACTTTCATTACGTTTTTAAAAGCTCTTTACCAGTTGTAGTAACTGGGAGACATTTTACAATGAATCATTAGTGAGGACTTAATAAATAAAACAAATAGATTGTGCAGCAACAACTAATTCTATTAATGTGCAACTTATGTCGCTTCTACAATGTTTGCATTGAGAAATCAACAGACACACATGCATACTATGAATGTAGTAAACATTTTTCATCTCAATAAACCTCTCCTATACAGGTTTCCACTGAAAACATGAATGTTCCTAAACTGTCCACATTGATGAGTGGAACAGACAACCATAAATAGTCAAGTACTCTGCTCTGCTGAAATGTGGGGGCCAGGAGTCACCCTTTGAAATGTACAACCATCCACAAACACCCCCTCCCTCCCTCCTGCCCCCATACCCCTGCAGTAAATGTGAGAGCCTTTTCAAATGGTGGAGAGTGTGGAGAAACACAGGTACCTAGGCTAACAGACCTGTACATCAGAGGCCTGAGACAGAGCATGCTATGCCTAGAAACATGAGCATGCATTACAGACAAGGGGTTAGTGAGTGACAATGAGGGAGCTTCCCCCAGAAGGGTGTCCAGGCTCCAGTCACGTCTCTATACAAGTCCTGGAGCTCTTCCAACAGTCCAACAGGCGGCCGCCAAAAACATTGGTGGCCGCCACAGCATAAAGCAGTGAGTGAAGCGTGGGCTTGAGGGCGGACTGCAAGTCGAGTCGCTAGCATGCCCCAACCCTCGCGCTTAAAAACCACACAGCATCAGGAAAGAGCCTCATCCTCTCCCACGAAGGGCAGGTCCATACTTCTCATGCCCTCCATGCTCTCTTGTTTCCTAGGAAACAGATCGGAGGAGCAGAATTTAACAGTGCTAAGTACCTGTGTCAATTCTATCACTGCAGAGATGGTTAGTTAACCTCCGTTTAGCTGGGAAACTCAGTGGAACCATTTACTTGTTACATAACTGGAGAGAGCAAGCAGAGGGAACTTAGCAAGCTGTTAGTCGAACATTCAGGTAAAATACACACACAAAAAAAACATGAAAGTAGTTCAATGGTATGTCTTTGGGCGAGGGAGGAGGCTATTGTTGTGCTGCATGCAGATGAATCAGAAACCCATGTATTTTTATTTTTACCAGATACTTTAGACAAATTTAATTCAGGGTTTTCACAGGCAAAGTGTTTAGGCTACAATTCTGTAGTGCTTAGCCAAGGATTGAGTCAGGCTGGTTGACCTTGATCATGTTATGAAGTTCATTACAATCAGAGTTTAGAAAATGAGATTCTAAGTTGACGGTTTGTGCTCATTGCTGTACAGTACACACTTGGCCAAAAACACCTACATTTGCGCTCGGTAGTAGGCAACCCCACTTCATAACAGATACTAGCAGCAAGAGGTTCCCAGACATGGCTTCAAGTACCCCTGTGTATTGACTATAATTATTTAATAGACTCCATGTTAAACTGTTACACAGGAGCACTTGACAAACTAACACCATTCATGCCTATGGACTTAAGTGTGTTTCATATTACTTAAATAGTACTGAGATAGATAGGCAGGCAAGGCCGTGGCAGGCCCATAGTCCTTTACCTTCTTTGGTTACTATGAATGTAACAGTATCTCACATTGGCCGCTCTCCCTTTGCTGGTGGGCAGGAGAGGGGGAAGACAGATTAAGAGGCTGCCACAGCAAGTGCCGGCAAGCATATCATTGGTCGCGCAGGGAGAGAAGAAATCTTAACACCCTTTATGTAACATCCTACTTTTATTGAATGAGAATAAAAAGGAGCATCATTTTGCAAGATCAGATTAGTTAGGAATGTTGCCCATGTACAAAAAAGCCCGTAGCAGAGCTTCTCCAGAGTTATATGAAGCTACATGACATTTATTAAAAACCTTCAACTGCTTTTCAGAGTTAGGGGGAATTCCTTTTCAATTCCAGTCCATTCAAGAAGTACATTGAAATTCCAATTCTCTTCAATGCTTTTCAACGAGGAACATTTGGAATTGGAATTTGGTTTACTTCCTGAATAGACAGGATTGAAATGGAATTGACCCCAACCCTGCTGCTTTTAGAGTTGCAGAATTCTGGTAACTTTCCCCAAATTACAAGGTTTTCCAGAAAAAGCAGAAAATCCAGAATCTTCCAACCAGGATTTCTGGAAAAACAGGGAATTTGGGGAAAGTTAACGGAATTTTGCAACCCTAACTGCTTTTAAAATACTTTTCATCCACTGCCTAGAGAGCAGTGTGAAAGGCCTAAGAGGGGGACTTACGTCAGCATGTGTCCCGGTGCAGACAGACTGGTGCCTCTGTCCTCGGTCCTCTGACGGCCCCAGTCAAAGGGGTTCCCAAAGGAGCGCTTCCTCAGCATGGTCCTCACCAGGATCTACAGACACAGACATCAGTGATCTGACCACACAACTCTGAGTGATATTGTATTGTGTCAGTGGCTTTGTAGGGGGACAACATCAGATTTCAGACTGTATTATGTCGTGGGCTTTTTGAAAGGGCTATACCATAGAGTTAAGAATGAATCACGTCACAGGGTGGCTATGAGCAGATCATTCATTGTCCATAGTCCTACTTTCACTTTTCTTGGTTATAGTTCAAACAAAGTATTTTATTAGTTAGATATTTAGCAACACTTCATATCAAGTTGCACTCATGCCATAATAACTCTATAACTTCTTTGGTAACAACAGTTTAATTACCGAACTGTACGACAGTAAGGTAGATGAAATAATCAAAGAGCTAAAAGGAAACTGAACATACTAAACCAATAATTGAACATTCGTAACAAGGTATCTTTTGTGAACTGCAAAGTATGACCTCATGTCCCAGGACAGCAAGAAACTGCCTGCTGTAAAATGAGCCTGAGTGTGAGTTCTGAGCCATTAATCCAGTGCTATCATGTTTAATCTAGTGTTAAAGGCAGGGCAGTGTGGCCTGTGTGTGTCCTCCTCCCACCACTCACCACAGTGGCCAGACTGGGGATGTGTTTGACAGAGTTCTCCACCTCCTCCTCGGTCACCTCAATCAGCATGCAGCAGTTATCATCCTCCAGAGGGAGGGGTTCAGCTCCGTGCCTCGTCACCCACGGGTGCACCTGGGAGGAGCAGAGACAATCTCAACATCATGTAAGCACACACATACACACAAATGTATTAATCCAGAATAAATTTATGGATTTCTGAAACATTGCTTGAGATTACTTAATTCGACACACACACACACACACACACACACACACACACACACACACACACACACACACACACACACACACACACACACACACACACACACACACACACACACACACCATAAACATATTAAGAAAATCACAAAGAAGCAAACCTTAATCTGTGGTATTGATATCCTGCTCTCTGGATTCTTGTCCAGCATCTTCAGTAGCAGATCTTTCAGATCGTCAGATATGTCTGCACTGTAGGGCCACAACAAGAGGAGGACTTATGCTTATGGTTATCTATTTGGAATGGATCATATTACTCCCAGTAGAGTTGAATGGAGTACTCACTGCTCTGGCAGCTCCACTGGCTGAGTCTTGATCTTCTGATGAAGACTAAGGATGCGTTCATCCATAAAGGGACACTGTTGATGTGAGTAAAATTACAGTCAACTCAGTTGTCAAAAGTGAACATGTGAGGTGAACAATGATGTATCAAAATGTAAACGATAAACTGTTCAGTATCAGTGTTAAACCTGACCTTGCATTATGCGATGTGGATTGTGAGGTTATATGTACATCACAGTTAAGGAAAGAGGTTAGAGGTTTACCACTCCAAACACGAAACAATAGAGCGTCACTCCCATGGCCCAAATATCCAATGCCTACAAGAAGAAACAGAAATTGACTTAAGCCCATATCATTAAATTGTCCCATACGAGTTGCCCTATGGGAATTCCAGAGGAAAATATTTAATTTCCAAAGAGCCTTCCAGGGGGTGACATTCACCTTGCCAGAGAAGTTCTTCCTGGTCTCGGAGAGGGTCTCTGGGGCAAGGAAGGCGGGCGTGCCCACCGTGCTGGTCAGAAGGGCGTCTGCCCCCTCAAACTGGTTACTGACCCCAAAGTCAGCGATCTTAATATGACCGTCCTCCCCAACTAGGAGGTTCGAGGGCTTGATGTCCCGGTGGATGATCCTCTGGTAATGCACTGTAAAACCACAACAACACATGTAACCGGTGTCACTGTGCTGCTAACAGTATCACTTCCTTCACTGTCCCTGTCCATGGCTCGAACTAGTTACTCTCTGCTCGCAAACACCTGTGAACGCCTGCTTGACAGCATACTAACCATTTGTGCCACTGAAAAGGATCCGATTTAATGCCGCAATTAGCAACATTTCAAGCTATGGGTGACTTTATTTTGTACGATCTCAATCTGTTACACATGTTAAGTTCATGTTTTAAGTATCCCTATATTTCTGTTATTACGGGGCTATCACTCAGTCAAGAGTGCGCATGCGCAGGAAGTTCGATGTTCGTTGTTGAACCTGGCCTTGAGTGTAATGGCTACCTTGTAGTGTGTTCATATAGTAGAGTAAACTTTGTTAAACTGGAACCTTGTCGTTGTGTCATTTCGAGTTAACATTGGTAGCAGAGGATGGCTTCTAACTACAACGTGCCACCTCGCTTCGACGAGAAGAGGTCGTACGAAAGTTGGAAAAATGAACTGGGAATCTGGACACGCGTTACTAATCTGGACGCGAAAAAGCAAGCACTTGCGGTGGTATTATCGCTCGAGGGGAGAGCGAGAGATACAGCACTGGAAATATCCGTTGAGGATTTGAACAAGGATGACGGTATGGGAACTTTGATCACAGCACTGGATTCTGTATTTCTTAAAGAAGAGAAAGACCGTGCCTACGAGGCATATTCAAACTTTGACAGTGTTACGAGAGATATTTCGGTTGCAATGGCGGACTACATCATTGATTTCGAACAGAGGTACAATAGAATGCGCAAGTACGACATGGTTCTCCCAGATGCAGTGTTAGCTTTCAAGTTGCTAGATACTGCCTGTCTAGATGGTAGGGAGAAACAGTTGGCTTTGACTGCTTGTACTGTGCTGACTTTTGCATCTATGAAGTCGGCACTAAAAATAATATTTGGTGAGAAGACGTCTGTCGCGCCAATAACAGATGGAATGCAAGTGAGTGACGCAGCATATTACACCGAGCAGCACAGAAAAGGCGCCAACAAGTCACGTTCTCAAGACAACCAGAAGAGGGCGCCATTTCCCGGCACAAATCCACTGGACACATATGGAAGGAGATCAAAATGTGCAATTTGTCAAAGCACTTACCATTGGGTTAAAGACTGTCCTCATAAAAATGAACAAGTTAAACTAACAGAGGAAAATGTAAACACAGAGATAGAGCAGTGTAACATTACACTGTTTTCAAATGAATCTGATACTGAGATTTTTATAGTTGAATCCTTAGGATCTGCTGTGATTGATACTGCATGTACACGGACAGTGTGTGGTGCAAAATGGCTTGATAGCTATGTCAGTGAACTAAATATGAAAGAAGTACAAAATATGATTGACACACCAAGCAAAAGAGCTTTCAAATTTGGAGATGGGAGAATTGTCCATTCTACCAAGAGAGTTAAGATACCAGCAAAAATTGGTCAGACTAAGTGTCACATTGAAACAGAGGTGGTCCCTACAGATATCCCCTTACTATTAAGCAAAGCTTCCCTCAAGAAGGCAGAGGCTGTACTAGACATAAAAAATGACAAGGCAGTGATGTTTAAACAACCAGTGACTCTTGAACTTACTACCTCAGGCCACTATTGTGTAAACATTTTAGACAAAGACATCTCACAGAGTCCATGCAAAAATGAGATTCAGACAGACACAGAGCACATGGAGATTCTGACAGTCACAGAGAACATGAGCACTAAAGAAAAACACAAAGTATTGCAAAAGCTTTACAAACAGTTTGGACATGATACAGTTGACAGACTTCAGAAGTTACTCAGCAGTTCAGGGAATAATGATGATGAGAAGTACGAAACTGGAAACAAAGTGTACTACAAACGAGTTGACTGTCAAGAGTGGAAAGGACCGGGAGTAGTCATTGGTCAAGATGGTGTGGTGATATTTGTGAGGCACGAAGGCATGATTGTCAGGGTGCATCACTCAAGATTGCGGAAAGTAAATGATCAACAAGATAGAGGGGCTGTAGCTGAGAATCAGTCTCCTAATGAAAATGACAAAAAGGACACAGTAACAGACACAAACCTACCAGATGTCACATCCAATGATATGGACACTGAAACTGACACAGGAAATGGAGCAGAGACCTTTAACCATGCCACAGGTAATACTATTGAGCGTTCAAATGAGGAAAACATTCAACAACAGCCATATGTGTTAAGAGAACATGGTTGTTCCAATCTGAAAACAGGACAAACTGTTAAATACATGGACAGAGAAAGTGGTATTCCACATACAGCAACCGTCATTGGACGAGCAGGAAAAGTAAAACACAAGAACTGGTACAACTTGCAGTACTCTGAACCAGCTACACTTTCTGGTACAACAGGGTCAGCTGACCTGTCACTTGTAGATAATATCAGAATTGAATCAATGGAAAATCGAGAAAAACAGAATGACATTCAAAATGATGATGTACTTGAAACAAAGGACGTGTCATTTGACTCAGCTAAGCTAGATGAGCTCAGTAATTGGAGGAAAAATTGAGTGTTTGAGGAAGTCAAAGACATTGGCCAAAAGTGCGTATCAACAAGGTGGGTGTGTACCCTTAAAGAATCCTTAACTGGAATAGTGCCCAAAGCACGTCTAGTGGCTAGAGGTTTTGAGGGGCTGGCTGCTAAAGAACTCCCAAAAGACACACCGACATCAGAGTCACTCAGATTGCTGATGTCAGTGATCTGCCAGAAAAAATGGAAACTTAATTCCATAGACATCAAATCTGGATTTTTGCAGGGAACAGAGCTGTCAAGGGACATTCACATCCGACCTCCGCCCGAAGCTAAAAGTGAAGGAACACTGTGGAAACTAAAAAAGTGTGTGTATGGACTGGCAGATGGATCACTCTACTGGTACAACAAAGTCAAGGCAACAATGCTGAATACAGGTGGAAAAATGTCACAAGTGGATCCTGCAGTCTTCTATTGGCTTGATCAAGACTGCAATGTGACTGGAGTACTTGCCTGTCATGTTGATGACTTTATCTGGGGTGGCTCACAGACCTTTGCTTCAACTGTGATTCCACACCTCAAAGCTGTTTTCTAGGTTGGCCGTGAGGAGCATGATCATTTTTGTTATGTTGGCATAGAGTTTATTACAGTTGATGGAAAAATACTGATGCAACAGGAGAGCTATATCAAGAATCTTCAACCCATCCACATGGATTCTTCAAGAGCAGTACAAAGGAATTCCCCTCTATGTGGAATTGAAGCTGGTCAATTGAGGTCAAAGATAGGACAAATTTTATGGGCTGCGAGACAGAGTAGACCTGGTTTGATGGTTGCAACTTGGCATCTAACACAAAACACGCCACTGTACAAACCATTCATGAGGCAAACAAAGTTGTTCGTAAACTGAAATCACAACAAGTGACTTTAATGTTTCAGCATGTTGGAAAAGATGACTCTTTGAAAACTGGTTGTCTTCAGTGATGCTTCGCTAGGTTATCACTGGTGGGACAAAATGGCACTCACTACTCATTAGTTTATGCTGTGAAGTCAACCAAGTCTGTCACAGAGAAAAGACTTTGAGATTAGCAGCATCAAGGAACTTATTCAAGCACAGAGAATCCAGCGGATTCTGTGGTCGACCACAAAGGAACAGCTTGCTGACTGTCTGACTAAAAAGGGAGCATCCGGTCTTGTGCTCCTACAGGCTCTCGCTCCTACAGGCTCTCAGTAATGGAAAGTGGCAGCTTGAGTAATACAAATAAAAACTGTCACACAACCCATTTGTAATGGGGATCTTGAATAATACTTGGACATTTAATTATGTTGTTGATGTTTTTTTGTCTTTAAAGAAAAGGGGGAGATTGTTAAGTTCATGTTTTAAGTATCCCTATATTTCTGTTATTACGGGGCTATCACTCAGTCAAGAGTGCGCATGCGCAGGAAGTTTGTTCGTTGTTGAACCTGGCCTTGAGTGTAATGGCTACCTTGTAGTGTGTTCATATAGTAGAGTAAACTTTTTTAAACTGGAACCTTGTCGTTGTGTCATTTCGAGTTAACACACACGCCTTAGTATAATACATCCTGATCATACAGGTACATAACGATTCTTACCTTGTCTGTTAGTGAAGGGAGGTTGACTAAGTAGTATAAGGGAGAGGGAGAGAGGTTTTGAGTGCTGCTTCTAGTGCCCATACAGTGCATCTCCCTCCCTCCACATCTCTGTCTGTACTGCTCTGGTAGAATACAGAGCTAGTGGTAAGTCTTGGGGTGCGTCCTAAACGGACCAATTTTCCCTATATAGCGCACTACTTTGACCAGAGCACCATAGGCTCTGGTCAAAAGAAAATGTAATGTAAAGTCTCAGGTCAAAAGTAGTGCACTTATAGGGAATATGGTCCTGTTTGAGTGCAATAATGCCTCTAAAAGCCACTGAGATGATGTGCGTCGGGGAAAGGAGGCAGTGGGCGTCTAAAGAGAGGTAGAGAACAGACAGTTCTGAGATTAGAGAAGAGAACCCACTCACAGAACTCAATCCCCCTGAGCAGGTCTTGGAAGTAGAACCGTGCCTGGTCTTCATTCAGCGGCTTGTCCGTGGGCATCTCCTCCATCACAGCCCTACGCAGGTAAACATACCCACAGACAGACACACACACAGAGAGAGCGTTACAGTAGGGCACTGTAAAATCTGCGATGCAGAGAACGCGGACGGAATCACGCTATCCAGACATTAAAACGGAATTCAACAATGTTAAAAAAAATGATTGAGTATACTAGAGAAACAACTAAATGTATTGAACATGAAATCAACTAAATGTATTGAACATGAAAACTGGGAAAAACTGAAACCTGGAAAGAGAACTGAATTTTGGGAATCAGGCAACAAAAAAAATACAGATTTTATAGGGCCCTATGTCAGTGCTTCAGAGATTGGGCTCATTCCAGCTTGTAATGATTACAGTAAAAAAACGTAACTTACCCCTGTTTGACCAGCTCAAACACTGTGAACAGAACAAAGATGCCATCATTACTACAACATCATCATCAACAACGCTATTTATAATAGCTTCGGGAAATAATTTAACTTGTGTGTAGGTCTGATTAGGACGTGAGTGGGACGTGTGTGTGTGTGCGCACATGCGGATTGCCAGGCAGAGAGAGAATCAGGCCAATCTTACCCATGTACAGATGGTCCTCACCAGGGTCATCCAGAACCTGGCAGGAGAAGAAAGCAGGTGAGAGGAACACTACTAGCAGTCTGTGGTAAACACAAGTAAACTTGCAATCACTGACAGGGTCGAGGACACAGTGCAGACTACGCAGTCTCAATGGTATTGTATTATGTATTGGCAGTACACAAAGAGCTTGAGTTAAGAGGACCAACGCCATCCAAATTGCAGAGCCTCACCTCTACCAGTTTCACTACATTGGGATGGTCCAGCTTTTTCAGGATGGCAATCTCCTGGTAGACCCGTTCCAGGGGTCCTTTGGGCTGAGGGAGGCCTTCAGGGGCTGCTTTGGCGCCGCGGGGTGGCGGTCTCCCTGCAGGTGGACAGGAGCAAAGAGAGTGTTAGTCTACAGCAGCAGAATGGACAATATGGACAAAAAGTCATATTGTGATAAATATAACTACACTGAACCAAAATATAAAACGCAACATGAAACAATTTCAAAGATTTTACAATTACAGTTCATATAACAAAATCAGTAAATTTAAATAAATTCATTAGGCCCTAATTTATGGATTTCACAGATATGCATCAGTTGGTCAGACACCTTAAAAAAAAGTGGGGGCGTAGATCAGAAAACCAGTCAGTATCTGGTGTGACCACCATTTGCTTTATGCAGCGTGACACATCTTCGCATGGAGTTGATCAGGCTGTTGATTGTGGTCTGTGTAATGTTGTACCACTCTTCAATGGCTGTGGGAAGTTGCTGCATATTGTCGGGAACTGAAACACACTGTCATACACGTCGATCCAGGGCATCCCAAACGGGCTCAATGGGTGACATGTCTGGTGAGTATGCAGGTCTTGGAAGAACTGGGACATTTTCAGCTTCCAGGAATTGTGTACAAATCCTTGCGACATGGGCAGTGCATTATAACGCTGAAACATGAGGGGGTGGCAGCGGATGAATGGCACGACAATGGGCCTCAGGATCTCGTCACGGTATCTCTGTGCATTCAAATATCCATAGATATAATGCAATTGTGTTTGTTGTCCGTATCTTATGCCTGCCCATACCATAACCCCACCACCATCATGGGGTACTTTGTTCATATCAGCAAACCGCTTGCTCACACGATGCCATACATGTTGTCTGCCATCTGCCCGGTACAGCTGAAACCGGGATTAATCTGTGAAGAGCACACTTCTCCAGCATGCCAGTAGCCATCAAAGGTGAGCATTTGCCCAGTAAAGTCAGTTTACGATGCTGATCTGCAGTCAGGTCAAGAACCTGGTGAGGACAATGTACACACAGATGAGTTTCCCTGAGAAGGTTTCTGACAGTTTGTGCCTGGGTCGTTGGTCTCAGACGATCCCACAGGTGAAGAATCCAGATGTGGAGGTCCTGGGCTGGCATGGTTACACATGGTCTGCGGTTGTGAGGCCGGTTGGATGTACTGCCAAATTCTCTAAAAGTACGTTGGAGGCGGCTTATGGTACCTCTTTGTGCATACTGCACTATAGGCTATATTATTCACCATTTGAGGACGTGGGAACTCAAAACCCTTAGCAAGAATGCTAACTCTAAATATGATTTTTTTGCTATATAGCCATGTAGGCTAATTAATGAATCTATCAGTAAATGTAGGCTAATGACCTACAAAAACTTTCCAGCGCTAGGCCTAGGCTACTTGATGAACAACAAGATCTCATGGTTTTACCAATTTGACTTCGGATTCTGATGTTAATCCACATTTCTCCAAACGTAAAATTTCTAAGTTGCTTAAACGTCAAATTTCGAAGTGTTTTTGACACCCTGGGTTGCTTCTGCTGCTCTGTATCTTTCCAGGCAGATACTTTCAAAGCAGGAATCAACATAATGCATAGGTTTTAGAACAATCTACATGAACGTTGTGTAGCAAAATCACAGAAAACTACTCACGTACGGGAAATGCTTCGGTAAGAGGAAGGGAATGTTGGTAATTTTGCGTTTATTGTCCAAGAACTAGGCTATGTACTCCCCGATGGATTGCCTATCTGCCCTAGGCTCTGTACTTACGTGGGAAACCTGCCTGCCTCATCAGCCTCTTCTTGGACAGCACTTTCATTGCCTGGAGGAGGGGAGGAGAGAGAAAGAGAGGGAGGGAGGAGGAGAGAAGTCTGACATCAAAGTATGGAGAGAGGTACAGTAAAAAGAAGTGTAGTTACATGCTTCTCTGGATAGAGGAAGGAGTAGATGTGAAACATTACCCTACTTTTACACAATACAAGAAACACATTACAGAACTACAGAACAACCAATTGCCTCTGTTATGCTTCACATACTGTCACATCTCATAGCGATAGGGTTGTCATGATAACAGTATCGCGATACTACAATACCGGATTTTACATGGCAAAAAGGTAAACACAAAGCAAACTAAACTTTTTGGTCCTTTAAAAAACCTACTGTATGTAACATATTGTGTAAAATAGCTTGGAAAATAAACATGTGATCTGCGTGAAAACATAAGGCTGCTTGTTTCTAACAGTAGGGCTGTTTTCCTCAAGAAGATTTGGGCCGCTTCATGTTTTGTTTCTTTGCCACGATACCTCTGAGTATGGCGATACTGGTATCGTGACAACACTACAGAGCGATCAGTCCTAATGATGACAGTGCGAGAGAGTGAGTGTGTGTGTGGTGTGTGTGTGTGTGTGGTGTGTGTGTGTGTGTGTACGGTGGCCAGCAGGACTCACATAGTAGGTGTTGTCATCTTCATTGTAGGCCAGCTTGACAACACCATATGAGCCCTTGTCAGAGAACAGGAGAACAGTTAAACAGAGTGTGACATTCAGCAGCTGTCAATCATCCACACAAATAAACACTACAAACACGGATGCACGCACACACAGAATAGCTATCCCAAGTTGACCCATCGGAAATGTATGGACTGAGTACTCAATGAGGAGCAGCTTCAAAATCAACAGTCTAATTCAAATCTACCCACCCACATCTTAGATTTGTGCCTAATTAGTGCAACACAATCTAGTTTGTCTATCAAGCTTCTCTACCCACCCACATATACAGAGCTTAGCCAAATTAGTTGGAAAGACTATTCCTTCACACACACACACACACACGTGCAGGTCCCAGCTGGGAGAACAGATTGGAGCTACAGCAGGAAGCCCATCCCAGACTAGAGATGAGGTGATAGCAGGACACAACTCTCTCCAACTCCATCCTGACAGGCTCCCATTGTCTACTACTCCACACAGAACAGAACAGACCCACTCAGCGCCATGCACACTACTCAAGGAGAAGACAGAAGACTAGGGCTATTTATACCAGCCTCTCATGCTCCTCTAACTCTCCCTGGGCCGGGGATTTTCAGGGAATTTGAAATGAGGACAAGGCTGGCAAGGAGAACTGAGAATGATGGCAACTGCCCCTTAATGATCCTCCATCTTTTTAACATGCACAGTGGGAAATAGATAGAGGAATGGGGACTTCTTCAAAATAAAATCAAAACGGATAGAAATGGGGACTCTTTTATTCCAACAGCCACTAAGAACAGTTTGCAGTTCTCCCAGGGTCAGTTCGGTGAGTTGAAACAGGAGAACGGCAAGATGACAGTAATCTGAAAGTGATTGAGAGAGGACATCAGTTCTGTGTGTGAATCCATGATAAAAATGACAGATAATCTGATTTATATCTCGAGGGACAATCAAGGCAGAACAACATGGTTGTGGACGGAATTGCAGAATCTCCACATGAGACCTGGAGGGCGTCAGAGGACAAGGTGAGGGAAATGATCCCTGAGAAATTGAAGATGGACAACAGGAAGATTAAGGTGGAGCGCACCCACAGGACTGGAAAACCCACCACCGGCCCAGGTGACGGGCCCAGGCTGATAGTGGTCAAGTTCCTGAGGTTCAAGGACAAGGTAGCTGTTCTGGAAAGAGCCAAGAACTTGAAAGGAATGTATATCTTCCTCATTGAGGACTATCCTGAAGCTGTGCACCAGAAGAGGAAAGAACTGATCCCAGCCATGAAAGCTGCCAGAGCCCGTGGGGACATTGCTTACATCCGCTACGACAGGCTCATTGTCCACCCTCCCTCCCAGAAGCCTGGAAGGGATGAGAGAGCCAAGCCTATGGGTTCATAGCTTCAACCCCGCAGCACGTGCACGTGCGTGTGCACGTACCCACCCACCCACACACACACACACACACACACACACACAGATTAATGGACTGCTGAATGTACATTTTTTTTCTTGCTTTGTCTGCTCTTTTCAGTATTATGTCTATATCTGATAAGCTACACAGGAAAGGGCTGAAAATAGCCCATATTAATATATGTAGCCTTAGCAATATTGTTCATTAAATCAATAACTAGCTAACATCAGATAACCTTCATATGTTAGCCATTTCTGAGAATCACTTGGATAATTCATTTGATGATACATCAGTAGCAATACAAGGATATAACATTTATAGAAGAGACAGAAATGCTTATGGGGGAGGTGTTGCTGTATATTTTCAGAGCCATATCCCTGTAATGCTTAGAGAAGATCTTATGTCAAGTGTTATTGAATTGTTGTGGTTGCAGGTTCACTTGGCACATCTAAAGCCTTTTCTTTTGGGGTGTTGCTATAGGCCACCAAGTGCTAACAGTCAGTATCTAAATAATATGTGGGAAATGCTTGATACTGTACAGTATGTGATGCAAACAGAGAGGTCTACTTTCTTGGGGATGATGGGGAAAAACTTGATGGAAAAAAACTTGAGTACTTTAAATGAAATTATGGGCAGAAAGACACATTCAACTCCATCTTTCATCAAATCAGATGGCTTATTCATCACAAAACCATTTGATGTTGCCAATTATTTTAATGATTACTTTATTGGCAAAGTGGGCAAACTTAGGCAGGAAATGCCAACAACGAACAGTGAGCCACCACATTCATGCATAAAAAAACAAATAATGAAAGAAAACCATTGCAAGTTTGAATTTTGTAAAGTCAGTGTGGGAAAGGTGGAAAAATGATGGTTATCGATCAATAATGACAAACCTCCTGGCATTGACAACTTAGATGGAAAGCTACTGAGGATGGTAGCTGACTCTATAGACTACTATCTGTCATATCTTTAATCTGAGCCTAGAGGAAAGTCTTTGTCCTCAGGCCTGGACAGAAGACAAAGTAATTCCACTACTTTAATGGTTCTAATAGCAGACCAGAAGCTTGCTGCCAGCTCTTAGCAAACTGTTGGAAAAAAATTGTGTTTGACCAAATAAAATGTTATATCACTGTAAACAAATTAACAACAGACTTTCAGCATGCTTATAGAGAAGGGCACTCAACACGTACTGCACTGACACAAATGACTGATGCTTGGTTGAAAGAAATTGATAGTAAGAAGATTGTGGGAGCTGTATTGTTAGATTTCAGTGCAGCCGTTGATCCTAATGACCATAACCTGTTGTTGAAAAAACGTATGTGTTGTGGCTTTTCACCCTCTGCCATATCGTGGATTCAGAGCTATCTATCTAATGGAACTCAAAGGGTTTTCTTTAATGGAAGCTTCTCTAATGTCAAATATGTAAAGTGTGGTGTACCGCAGGGCAGCTCTCTAGGCCCTCTACTCTTTTCTATTTTTACCAATGACTTGCCACTGGCATTAAACAAAGCATGTGTGTCCATGTATGCTGATGATTCAAACATATACACATCAGCAACCACAGCTAAGGAAGTCACTGATACCCTTAACAAAGAGTTGCAGTCTGTTTTGGAATGGGTGGACAGTAATACACTGGTCCTGAACATCTCTAAAACTAAGAGCATTGTATTTGGTACAAATCATTCCTTAAGTTCTAGACTTCAGCTGAATCTGGTAATGAATGGTGTGGCTGTTGAACAAGTTGAGACTAAATTACTTTAAGTTCTGCAGGCTCTAGTTTAGTCTAATCTTGGTTATTGTCCAGTCGTGTGGTCGAGTGCTGCAAGGAAATACCTAGTTAAGCTGCAGCTGGCCCAGAACAGAGAGGCACATTTTGCTCTTAATTGTAATCAGAGGGCTGATATAAATACTATACATGCCAGTCTCTCTTTGCTAAGAGTTGAGGAGAGACTGACTGCATCACTTCTTTTTATAAGAAACATTAATGTGTTGAAAATCCCAAATTGTTTGCATAGTCAACTTACACACAGCTCTGACACACACACTTATCCCACCAGACATACCACCAGGGGTTTTTTCACAATTCCCAAACCAGAACAAATTCAAGAAAGCGTACAGTATTATATAGACCCCTTATTGCATGGAATTTCATTCCATCTCATATTGCTCAAATAAACAGCAAACCCAGTTTCAAAAAACAGATAAAGCAACACGTCGCGGCACAACGCCTCTCCCCTATTTGACCTAGATAGTTTGTGTGTATGCATTGATATGTAGGCTACGTGTGCCATTTAAAAAAATGTATGTAGTTCTGTCCTTGAGCTGTTCTTGTCTATTGATGATCTGTATTATGTCATTCTGTATTATGTTTCATGTTTTGTGTGGACCCCAGGAAGAGTAGCTACTGCTTTTACAACAGCTAATGGGGATCCTAATAAAATACCAAATACCAAAAAATACCAATACCAACAGATAGTCTGGTTCCTTGAGTATACAGCATATTGCACTTCCACTTTAAATGTGTAGCTTCAGTATGGCAATTTTAATGAATTCTATTGTGTAGTTTCTGTGTTTTCATGTTTTATGTACCGTCTTTTTAAGCACATGACCAAATGAATTTCCCCCTGGTGGTATAATAAAGTTGATCTGAATCTGAAGTGCTTTGAAGAGCGACGACAGTACCTTTCCGATTTCATCTTTGAGCTTGTACTGGTTGAGCTGCACGCAGTCCTTTGAGAGAAAAAAAAGAAATTGGCTGACTAATGCATTTTTCTTGGTCTGCAACAATCATCACATTAAGTATAGCATTAGCAGAACCAACAATCCATGTAAAAGCAATGTGCTGACCAACACAACCTTCATTATGGACAACCTTGGAAAACAAACTACCAAAAGTCAGCATGACTAAACATACAAAATTGAAGTCTGTACAAACCATCAGTAATGGGATCTGCTAGTTTATATTGAGTCAAGTATAGAAGTGTTCAAGGAGCAGGGTAACAACCTAGCTAGAGACCATAGGGTGCAATTTGGGATACAGATCATCTCTACATGGAGTCTACTAGACTATGCTTCTGAGATCTAATGGGGAGTGAGCTGGCATCTAATGAGACCATGGACCTTACCTTCATATAGAATCAACCTTTATACCAGTATGCTGCTTCATTTACCACTGGGGACAAATGCACATGTTCAGCTGATGTGCGTTCATAGAATTTGGCTAATACAAAAATGGTGTTTTATTAAAAACACCAAGTGGGAGGGTAAAAGGCCGTAGCCTACCTGCAGGTCAGTGATGGAGACGCGGTGAGACTCCACGGTGGGTCTACGGGGCAGCCGGGGGGAGGAGTGGGGCGAGGTGATGGGCGAGTAGGGAAGCGAGGGGTAGATGAAGCGGCCGTTGAGCCCTGGGGAGCCGCAGGGAGACGAGGCCGTCTGGGAGCGCTCCTGCAGGGACAGCTTCCTGTCCGACAGGTTTAGTCTTCCCCGGTGCTCCTGGGGCTTGGGGAACAGGGCCACGGGGCGGCCCACAGCGTGGGACAGCTGGTCGCAGGAGGGGGTTCTGAAGAGGGGTGCGCCAGGCTCAGGGGTCTCGGAGCTGTCCATGTCCTCCACCTCCTCACCCCCCTTGGGCTCGTACTCGGTCACCACGATGAGGGACTCCATGTAGTCTGGGACAGGGTGGGGGTGAGGGTTCATCGTTGGGGCAAGGCCGCTGCACAGCAGGGGCTGTGTGTGAGTGTGTGTGGGCAGGGGGGCATGGCCACAGGGCGACGGGGCCTCAGCAGAGGGCCAGGAGGAAACACACGGAAACATTACGTAGACTGTCCCCAGAGCCTATTGGCCACTGCTCCATCAGTGGTCTACCTCAGGAGAGCAGACAGCTAAGAGAAAACACACAATAAAATGATATTTCACCTTTCAACACAGAGAACTTTAGGGATGAAAAAAATATATAATAATGTCTGAAATTTAGGCTATCAGTTACAACACAGGTCTGTCGACAGACATAGAGCCTAGGTCCTGACCGTGTTCATGGGGAAAATAGCAAGATGAGCCAGACCCCCCTGGAATTCCAACCTGCAACAACTTTTTAGCTCTTTCAACTCAAAACATGTTGAGGTGCCAACAAACAAATCCTAGGAAAATGATGCTAACACAGAGCAAGTTCATAACTTGAGAACCAATCAACCAACACCTGTATGGACTTAGGCTAGGCTACGACATTACTAGCATACAGTTTCTCCATGTGCTAACAACTCCAAATATGGCTGGAATCAGAAACAACATCTCTGAACAGTTGGACTCATTCAAGCCTCCATAAGGGGGTTGGTTATCTATTCTAGCCAACCAAGGTTGTTAACCTCTATCTCAAGTACCCCCCCCCCCCCCATATCTTAGCCCATTATCTGTTCTGATGTTGACTCTGCCTTTCAGGGGTGTGGGAGCTGAGTGTGCCACATAGATAGGGAAAATCAAAGCAGCCAGAATAAGATAAACACTCGTCCCCAAGTCAAGATCACAATGAGGAAAACATGTGTGGGAAGAGAAGCCCCCTCCAGGTGGCCCCCTTTCTCCTATCCATCCATCTCTCTTTACCACCACAGTCTTGGAGTACATTTATTTTGCTCTCTCCCTGACTCTTTTTCAACACTCTTTCACATTTTCTCTATTCATAAAACTCCCTCTAGCTGCCTCGCTATAATCGCTGTCTGTGTGTGTCTCCTGCTCTGCCTCTCCCTGTCCCCTCAGTCACGTCTCCCACTCAGCTTGATGTGGGTGCTCATAGCTCGTGTTGTCAGTGGTGGCTCTCTCTCTCCAGCCTTTCTCCCTGCTGTACTTCACCACTGACCCCTAGCTCATTATATCCACAAGACAGCCTCCTACTAAACACCCCCACACACACTCACTGGCAGTCTACATCTGCTGGGGGAGAGTCAACAACAAGGTAGTGTGCGTTTATCTTTTGATGAAGAGAAACATTTCCAGAACATGCAGTGGATTAGATAACCCTTGTGAATTTTCCTCCGTCCCTCGTCACCAAGTAACAATACAATATCAAACAGGGGCCAGTTTCAACAGATCACAGAGAATAAAGGATATCAGAACCAACAATGAAGTGCCCCCTCGTTCTTTTCAGAGCAGAGTAGCACTGTAACCTCCCCTGGTGTCACAACTAAACTCTGATAGCCTGATTTAGCTTGAGGAAAGTAGAGGAACTATGTGAGACGTGGCCAAAGATGTAGGCCTAGCTAGCCTGCATAACCCACTGTGTACATTAGCCTTTCTATAATCGGAGTGCAGTCAACTACCCATGACCTACTTTGATCTCAGATGGTTGACGAGGCAGAGCTCAACACCTATTTCCACTCGCATGAGATGCTAATGCACACAGTCCGTGGTTGAGATATTCACAGACACTCCAGAGTTACATACTAACACAGTTTCTTGTCCATATTCTTGTCAAGTCGGCTGAAATGGAGTCCAAAGACAACTTACTTCCTTGTTCCTAGAGATCTGAGGCTGAAACCATTACACTACACTGATTCCTCATTACACTGGATCGCTGAAGAAGCAGCTTCCAGGCCTGGAAACAAACAGATGCTACTCTGCTCCAGGTGCCACTTGCTCTTATCATAACAAAAGTCACATGATCTGACCTGGGGGGGGTTTCAATCTGAGGACACCACTCACACAGGGCCATCTATAGCAGAGGAGTATTCTCAACATCATTATTAACAGATCAACCCTGTCACTGATCTATAGCCCGAGACCAGATAAGCCCCTGTGAATGGCAAGAGGAATCTCCTCTCTCAAGCAGACTATAGCTGATGTGACTACTGTAATATTTATGCAGTGGGCTCAATGGGATTGACGACTAAACATCTGGGAACCCATTAGCCCTATTTCAAATATACTTGACCAAACAGTTGTTGCAAACACTTGGCAAGTTTGGTATCATGATGTTAACTTGGTGCCTATGACGTATCGATATGGTCTGTTGACAATTGAATGGGAAGTAATTTGCATTAAATGTCAACGTTATTCTGCAAGCCCACAATTCGGTACCCAGGTGGCTCATTCCGAGGAAGATGCTTATAACCTGTACATGCACACACCAACACACAAAACAGAGAACCATGCAAGGTTCACATTCACAACAGCTTACAGAAAACGAGCAAACGTTACTGCTGTACAGGATATGTTACATAGCTAACGTTCTAGTTAATAGCTAGTTTGCTAACCCTAAAGAAGATTGCAATTTAAAATAGTTTAGCTATAGTTTAGGGTATTTATTGCTAAATAAGGTCATGGTTTAGCTAATTGCATATTTATGTAAGCGATATTAAAACGTTACATTTTCAATACACCTTGACAGATTTCCCACGTATCGTCGTATTTGGTTGTAGAGCTAACGTTAGCTAGCCAACGTAGTTAGCTTTACGAGACAGAAATATGTTGGGGGAAAAGCGACGCTCGCGCTTCACAAAAACAATCCTTCGACCCCTAACGTGATGGGTGGTAGAAATACTTACTAGCTAATCGTTGCACAAAAACTTACCTTGTCATACAGTGCAACTGTCAACGTTAATGGTGTTCCGCGCACTAGCCACTTGAGGTATGAAGTATCGCTGATGTTGCCGGTTAGCTACATAGAGAAACAGAACCGGGGTATTGTGATAGTTAGCAAAATTCCTGTTGGACCAATGGAGACACCGTGTGGCCGGTGGGTGAAATGCTGTGGGGTGATGGACCCTCTCAAACAAACGGTTGTATTATTTCCTCCTGAAGTCACAAAAGAAAATAGCTTTTCGGAGCATAACCGAAACAAACTTGCCATGGAATTGCCCTTTCTTGGCATAGGAGAATATAGCCTTGATGATTTCTGGCTCCAGTGTGGTACAAAAACGACATGACCAAAAGTATGTGGACAACTGGTCGAACATCTCATGGAAACCCATTTCATGAAGCTCCCGATGAACAGTTATTGTACCGACGTTACTTCGAGGCAGGTTGTTACTCGGTAGTCAGTGTTGCAACCGAGGACAATTGATTTTTACACTGCTTCAGCACTCGCGTTCTGTAAGCTTGTGTGAGCTTGCACTCGCGTTCTGAGCAGTTGCTGCTCCTAGACGTTTCCACCTCACAAAAACAGCACTTAGTTGACCGGAGCAGCAAGTCACCGAGCTCTTCAGTAAGGCCAATTCTACTGCCAATGTTTGTCTAAGGAGATTGCATGGCTGTGTTCAATTCTATAAACCTGTCATTAACAGGTGTGGCTGAAATAGCCAAATCCACTCATTTGAAGGGGTGTCCACATACTTTTTGTGTATGTGTGTAATATATATATATAACATACACACGTAAGAGTAATTTTACAACCCAGATAGCTAGGTAAAGGGTGGTCAAATATGAAAGTTCTTCAAAAAGTAATTGCATGCCACAGCCATAGACATTAAGGGTCATATCACAATCACCCAATAAGAGACCAAAAGGCACCTCAAATAGAAGTTAGCAGACAGGGGAACTGACAATTTATTACAAATATACATTTATATATATAAAAAAAAAAATTACAATGTCAAAAACATGTGTCCGTCTTGCAAAATGTAAAAGTCTGGCTAAAGGAAAAAAGTGTTCTCTTAAGAAAAAAAATTAAAAACACTACCATGCAATCATTTTTAATTAACCATTGCAGATACTATCGCCTCTTCTGGAAAATGGTTCCTCTTCCAATTCCTCCGCCACGACCCCGTCCTCTTGCAGCCACTGCAGAAAAGACAGTTAAATAAGAACAGAAGTTACCAGAGATAAAAATATTACGTTACTACTCATAGTCGAGTGAAAATGAGTGTTATTGACCCTCAACAATTTCCCATACTGGTATATGTAGAAGCAGTAGCACTCACCCTGGGCTTTGAGAATGGCTGCCTTCCCCCTTCCTGCTCCGGTGCCCTGGTTCTTGTTTTTCATGCTCTTTAACATAGGAGCATTCTTTAACATGTCCGGTAAAATCAGGAAGCGAATCTTGCTCCCCCGGATGTAGACCTGCTCTAGTTGGGCTACACGGCCATCCCGATGAGTCACAGTGATATTGGACATCTGAAAGGAAGAGGTAAGAGTTAATATACTTCCTACACAATTCTGTAAAAGGGACAAACAAATCCCTCACATAATAATAAAATAAAATAACTATTGCCTGAACCCTAAAGGCAGCCAGATGACACACCTGGCAGTTCATGTTGTCCTCAGCCTCAATGAGCTTGCCTCTGTACACTTCACCAGTGTTGGTCTCACAGGTCACAATGTGACCCTCTGCTTCATGCAGAATCTTGATGGGCACGCCGATGGACATATTTGCAGAGGTCCTGTAGAAACAATGAGACAAGGTTTAGATTGACAGTGTCTCCAGAGATAGAAAACTATTTGTACCTTATTACGGGTCGGCAGGTAGCCTAGCGGTTAGAGCGTTGGGCCAGAAACCCAGGTAGCCTAATATCTCAAAGACTAGTTGATAAAATGTTCATAAGAAAGAAGTGAAATGCTAATAGAATGTTTCACAATGATGTCATTAGGCAGAGCAGGCAACATATGGCACACAGACAGCAGAGCTGGGGACAGACTGGCAGAGACAGGGAGTCTCAGGTAAGTTTGTTGAGTCTTTGTTTGGCAACATTATGAAAGGTTCTTTCTTTTTTTGACTTGTAAAATAGGGACAAAATTGGAAAATGTCATGGATACCCCCACTCTCAACTTAAACTGGTGACTGAACTAAAATTTGTTTAAGGCAATGGTATTGCTGTTGTGATTGTGTAGTTTTGGGTACCGGTAGTTATGAGTATGGCAAACACCTTATTTATTTTCTAGGAGACAGACTGAGTCAGTGAGGGTGGTGAAAGAGAAAGAGCCAGGGAGAGAGACTTCAGAGGACAGTGTCACAGCCACGGCAGGACCAGGTGTCAACCTTGTTGCCAGCAGCACCAGTATAGGGGACAGTGGCACAGCATTGTCCAGTTATCTCAGGGATGGTACAAAACCATATCAGCCACACCCACAATTTATAGAACCACAAACTCTTGCCAACTGAGTGTTGATGTTTCGAGATGGTTTCGCGATTTCCCCTGGCTACATTATAATCCATCAATAAAAGGAGTGTTGTATTTTCACTGTAGCCAAGGGTTTAGCCAAGGGTTTTCAAGCCAGCCATCTTTTGGCCAAAGAGCAGATGCTGCCTTCATAAGTGCAGGATTTAGGAACTGGAGAAAAGCCATTAAAATGCACAGCACATCAAAACTGCCAACCCACCGCCACTTTGTAACTGTAACAGCACACCAGCTAAATCTAATCAGTGCCCAGTTATCCAGCACGTGGGGTAAACAGCAGGAATGACAAAAGCTACCTTGCACTGTATGAGAAAGCAACGACATTGATTGAATCCATTGAGACACACCCAAGACGATTTGCTGGCAAAGCAGTGGATCACTATAGGGCAGATTTTTTTAAAGTGTTGGATGGTGTGGAGGTTCAGTTTGGCGACCGTTTTGACCAGGACAGTCTAAACGTCCTGCAAAAGTTGGAAAGAGCGCTTCTCACGGGGGAGTTGGATGAGTCTCTAGATCAGTACCCTGAGCTGAACATAGATTCTCTTTCAGTGCAGTTGCCTCTTTCGCATCAAATACCCCTGTAGCAGCAGTGGAGAGGCAGCAGAGGTCCTCAGGAGGCTTCCAGTGGAGGTGCGGGGGTTGGTTGACCAAATTGAGGTGCTGATCAGAATTTTGTCTGAAATGTACATAAAGACAGACTGGACAGTCTCGAGGGAAAATATCTGCCAGCAATGTTGGATGCATTGAAACCCGCAAACATATGTTCGGTTCTTTTGTTCAGTAGTGTGTATAGCAGTGGTTCTCAACCTTTTTTGGGTACTGGAACCCCTGCATATTTTGAGGCAAGGCAGGCAAGGTTTTGAGCGGTCCTCAGGGACCTCCACCCCCTCTATATTATATGTAAAGGTACTGGAATCCTTGTGCTGCTGAATACCTTCATTACACTTTTTTATTTCACGGACCCCTTGCAATTACACCAGAGACCCCTGTTTGAGAACCCCTGGTGTATAGTATGACATTTGTTATTTTGTTTAGTAGTTTTTAGTACATGACAGTACACTTACTAATTATTTATTTTATTTTAAATTGCATACTTTGTGTGACATACTTGTCCATAGCTGTTTGGACGCTGAGACGCTGACTGAACAACTAAGTATTTCTGAAGGATATTTTGGTTGAGTTGTTTGGGTTATTCATTGAAGTAGTTCTCGCTTTTAGAACTGTACTTATTCTGAGTGTTTTGTTCTTGTAAAGATGTTGTAATAGACTCAGGCCAGTGGCACATTTAATGACTATATAAATGAATCAGAAAAAGTTAAATAAAAAGGTCAGTTCAGTGCGGAGACCAACTTTGTGATGGTTCTCAATGGAGATTCTTTGAGATGAGATCGCACCATGTTCATTGTATTTATGAAAACTGCACCCATAGTTCCACCTACTGGCCTTTTTTGGTATTGCTGGTTGTAAATACAAATGCCTGCATACATACTGGACTGATAAGGAACACTGGCTGTATTACAGCACTACTTTGTGTCCCCCCCAGGAATTGCTCTTGAGAAAATTTCATGTAATTGTCCCCTCCAAAGTTGACATCAGATTTTCGCCCCTGGTGGTGGTCGCAGTAATCTGAATTTCTACTTGGCCATGGAGTTCAGTTTCTTTGTCACCTCTGCTTGCTGGTTTAGGCCTGGGTTACAATTGTATTAACATTATGTGATTGAGCCTGCGCATAGCTTTCACGGTGGCCTAAATTGAAAACAAACATGTTCAATTCTACTGGAAAGTGCGTATCAAGGTTAATCGCTACCGCCACAATTGAGCCAGGTGAATAAGAAAAATGTTCAATTCAAAACATTGTCACATACGTTACACCGGATAGGCGCTGTGAAATGTGTTGTTTTACAGGGTCAGCCATCGTAGTTACGGCGCCCTTGGAGCAAATGCAGGTTAAGTGTCTTGCACACATCGACAGAATTTTCACCTTGTAGATTCGGGTATTTGAACTATTGACCTTTCGTCACTGTGTTAACGCTCTAACCGCATTGCTACCTGCCTCCCAAACATATTTAAACTGCAAAATGTAGTTAGCTAGGTAGCTACATAGCTAGCTTACTCAACTGTGGCCGGGGATCTCTACTTTAGCTAACTGGCAAGGATGGGTGTGTTGGTTTGGGCTCGCTGGATAGTATAAGCAATCTAGCAACTTGCTTAAAATATAGCATTGTTTTTACCTTAATTTCAAGTTGTTCTTTGTTGATTTCCGCGGTCTTCCAACTTTCAAGCTTCTGCAACGTGCGACCAATGAATCAGCGGCGAGAGTATTTCGTGCGTTTTACGACTACCCAGAATGCAACTGGAGAAAGGAAGAACTTCCGGTTAAAACATAAAGCGATGCCACATGTGACTTGTTGTCTTCCTCGATATATGATTATATATCTTACGTTTGCTAAAGAAGTTGAGGCTCCCCCACTTTTTTAGATGGAGACGACCCCTTTGTAATATGAACGTGTTTAGATAAATTAAACATACAGACAATCTGACAGGCCATTTCCTCTTGATTCCACTACAGTCACAGACAGAAGGGGAAACCCAGGCTCGTCACAGGAGCATAGCATCCGTTTACGTTTTTTCACCACCAAATATGGTCGTGAGAGGAAGTCCAGTGGCGGGTAGTGGGAGAGGATGGTGTGAATGAATGAAACTGGGCCGATATTCTGATAATTCTGATAATTTTCTCATCGATGAAACATCTGATCTCAAAACTTTTTATGTTTCCAAAACTAAAATCTGTTACGAACAGAGTGCACTAAGTTTGATAGACTTTGACGGTTTTTAGAATGAGTGTAAGGTCAAATTGAGTTTGCGCTCACTTCAAAAAAGGCGTTCCCTAACGGCAATATGCAAATATATGATACAACGCGCCATTAGGATATCTCGCTAGCTCGAGTTTGGCTTTGCCCACCTTGCTTGTTCTACCCACAATGCTTAATTTGCTCCCACTGTAAACGACACAGATGAACTATCTTGGGTTAGTTATACATATCTTTGCTACAGTACTTTAAGATCCTATAGTACACTGATACTGACAGTAAGAAACAGTATTGAGTTGGTGCATTGCTTAGAATAAATCACAGTAGCCTACTTCATCCAGTGGCAGCCAGTGTCATGGCAATGTAAAGAAGCTGATAATACAAATGGGCTTCTTTTATAGGAACATGTCCTGCCTCTCACTAAATATTAGAAAGCAGATTATTCAGTTGATGTTCCTAAACCGTCAGATGCAGTTTATCATAGCGCACGCACTGCGCTTTATTATGGGCAACAATTGTAGTACTCATCACTGCATTCTCTACCAGAAAGTTGGTTGGCCTTCTTTGATGTCAAATAGGTTGATACATTGCTATATTTTCATTTATAAAGCCATTTTACAAAAAGTCCCACTGTACCTAACATCCAGGGTTGGGGAGTAACAGATTACATGTAATCTGTTACATGTAAGAGATTACCAAAAAAACAGTAACTGTAATCCGTTACATTACCAGCAAAAATATTGTAATCAGATTACAGATGCTTTTGAAAAACTAGATGATTACTTCAAAGACTACTTTTAAATTCAGAAAGGATGTTTGCAACAAAAAATCTTTGACACTTCACTATTTTCTCAATGACATTCAAATCAGCATTGAAAAAAGGCGCAAGTTTAAGTTTGTTCCACCTGAGCGAGTCTGACCACAAGTCAGAGACCACTATGATGACACACCAAATGTGTTTGATGGATCGCGGGAAAAAAGCAGGAATAGGCTTTTGTAGGCTACAGTCCAAGCTATGTCTTCCAATGGTGCGACTGCTGTCAGCATCCAAAGATGATCCAACTTGATTAAATGCTTAGAGGTAAGGATGACAGCAGTGGTGTAGTCTAAGGCGATACGGATATAGCTTATTATTGATATCTACTAGAGGTCGACAGATTATGATTTTTCAACGCCGATACCGATACTGATTATTGGAGGACAAATAAAAAGCCGATTAATCGGCCGATTTAAAAAAATATATACAGTGGGGAGAACAAGTATTTGATACACTGACAATTTTGCAGGTTTTCCTACTTACAAAGCATGTAGAGGTCTGTAATTTTTATCATAGGTACACTTCAACTGTGAGAGAAGGAATCTAAAACAAAAATCCAGAAAATCACATTGTATGATTTTTAATTAATTAATTTGCATTTTATTGCATGACATAAGTATTTGATACATCAGAAAAGCAGAACTGAATATTTGGTACAGAAACCTTAGTTTGCAATTACAGAGATCATACGTTTCCTGTAGTTCTTGACCAGGTTTGCACACACTGCAGCAGGGATTTTGGCCCACTCCTCCATACAGACCTTCTCCAGATCCTTCAGGTTTCGGGGCTGTCGCTGGGCAATACGGACTTTCGGCTCCCTCCAAAGATTTTCTATTGGGTTCAGGTCTGGAGACTGGCTAGGCCACTCCAGGACCTTGAGATGCTTCTTACGGAGCCACTCCTTAGTTGCCCTGGCTGTGTGTTTCGGGTCGTTGTCATGCTGGAAGACCCAGCCACGACCCATCTTCAATGCTCTTACTGAGGGAAGGAGGTTGTTGGTCAAGATCTCGCGATACATGGCCCCATCCATCCTCCCTTCAATACGGTGCAGTCGTCCTGTCCCCTTTGCAGAAAAGCATCCCCAAAGAATGATGTTTCCACCTCCATGCTTCACGGTTGGGATGATGTTCTTGGGGTTGTACTCATCCTTCTATTCCTCCAAACACGGCGAGTGGAGTTTAGAGCAAAAAGCTCTATTTTTGTCTCATCAGACCACATGACCTTCTCCCATTCCTCCTCTGGATCATCCAGATGGTCATTGGCAAACTTCAGACGGGCCTGGACATGCGCTGGCTTGAGCAGGGGGACCTTGCGTGCGCTGCAGGATTTTAATCCATGACGGCGTAGTGTGTTACTAATGGTTTTCTTTGAGACTGTGGTCCCAGCTCTCTTCAGGTCATTGACCAGGTCCTGCCGTGTAGTTCTGGGCTGATCCCTCACATTCCTCATGATCATTGATGCCCCACGAGGTGAGATCTTGCATGGAGCCCCAGACCGAGGGTGATTGACCGTCATCTTGAACTTCTTCCATTTTCTAATAATTGTGCCAACAGTTGTTGCCTTCTCACCAAGCTGCTTGGCTATTGTCCTGTAGCCCATCCCAGCCTTGTACAGGTCTACAATTTATCCCTGATGTCCTTACACAGCTCTCTGGTCTTGGCCATTGTGGAGAGGTTGGAGTCTGTTTGATTGAGTGTGTGGACAGGTGTCTTTTATACAGGTAACGAGTTCAAACAGGTGCAGTTAATACAGGTAATGAGTGGAGAACAGGAGGGCTTCTTAAAGAAAAACTAACAGGTCTGTGAGAGCCGGAATTCTTACTGGTTGGTAGGTGATCAAATACTTATGTCATGCAATAAAATGCAAATTAATTACTTAAAAATCATACAATGTGATTTTCTGGATTTTTGTTTTAGATTCCGTCTCTCACAGTTGAAGTGTACCTATGATAAAAATGACAGACCTCTACATGCTTTGTAAGTAGGAAAACCTGCAAAATCGGCAGTGTATCAAATACTTGTTCTCCCCACTGTATATATATATCATACACACACACATTTTTGTAATAATGACAATTGCAACAATACTGAATGGACAATGAACACTTTTATTTTAACTTAATATAATACATAAATAAAATCAATTTAGTCTCAAATAACATGAGAACATATGTTAAAACAAACCACCAGCTTTCATGGGTCTTCAATATTTCCAGTTAAGTTTTAGGTTGTAGTGCAGAAAGCAGAGCTTGTCTGCATGGTCCCCTGTCAGTCTGCTCCTCCGCGAAACACAGACCTTATTTGAAGTAGATCAAGACATTCTCTATGGAAGACATGAACGGTAAAATAACGAAGGAACCCCTTTCAAGTTCAGCCGCAAGTTATTACAGGAATTATAACGCGTCGACTATTTCTCTCTAAACCATATACCTTTGACTAATCCGGAAACTATCACCTCGAAAACAAAACGTTTATTCCGTTCCGTATTTTATCTAACGGGTAGCATCCATGAGTCTAAATATTCCTGTTACGTTGCACAACCTTCAATGTTATGTCATAATTACGTAAAATTCTGGCAAATTAGTTCGCAAAGAGCCAGGCGGCCCAAACTGTTGCATATACCCTGACTCTGCGTGCAATGAACGCAAGAGAAATTACACAATTTCACCTGGTTAATATTGCCTGCTAACCTGGATTTCAGCTAAATATGCTTGTTTAAAAATATATACTTGTGTATTGATTTTAAGAAAGGCATTGATGTTTATGGTTAAGTACACATTGGAGCAATGACAGTCATTGATTGATTGTTTTTTATAAGATAAGTTTAATGCTAGCTAGCAACTTACCTTAGCTTACTGCATTCGCGTAACAGGCAGGCTCCTCGTGGAGTGCAATGAGAGGCAGGTGGTTAGAGCGTTGGACTAGTTAACCGTAAGGTTGCAAGATTGAATCCCCGAGCTGACAAGGTAAAAATATGTCGTTCTGCCCCTGAACAAGGCAGTTAACCCACCGTTCCTAGGCCGTCATTGAAAATAAGAGTGTGTTCTTAACTGACTTGCCTAGTTAAATAAAGGTGTAAAAAAAAAAACGGTCAAATCAGTGTCCAAAAATACCGATTTCCGATTGTTATGAAAACTTGAAATCGGCCCTAATTAATCGTCCATTCCGATTAATCGGTCAACCTCTAATTTCAACCCAATAATGGTTGAATTCAAGAAGTTTAAGCTTCCTATCAATTGTTGGTTTTGAAACCAGTGGACAGCCAGTAAAAAATATGCTCTTACAACAGCTGCATAATGTGGATCCAAGCCTATGGAATAAAAGTGGTGCTTTTATTGCTCAATCTAATTAATGCTGATACATTTATTTTTATACATAGGCCTAATGGACAAATGCACACTTTTTATAGACTTAAAGGGGCAATCTGTAGTTACTACATACATTTTGGGACTTATAAATTATATATACAGTACCAGTCAAAAGTTTGGATACACCTACTCATTCAAGGGTTTTTCTTTATTTTTACTATTTTATACATTGTAGAATAATAGTGAAGACCTCAAAACTATGAAACAACACATATGGAATCATGTAGTAACCAAAGAAATTGTTAAACAAATCAAAATATATTTGAGATTTTAGACTCTTCAAAGTAGCCACACTTTGCCTTGATGACAGCTTTGCACAGTCTTGGCATTCTCTCAACCAGCTTCATGAGGTAGTCACCTGGAATGCATTTCAATTAACAGGTGTACCTTGCTAAAAGTTAATTTGTGGAATTTCTTTCCTTAATGAGTTTGAGCCAATCAGTTGTGTTGTGACAAGGTAGGGGTGGTATACAGAAGATAGCCCCTATTTGGTAAAATACAAAGTCCATATTATGGCAAGAACAACTCAAATAAGCAAAGAGAAACGACAGCCAGTCATTATTTTATGACCTGAAGTTCAGTCAATCTGGAAAATTTCAAGAACTTTGAAAGTTTCTTCAAGTGCAGTCACAAAAACCATCAAGCACTATGATGAAACTGATTCTCATGAGGACCGCCACAGGAAAGGAAGACCCAGAGTTACCTCTGCTGCAGAGGATAAGTTCATTAGAGTTACCAGCCTCAGAAATTGCCCGCCAAATAAATGCTTCACAGAGTTCAAGTAACAGACACATCTCAACATCAACTGTTCAGAGGAGACTGTCTGAATCAGGCCTTCATGGTCGAATTGCTGCAAAGAAACCACAATTACAGGACACCCATAAGAAGAAGAGACTTGCTTGGGCCAAGAAACACGAGCAATGGACATTAGACCATTGGAAATCTGTCCTTTGGTCTGTATGTGTGGTAAGTCCCCTCACTGTAAGTAACGATACAAAGGAAACAAAGCCATACTATACTAACTCTTTCTCTATAACTGACCATGGACAAGTCTGGACTGAGGTTTTAAAAAAAAATTCTCTCTCTATCACACACACACAAAATTCAGAATGGTGCCGGAGGGAATGGCTGCTGTTTTACAGGCTCCTGACCAACTGTGTTATTTTGTTAATTTTTTCGCATTGTTTGTAACTTATTTTGTAACTTATTTTGTAACTTATTTTGTTCATAATGTTGCTGCTACCGTCTCTTATGACCAAAAATAACTTCTGTACATCAGAACAGCAATTACTCATCTTTAAATGGACAAAGATTTCTTCTTTAACGAGTCCGACGCGAAGGATATACTGCTTTCTCAGGAACGGGCCCAAATCCCCATAATTTACACAAAGAAAAAACAGAGAAAAAGAGGACAGAGGTCGGGCTACCTTCTGAGAATTCGTAGGCGAGTGAGTAAACCTCCACTACCATCCGTTCTATTGGCCAACGTGCAATCATTGGAAAACAAATTGGATAAAATACGATCAAGACTATCCTACCAACGGGACATTAAAAATTGTAATATCTTATGTTTCACCGAGATGTGGCTGAATGACAACATGGATAATATAGAGCTGGCTGGATTTTCCATGGATCGGCAGGACAGAGAAGACGAGGGGCGTGGGTGTGAGTCTATTTGTCGATAACAAATGGTACGCAATGTCTAATATTAAAGAAGTCTCGAGGTATTGCTCTCCTGAGGTAGAGTACCTTATGATAAACTGTAGACCACACTATCTACCAAGAGAGTTCTCATCTATATTATTCGTAGCAGTCTATTTACCTCCACCAACCAAAGCTGGCACTAAGACTGTTACTCAATGAGCAGTATAAGGCCATAGGTAAACAAGAAAATGCTCATCCAGAAGCGGGGCTCCTAGTGGCCGGGGACTTTAATGCAGGCAAACTTAAATCCGTTTTACCTCATTTCTACCAGCATGTCTCATGTGCAACCAGAGTAAAAAAAAACTCTAGACCACCTTTACTCCACACACAGAGACGCATACAAAGCTCTCACTCGCCCTGCATTTGGCAAATCTGACCATAATTCTATCCTCCTGATTCCGGCTTACAAGCAGAAACTAAAGCAGGAAGTACCAGTGACTCGCTCAATATGGAAGTGGTCAGATGACGCGGATGCTACGCTACTGGACTGTTTTGCTAGCACAGACTGGAATATGTTCCTGGGATTCATCCAATGGCATTGAGGAGTATACCACCTCAGTCATTGGCTTCATAAATAAGTGCAAAGACGACGTTGTTTCCAAAGTGACTGTATGTACATATCCCAACCAGAAGCGCCATGGATTACAGGCAACATCCGCATCGAGCTAAAGGCTAGAGCTGCCACTTTCAAGGAGCGGGACACTAATCCGAACGATTATAAGAAATCCCGCTACGCCTTCAGACGAGCCATTAAACATGCAAAGCGTCAATACAGGATTAAGATTGAATCCTACTACACCGGCTTTGACGCTTGTTGGATGTGGCAAAGCTTGAAAACTATTACGGACTACGAAGGGAAAACCAGCCGCGAGCTGTCCTGTAACGCGATGCTACCAGACGAGCTAAATGCCTTTTATGCTCGCTTCGAGGCAAGCAACACTGAAGCATGCATGGAAGTACCAGCTGTTCTGAACGACTGTGTGATAATGCTCTCGGTAGCCGATGTGAGCAAGCCCTTTAAACAGGTCAACATTCACAAAGCCGCGGGGCCAGACGGATTACCAGGATGTGTACTTAAAGCATGCATGGACCAACTGGTAAGTGTCTCACTGACATTTTCAACCTCTCCCTGACCGAGTCAGTAATACCTACATGTTTCAAGTAGACCACCATAGTCTCTGTGCCCAAGGAAGTGAAGGAAACCTGCCTAAATTATTACCACCCCGTAGCACTCACGTCGGTAGCCATGAAGTGCTTTGAAAGGCTGGTCATGGCTCACATCTACTGCATCATCCTGGATACCCTAGACCCACTCCAATTCGCATACCGCCCAAACAGATCCACAGATGACGCAATCTCAATCGCACTCCACAATGCCCTTTCCCACCTGGAAAAAAGGAACACCTATGTGAGAATGCTGTTCATTGACTACAGCTCGGCATCGGCACGCCGATGGACATATTTGCAGAGGTCCTGTAGAAACAATGAGACAAGGTTTAGATTGACAGTGTCTCCAGAGATAGAAAACTATTTGTACCTTATTACGGGTCGGCAGGTAGCCTAGCGGTTAGAGCGTTGGGCCAGAAACCCAGGTAGCCTAATATCTCAAAGACTAGTTGATAAAATGTTCATAAGAAAGAAGTGAAATGCTAATAGAATGTTTCACAATGATGTCATTAGGCAGAGCAGGCAACATATGGCACACAGACAGCAGAGCTGGGGACAGACTGGCAGAGACAGGGAGTCTCAGGTAAGTTTGTTGAGTCTTTGTTTGGCAACATTATGAAAGGTTCTTTCTTTTTTTGACTTGTAAAATAGGGACATAATTGGAAAATGTCATGGATACCCCCACTCTCAACTTAAACTGGTGACTGAACTAAAATTTGTTTAAGGCAATGGTATTGCTGTTGTGATTGTGTAGTTTTGGGTACCGGTAGTTATGAGTATGGCAAACACCTTATTTATTTTCTAGGAGACAGACTGAGTCAGTGAGGGTGGTGAAAGAGAAAGAGCCAGGGAGAGAGACTTCAGAGGACAGTGTCACAGCCACGGCAGGACCAGGTGTCAACCTTGTTGCCAGCCGCACCAGTATAGGGGACAGTGGCACAGCATTGTCCAGTTATCTCAGTGATGGTACAAAACCATATCAGCCACACCCACAATTTATAGAACCACAAACTCTTGCCAACTGAGTGTTGACGTTTCGAGATGGTTTCGCGATTTCCCCTGGCTACATTATAATCCATCAATAAAAGGAGTGTTGTATTTTCACTGTAGCCAAGGGTTTAGCCAAGGGTTTTCAAGCCAGCCATCTTTTGGCCAAAGAGCAGATGCTGCCTTCATAAGTGCAGGATTTAGGAACTGGAGAAAAGCCATTAAAATGCACAGCACATCAAAACTGCCAACCCACTGCCACTTTGTAACTGTAACAGCACACCAGCTAAATCTAATCAGTGCCCAGTTATCCAGCACGTGGGGTAAACAGCAGGAATGACAAAAGCTACCTTGCACTGTATGAGAAAGCAACGACATTGATTGAATCCATTGAGACACACCCAAGACGATTTGCTGGCAAAGCAGTGGATCACTATAGGGCAGATTTTTTTAAAGTGTTGGATGGTGTGGAGGTTCAGTTTGGCGACCGTTTTGACCAGGACAGTCTAAACGTCCTGCAAAAGTTGGAAAGAGCGCTTCTCACGGGGGAGTTGGATGAGTCTCTAGATCAGTACCCTGAGCTGAACATAGATTCTCTTTCAGTGCAGTTGCCTCTTTCGCATCAAATACCCCTGTAGCAGCAGTGGAGAGGCAGCAGAGGTCCTCAGGAGGCTTCCAGTGGAGGTGCGGGGGTTGGTTGACCAAATTGAGGTGCTGATCAGAATTTTGTCTGAAATGTACATAAAGACAGACTGGACAGTCTCGAGGGAAAATATCTGCCAGCAATGTTGGATCCATTGAAACCCGCAAACATATGTTCGGTTCTTTTGTTCAGTAGTGTGTATAGCAGTGGTTCTCAACCTTTTTTGGGTACTGGAACCCCTGCATATTTTGAGGCAAGGCAGGCAAGGTTTTGAGCGGTCCTCAGGGACCTCCACCCCCTCTATATTGTATGTAAAGGTACTGGAATCCTTGTGCTGCTGAATACCTTCATTACACTTTTTTATTTCACGGACCCCTTGCAATTACACCAGGGACCCCTGTTTGAGAACCCCTGGTGTATAGTATGATATTTGTTATTTTGTTTAGTAGTTTTTAGTACATGACAGTACACTTACTAATTATTTATTTTATTTTAAATTGCATACTTTGTGTGACATACTTGTCCATAGCTGTTTGGAGAGTTGAGACGCTGACTGAACAAAAACGAAGTATTTCTGAAGGATATTTTGGTTGATTTGTTTGGGTTATTCATTGAAGTAGTTCTCACTTTTAGAACTGTACTTATTCTGAGTGTTTTGTTCTTGTAAAGATGTTGTAATAGACTCAGGCCAGTGGCACATATTTAATGACTATATAAATGAATCAGAAAAAGACGCAATCTCAATCGCACTCCACAATGCCCTTTCCCACCTGGAAAAAAGGAACACCTATGTGAGAATGCTGTTCATTGACTACAGCTCAGCGTTCAACACCATAGTGCCCACGAAGCTCATAACTAAGCTAAGGACCCTAGGATTAAACACCTCCCTCTGCAACTGGATCCTGGACTTCCTGACGGGCCGCCCCCAGATGGTAAGGGTAGGCAACAACATATCTGCCACAATCCTCAACACTGGTGCCCCTCAGGGGTGTGCTTAGTCCCCTCCTGTACTCCCTGTTCAACCACGACTGCGTGGCCAAAGATGACTCAAACACCATCATTAAGTTTGTTGATGACATAACAGTGGTAGGCCTGATCATTGACAACAATGAGACGGCCTATAGGGAGGAGGTCAGAGACATGGCAGTGTGGTGCCAGGACAACAAACTCTTCCTCAATGTGAGCAAGACAAAGGAGCTGATGGTGAAAAGGGCACGACAAAACCTTTTCCCCCTTCAGGAGACTGAAGAGATTTGGCATGGGTCCCCAGATCCTCAAAAAGTTCTACAGCTGCACCATCGACAGCATCCTGACCAGGTGCATCACCGCCTGGTATGGCAACTGCTCAGCATCTGACCGTAAGGTGTTACAGAGTGTAGTGCGTACGGCCCAGTACATCACTGGGGCTAAGCTTCCTACCGTCCATGACCTATATACTAGGCGGTGTCAGAAGAAAGCCCAAAAAATTGTCGAAGACTCCAGTCACCCAAGTCATAGACTGTTCTCTGCTACCGCACGGCAAGCCGTACCGGAGCGCCAAGTCTAGGTCCACAAAGCTTGAAAAGTGTGCCCAAAGTAAACTGCCTGTTACTCAGGCCCAGAAGCTAGTATGTCCATATAATTTGTAGATTTGGATAGCAAATACTCTAAAGTTTCTAAAACTGTTAAAATAATGTCTGTGAGTATAACAGAACTGATTTGGCAGGCAAAACCCCGGGGACAAACCATCCAGGGAAAAAAAGAATTGAGGGCATAGTATTTCCCAATGATTTCTATAGGAAGCCCTATTTAATAGGAACCTGGTTGCAGTTCCTATGCCTTCCACTAGATGTCAACAGTCGTTAGAAATTGGTTGATGTTTTTCTTTTGAGAAATGAAGAAGTATGGTTGTTCTTTGTAAGTGTCACTCCAGGTGGACTCTACTGTTTTGTGTGCGTGAACTGGAACGCGCCTTATCTGCTATTGGAAACAGTTTATCCCGTCTTAAATTTTATCGATTATTTACATTTTAGGATACCTGAGGTTGGATTAGGAACGTTGTTTGAAATGTTTGGACCAAGTTTACAGGTAACTTATTAGATACTTTGTAGTCATGTTGGGCGAGTTGGAACTGGTGTATTTCTGAATCAAACGCTCCAAATAAATGGACATTTTGGGGATATAAAGAAGGACATTATCGAACAAAAGGAGCATTTGTAATGTTTCTGGGAAATTTTGGAGTGCCAACAGAAGAAGATCTTCAAAGGTAAGGCATTTATTATATCGTTATTTCTGACTTTTGTGTCGCCACCTGCCTGGTTGAAAATGATTTTCATGTGTTTGTATGTGGGGCGCTGTCCTCAGATAATCACATGGTCTTCTTTCGCCGTAAAGCCTTTTTGAAATCTGACACTGCGGCTGGTTTAACAAGAAGTTAAGCTTATTTTGATGTATTACACTTCTATTTTCGGGAATTTTGAATATTGATATTTCTGTAGTTTGAATTTGGCGCTCTGCAATTTCACTGGATGTTGTCAAATCGATCCCGCTAAAGGGATTGGCGTGCGAAGGGATCACTAATTAACAGCTTCTACCCCCAAGCCATAAGACTGTTGAATAATTTATCAAATTGCCACCCAGACAAATGCCCCCCCCATTTGTTTTCACACTGCTGCTACTTGCTGTTTATAATCTATGCATAGTTACTTTACCCCTACATGTACAAATTACCTCGATTAACCTTTACCCCTGCACATTGACTTGATACCGGTACCCACTGTATATAGCCCCGTTATTGTTATTTTATTGTGTTACTTTTTATTAAAGTTTGATTTGATTTGAAACACACACATCTACACCATCTACAGACTGAATATACTCTCCTGTAACCCGCTTCACCCAATGTTGTACGGATCTGCTATTTTATACTTTAGAACCGGAACCCACATCAGAAGCTAGCTAGCTAGCTACTAGCTAGTAGTCAGTTAGCCACTGCTAGCGGTCTTCACTGTTAACTCGGACACCAGCCAGCCTCAGCTCTGTCAATACCTGCCAGTCTGCACAGCGCGATATCAACCCAGTGCATATCGGAATGCTTTTTCTCTACCACATCTCCGGATTCCTACCGTAAGCTTTGAACCTTTACACCGAATCATCGCAGCAAGCTAGCTGCAATCCGAGTGGCTACTCCTGGCTAACGTCTCTGTCCCAAAGCAAGCACCAGTTAGCCTTGAGCTAGCCTCAAGCTAGGCCCATCTCCCAGCTAGCCGAAGAGGTCCATCAGCTAATTATTGGGCTACAATACCTCTTTTGCCAATTGGCCTGGACCCTTTACTGCCGACACGGAGCCCCGCCGATCCATCACGACTGGTCTGCCGACGTAATCGTCCGAGGTGGTTTCAACAGGCCCTTCCATTGCGACTATGACGAAGGCCCATCTGCTAGCCCCGGCCCGCTAGCTGTCTGAATCGCCGTGTCTCCAGCTCGCCTAGCGTAGTTGCAATTACTGAATCGGCTCCCTGACTCAGCAATTGCTACTCATTGGACCCTATGTCAATATGCCTTGTCTATTGCTGTTTTAGTACGTGATTATTGTCTTATTTCACTGTAGAGCCCCCAGCCCTGCCCAATATGCCTAACATAGCCCTTTTGTCCCACCCCCCACACATGCGGTGACCTCACATGGCTTAACTGGTGCCTCTAGAGACCAAACCTCTCTCATCGTCAATGCCTAGGTTTACCTCCACTGTACTCACATCCTACCATACCCTTGTCTTGAATCTATTCTTCCACGCCCAGAAATCTGCTCCTTTTACTCTCTGTTCCGAACGCACTAGACAACCAGTTCTTAAAGCCTTTAGCCGTACCCTTATCCTACACCTCCTTTGTTCCTCTGGTGATGTAGAGGTTAACCCAGGCCTTGTGTGTCCCCGGGCGCTCTCATTTGTTGACTTCTGCAACCGTAAAAGCCTTGGTTTCATGCATGTTAACATCAGAAGCCTCCTCCCTAAGTTTGTTTTATTCACTGCTTTAGCACACTCTGCCAACCCTGATGTCCTAGCCGTGTCTGACTCCTGGCTTAGGAAGGCCTCCAAAAATCCAGAAATTTCCATCCTCAACTACAACATTTTCCGACAAGATAGAACTGCCAAAGGGGGCTGAGTTGCAATCTACTGCAGAGATAGCCTGCAGAGATCTGTCATACTATCCAGGTCTATACTCAAACAATTCAAGCTTCTACTTAAAAAAAAACACCTTTCCAGAAACAAGTCTCTCACCGTTGCCGCTTGTTATAGACCCCCCTCAGCCCCCAGCTGTGCCCTGGACACCATATGTGAATTGATTGCCCCCCATCTATCTTCAGAGTTTGTACTGTTAGGTGACCTCAACTGGGATATGCTTAACACCCCGTCCGTCCTACAATCTAAACTAGATGCCCTCAATTTCACACAAATTATCAAGGAACCTACCAGGTACAACTCTAAATTCGGAACCATGGGCACCCTCTTAGATATCATCCTGACCAACTTGCCCTCTAAATACACCTCTGCTGTCGTCAACCAGGATCTCAGCGATCACTGCCTCATTGCCTGCATCCGTAATGGGTCCGCGGTCAAACGATCAGCCCTCATCACTGTCAAACGCTCCTTAAAACACTTCAGCAAGTACGCCTTTCTAATCGACCTGGCCGGGGTATCCTGGAAGGATATTGACCTCATCTCGTGAGTAGAGGATGCCTGGTTACTCTTTAAAAGTGCTTTCCTCGCCATCTTAAATAAGCATGCCCCATTCAAAAAATGTAGAACTAAGAACAGATATGGCCCTTGGTTCACCCCAGACTTGACTGCCCTTGAACAGCACAAAAACATCCTGTGGCGTTCTGCACTAGCATCGAATAGCCCCCGCGATATGCAACTTTTCAGGGAAGTCAGGAACCAATATACACAGTCAGTTAGGAAAGCTAAGGCTAGCTTTTTCAAACAGAAATTTGCATCTTGTAGCACTAATTCAAAGAGTTTTGGGACACTAAAGTCCATGGAGTATAAGAGCACCTCCTCCCAGCTGCCCACTGCACTGAGGCTAGGAAACACTGTCACCACCGATAAATCTACGATAATCGATCATTTCAATAAGCATTTTTCTACGGCTGGCCATGCTTTCCACCTGGCTACCCCTACCCCGGCCAACAGCTCTACACCCCCTGCAGCATCTTGCCCAAGCCCCCCCCCCCCCCCCGCTTCTCCTTCACCAAAATCCAGACAGATGATGTTCTGAAAGAGCTGCAATATCTGGATCCCTACAAATCAGCTGGGCTAGATAATCTGTACCCCCTCTTTCTAAAATTATCCGCCGAAATTGTTACATCCCCTATTACTAGCCTGTTTAACCTCTCTTTTGTATCATCTGAGATCCCCAAAGATTGGAAAGCTGCCCCGGTCATCCCCCTCTTCATAGGGGGAGACACTCTAGACCCAAACTGTTACAGACCTATATCCATCCTGCCCTGCCTTTCTAAGGTCTTCGAAAGCCAAGTTAACAAACAGATCACCGACCATTTCGAATCCCACCGTACTCTGCTGCCAATGACTGGAACGAAATCCAAAAATCACTGAAGCTGGAGACTTATATCTCCCTCTCTAACTTTAAGGATCAGCTGTCTGTCACGTTCGCTGGAAGCATACTCGGACCAACGTGCAGCGTGATCTGGGTTCCACATCTTTTATTAGAAATAAGTTAACCACACAACAAAACAATAAAGACTAAACGAAACGTGACAGCAATGGAGTGCTAATATGCAACTACACATAAACAATATCCAAACAAAACACAGATGGAAAAATGCTACTTAAATATGATCCCCAATTAGAGACAACGATAGCCAGCTGCCTCTAATTGGGAATCATACCAAACACCAACATAGAAAACAAAACTAGAACCCCACATAGAAAGTATAAACTAGACTAACCCCCCAGTCACGCCCTGACCTACTATACCATAGAAAATAAGGACTCTCTATGGTCAGGGCGTGACACTGTCAGAGCAGCTTACCGATCACTACCTGTACTCAGCCAATCTGTAAATAGCACACCCAACTACCTCATCCCCATATTGTTATTTATCTTCTTGCTCTTTTGCACCCCAGTATCTCTACTTGCACATCATCATCTGCACATCTATCACTCCAGTGTTAATGCTAAATTGTAAATATTTTGCCTCTATGGCCTATTTATTGCCTTACCTCCCTAATCTTCTACATTTGCACACACTGTACATAGATGTTTCTAATGTGTTATTGACTGTACGTTTGTTTATGTGTAACTCTGTGTTGTTGTTTTTGTCGAACTGCTTTGCTTTATCTTGGCCAGGTCACAGTTGTAAATGAGAACTTGTTCTCAACTGGCCTACCTGTTTAAATAAATGTGAAATAAAAAATCTATAAAATAAACACACACACACACAGAGAAAGACAGACAAGGATTACTACCAACTCATTATATACTGTCTCTCAGCTCAAAACCTAATTCAAGCTTCAAATAAACCTGCCAGGGACCCTGATCTACACAGCTCTCTGTCCCTCTAATCACTTATTCAGTCAGTGCCAATAATCTAGAGACATGCATCAGAGGGAAATGTCTCCTCTTCTCCATTTACAGCAGTAGCAATAAAGCCATAGAATCAACCGTGACAGAGGGGCTTGTAAAGGCATGCTTACAAACAAATAACCATAGAGATTATCAGGTAGGCTAATTATGTCCCTAATAATTTGTATATTCTAACAAGGCACCCACTAGACTCATGTTGTATGCTAAAGCCAGTAGTATGTTAATTATTACTGTATTACTCGCTGTAAAGGTTGCCCACTTGAATGAGACATTGTTTTCTTACACGATATCATGTCGCCAAAGCCTCCACCTGAAACATGTCTTCTTTCACCATGTTTAGTCTACAATTGATTATGCCATTCAGGATGCAAAAATATTCCACAGTGTTTGATTAGGATTTTTACAAGATGGTTACGGCATTGACTGTAGGTTGTAGAGCTCATTTTCATATTTCCTTCATCTCATGTTTATTATAATAACACAACACAAAACATTTTTAAGAGTAAATTGCCACCTTCCATTTTCATTCACTGCATAATGGAATGCATCATTACTGAATAAACACACACAGTACATGACCTGCTTAATGCAGGCCGTTCCCACAGGGGAAGAGTATTTCAATGAGGAAAGCGTAATGGCATAATAAAAGATAATCAAATGCACCTTCATTTGATTTCCATTGAATTAGAACCAGTGACTGGCGTCAGCAACTACTCTGTAAACACAATCCCACCAGTTGGTGAGCGTGTGATTGTGTGTGTGTGTGTGTGTGTTTCAGCTCTCCAGGGGTAGGTTAAAGTTGTGCCCACTTATTTGAGCAGTGAGAAAAAATCCTGTGTGTTCCTTTGTTTTGGCTTGTTGGCAACACTTGTAGGGGGATCTGGCTCTGAAATCATACAATGACTTTGATGACGTATTCAATAGAGTTGTGACGTGTGACTGGTGCTTTTGTCCAGGTTATCAATCTGACAACCTCATATGTTCAGTAGATATAGACAGAGTATAATTGGCTGTAAAATCAGCAAGTTACAGAGGCTATACAGTGCATTCGGTAAGTATTCAGACCCCTTGACTTTTCCAACATTTTGTTACATTACAACCGTACTCGTAACTTGATACAAAAAATGTTCATCAATCTACACACAATACCCCATAATGACAAAGAGAAAACAGGTTTTTAGACATTTTTGCTAATATATAAAAATTAAAAAAACATTTATTTATATAATTATTCAGACCCTTTGCTATGAGACTCGAAATTGAGCTCAGGTGTATCCTGTTTCCATTGATCATCCGTCAGATGTTTATACAACTTGATTAGAGTCCACCTGTGGTAAATTCAATTGATTGGACAAGATTTGGAAAGGCACACACCTGTCTATATACTGTATGGTCCCACAGTTGACAGTGCATGACAGAGCAAAAACCAAGCCATGAGATCGAAGGAATGGTCAATAGAGCTCAGAGAAAGGATTGTGTCAAGGCACAGATCTGGGGAAGGGTACCAAAAAATGGCTGCATCATTGAAGATCCCCAAGAAAACAGTGGCCTCCATCATTCTTAAATGGAAGAAGTTTTGATCAACCAAGACTCTTCCTAGAGCTGACTGCTTGGCCAAACTGAGCAATCGGGGGAGAAGGGCCTTGGTAAGGGAGTTGACCAAGAACTCAATGGTCACTCTGACAGAGCTCCAGAGTTCCTCTGTGGAGATGGGAGAACCTTCCAGAAGGACAACCATCTCTGCAGCCCTCCACCAATCATGTCTTTATGGTAGAGTGGCCACTTGGAGTTTGCCAAAACGCACCTAAAGGACTCTCAGACTATGAGAAACAAGATTCTCTGGTCTGATGAAACCAAGATTGAACTCTTTGGCCTGAATGCCAAGCGTCACATCTAGAGGAAACCTGACACCATTCCTACGGTGAAGCATGGTGGTGGCAGCATCATGCTCTGGGGATGTTTTTCAGTGGCAGGGACTGGGAGACTAGTCAGGATCGAGGGAAAAATGAACGGAGAAAGGCACAGTGAGATCCTTGATGAAAACCTGCTCCAAAGTGCTCAGGACCTCAGACTGGGGGCGAAGGTTCACCTTCCAACAGGACAACGACCCTAAGAACATAGCCAAGACAACGCATGAGTGGCTTCGGGACAAGTCTCGGAATGTCCTTGAGTGGCCCAGCCAGAGCCTGGACTTGAACCCGATCAAACATCTCTGGAGAGACCTGAAAATAGCTGTTCAGCAACGCTCCCCATCTAACCTGACAAAGCTTGAGAGGATCTGCAAAAAAGAATGGGAGAAACTTCCCAAATACAGGTGTGCCAAGCTTGTAGAGTCATACCCAAGAAGACTTGAGGCTGTAATCGCTGCCAAAAGTGCTTCAACAAAGTACTGAGTAGTGTCTCTTTTGTAGATACTGTGTAGCGTTGCCAGTGGTATCAATTGATATTGTTATTATTAGGTAACGTTAGTGCCTTAGTTCTGGTGAGTCAATTCTCCCTTTATTTTAACGTTTTATTTTATTACCATGAAGCTGCTCATTTCTATTTATCGATGGTACCCATATCCAGGGTAGATAAAGCACAGTTTTATTATTACGTTACGTAATTTCTTTAAAGGCATTGCTGCTAACTTAGTGGTATTGCTGTAAGATCTGATTTATAAAAATGTTAATACTTTCTTCTAAAACAGCCTAGTTTTGGGTTGTAAATAACTATATCTTATTTAATTATTCTGTGCAACTTGTCAAATACTTCACAACTTCAGCGGGGCTCTCTACTCGATAGGTTTAGTGTTCCCCACTACAAGCACATTATGTGTGGTTATCTTTGCGTGGGGATTAGCGGTTACCTTATTGCATTAGATGACCCGTGTGGGTTTTCTTTTTCATACCAGACTTCAGAGTAATGTTTGTTCATGTTTTTTATTCTTCTCCTTCAACTTTCTGGATTTTTATTTGCTATTTTGGAAAAATGTTTAATGGATCAGTTGTTATTGTAATCTGGCATCTATTCTTTTCCCACCTGGCTTTACATGGCTAAACCTAATATCATGAGAGGGACAGCTGGTTGCTCTGTCACTTTTGCTAGCTGGAATGTTAAATCTTTAAATCACCCAGTGAAACGTAAAAGTGTTATTTCTCATTTAAATCACCTTAAAGTAGATATCGCCTTTCTTCAGGAGACACATCTCAGCACTTTCGATCACTCTCATCCTCTTTGGGATAGGTTAGGCGCTAGCGCCCCATCTCGACAACATCCGGTGAAATTGCAGAGCGTGAAATTCAAAATACAAAAATCGTAATATTAAACATTCATGAAAGTGTCTTACATTGTTTAAAAGCTTAACTTCTTTATGGCGAAAGCATACCATGTGATTATCTGAGGACAGCGCCCCGCGTACAAAAGCATTAAAAACATTTTCCAAACAAGCAGAGGCGTCACGAAAGTCAGAAATAGCGATAAAATAAATCACTTACCTTTGAAGATCTTTCTTGGTTTGCAATCCCAAGGGTCCCAGCTACATAAAAAATGGTCGTTTTGTTCGATAAAGTCCTTCTTTATATCCCCAAAAAGTCTGTTTACTTGGCACGCTTGATTCAGTATTCCACCTGTTCCCCTCGTTCAAAATGCATACAAAGGAATCCCAAAAGTGACCAATAAACTTCGTCCAAAGACATCAAACAACGTTTCTAATCAATCCTCAGGTACCCTAATATGTAAATAAATGATCAAATTTAAGACGGAGAACAGTATATTCATTACCGGAGATAAATAACGAAGTGCGCACCCTCATCCACGCACGCCACAAGACTACAGTCAAAATGAGAGCCACCTACAAAAACTACAAATTCTAGCTCATTTTTCTAGTGGAAGCCCTAGGAACTGCAATCTGGGAGGTATTCCTTTGATCTTCCCATAAACAAGCATTTGAATGGGCGGACACCTCAACAACAACAAAAAATTGCCTGCCATATCAGTTCTGTTATACTCACAGACATTATTTTAACAGTTTTAGAAACTTCAGAGTGTTTTCTATCCAATACTACCATACTACTATATGCATACTACTATATGCATATCCTAGCTTCTGGGCCTGAGTAACAGGCAGTTTACTTTGGGCACCTCAGTCATCCGAACTTCTGAATACTGCCCCCTATCCCGAAGAAGGACGGTGGATCAGTCAATCATATCATTCCAATTTTCATTCTAAAACCAGAGGAGCAGCCATTTTAATTAGTAAAAACATACCGTTCGCAGTATCAGGTGTAGAGGCTAATCTTCTTAACTCTTAAGGATTAGCGCCTTTTTTTCAATTTTTGCCTAAAATGACATGCCCAAATCTAACTGCCTGTAGCTCAGGCCCTGAAGCAAGGATATGCATATTATTGGTACCATTTGAAAGGAAACACTTTGAAGTTTTTGGAAATGTGAAAGGAATGTAGTAAAATATAACACATTAGATCTGGTAAAAGATAATACAAAGAAGAAAAAAAAACGTTCTTTTGTATTTTTTTGTACCATCTTTGAAATGCAAGAGAAAAGCCATAATGTATTATTCCAGCCCAGGTGCAATTTAGATTTTGGCCACTAGATGGCATCAGTGTATGTGCAAAGTTTTAGACTGATCCAATGAACCATTGTATTTCTGTTCAAAATGTTGTAAGTTGGTGTTTGAAGATATCCCTCTAGTGGTTTGGGGGCTGTGCTTTGGCAAAGTGGGTGGGGTTATATCCTTCCTGTTTGGCCCTGTCCGGGGGTATCATCGGATGGGGCCACAGTGTCTCCTGACCCCTCCTGTCTCAGCCTCCAGTATTTATGCTGCAGTAGTTTATGTGTCGGGGAGCTAGGGTCAGTTTGTTGTATCTGGAGTACTTCTCCTGTCTTATCCGGTGTCCTGTGTGAATTGAAGTATGGTCTCTCTAATTCTCTCTTTCTTTCTCTCTCTCGGAGGACCTGAGCCCTAGGACCGTGCCTCAGGACTACCTGGCATGATGACTCCTTGCTGTCCCCAGTCCATCTGGCCCTGCTGCTGCTCCAGTTTCAACTGTTCTGCCTGCGGCTATGGAACCCTGACCTGTTCACGGGACGTGCTACCTGTCCCAGACCTGCTGTTTTCAACTCTCTAGAGACAGCAGGAGCGGTAGAGATACTCTTAATGATCGGCTATGAAAAGCCAACTGACATTTACTCCTGAGGTGCTGACTTGCTGCACCCTCGACAACTACTGTGATTATTATTATTTGACCATGCTGGTCATTTATGAACATTTGAACATCTTGGCCATGTTCTGTTATAATCTCCACCCGGCACAGCCAGAAGAGGACTGGCCACCCCTCATAGCCTGGTTCCTCTCTAGGTTTCTTCCTAGGTTTTGGCCTTTCTAGGGAGTTTTTCCTAGCCACCGTGCTTTTACACCTGCATTGCTTGCTGTTTGGGGTTTTAGGCTGGGTTTCTGTACAGCACTTTGAGATATCAGCTGATGTAAGAAGGGCTATATAAATACATTTGATTTGATTTGATTTGTATCAAGACTGCCCAAATGTGCCTAATTTGTTTATTAATAACTTTTCATGTTAAAAATTGTGCACTCTCCTCAAACAATAGCATGGTATTCTTTCACTGTAATAGCTACTGTAAATTGAACAGTGCAGTTAGATTAACAAGAATTTAAGCTTTCTGCCAATATCAAATATGTCTATGTCCTGGGAAATTTTCTTGTTACTTACAACCTCATGCTAATCGAATTAGCCTACGTTAGCTCAACCGTCCCGTGGAAGGGACACCGATCCCGAAGAAATTTTTTAAGGTATGTAACCTTCATTTAACTAGGCAAGTCAGTTAAGAACACATTCTTATTTACATTCCAATGACAGCCTACTGGGGAACAGTGGGTTAAGTGCCTTGTTCAGGGGCAGAATGACAGATTTTTACCTTGTCAGCTCGGGGATTCGATCAAGCAACCTTTCGGTTACTGGCCCAATGCTCTAAGCATTAGGCTACCTGCCGCCCCAAAAGGTAGTAGGAAGAATGTACACCTGTTATCTTGGCTAACATTTATGCACCAAATTGGGATAACAGTTCATTCTTACAAGAATGTATTTTCTCAATTACCAAATATGAATTGTGTACTGTCGCCCGATCTGGATAGTAGCTCTCCTAAGGTATCATCTTCATCAAAAACATTATCCACGATTCAGCTATTTCTTAAGACATATGGCATATCTGATGCTTGGCATTTCCGCAATCGCACAGCTAGGGAGTATTGTTTTTTTCTCACCAGTTCATGAGACCTTCTCACGTATAGACTACTTTTTCCTAGACAATAGATGTCTACCACTTATCACAGAGTGTGATTACCAAGCTATAGTCATTTCGGATCATTCTCTTCTTACTAGGAAACTACTTACACGAATACACAGCCTAATTATCTACCTTGGGGGCTTAACTCACTACTGCTATCAGAAGAAACATTTGGTGATTTTATAACACCTCAAATTGAGCTATTTCTCGAGCTTAATCAAACCCATGGAATGTCTCCTACAACAGTATGGGAATCAATGAAGGCTTATGTAAGGGGCCAAATTATTTCATACAGCGCAAGATTAAGGAAGTGCAATATTCAATGCCTAGGAGAACTTACAAATAAAATCTTGGATTTGGATATGGTATATTCACACTATTCATCCGCAGATTTACTAAAACAACATTTGACACTTCAGACAGAGTTTGATCTTCTTTAACTTCACAAGCTGAAAATCTAATTATATAACTGATGAGCTGGGTAACAAATGTATTGATCATTTAGAGGTCAATTCAAGCTTTCATAACTTTCACTCACAATTATACACTTCGGAATCCGCTGGTAATGTTACCTTACACAACACCTTCTTTGAGAACTTAGATATTCCTAGAGTTGAACCTGAGATAGTGTCACGACTTCCGCCGAAGTCGGCCCCTCTCCTTGTTCGAGCGGTGTTCGGCGGTCGACGTCACCGATCTTCTAGCTATCACTGATCCATTTTTCATTTTCTATTGGTTTTGTCTTGTCTTCCATCACACCTGGTTCCAATCCCATCAATTACATGTTGTGTATTTAACCCTCTGTTTCCCCTCATGTCCCTGTCGGTGATTGTTCGTTGTATGTATTGGTGCTTTGTATGTTATGGTGTGCGACGGGTTTTGTACCCACTTTCTTTATTTTGTATATGTTGGTTTTCGGAGTTTGTGAGCTGAATTAGAAGAACAGTTCTCTGTAGAAGAGATTGTGTTGGCAATTCAATCTTTGCAGTGTGGTAAATCCCCTGGACCAGACGGATTTACAAGCAAATTCTTAAAGAAATTCTCAACTCATCTCTCTCATCTCTTGCTTTCCGTATTTGAGGAATCATTCTCCTCAAATTCTTTACCCTCAACAATGAGACAAGCATCCATTTCACTTATTCTGAAAAAGGGGAAAAAAACAATTGGGTGTGGTTCATATAGGCCAATTGCTTTACTGAATTGCGATGTGAAGATACTTTCTAAGATGATTGCCTGCCGTTTTGAGTTAGTCCTTCTTTCCATTATCTCTACAGATCAAACTGATTTCATTAAAAGTCGTCATTATTTTTTCAACATCAGACGTCTTTATAATATATTTTATAATCCCTCTTCATTTGACACTCCAGAGATGTTGTTATCACTTGATGCTGAGAAGGCATTTGATCTGGTGGAGTGGGATTATCTATTTTATACCCTCAAACAATTTGGACTCGGTCCCAATTTTATGTCTTGGATCAAAGTCCTTTACTCCTCCCTATAGCTGCAGTGCGCACAAATAATAACCTTTCATCCTATTATCAACTTCAACGTGGGACAAGACAGGGTTGTCCTCTATCCCCTCAGCTGTTTGCCATTGCAGTTAAGCCTTTAGCCATAGCAATATGTAATAACACCAATATCAAAGGTATTCGAAGAGAGGGCTTAGAGCATAAAGTTTCACTCTATGCAGATGTCATGCTATTATATATGGCTGACCCTTTAACCGGTCTTCCAGAGATCCAGGTTCTACTAGACATTTGGTAAAGTATGAGATTAATCTACAAAAAATGAATTGATGCCTATTAATCCTTCTGCCATGCAAAATGATTTTAGTCATGTGCCCTTCAGAGTGACTATACAGAAATTGAAATATTTGAGAATTTGGGTCACACACAGTTTCAAAGATATCTATAAAGCCAATTCCCCTCCCTTGATACTTATTGTAAGTCGCTCTGGATAAGAGCGTCTGCTAAATGACTTAAATGTAAATGTAAAATTTCAATGTATTCCTATCTTTCTGACAAAATATTTTTTATCCCCATAGAAAAACTGATATCTGCTTTTATCTGGAACAAGAAAAACCTTTGGATACGTAAGAGCGTATTGCAGAGATCTCGTCCCCAGGGTGGTCTAGCACTTCTGAACTTTCAATATTATTACTGGGCAGCTAATATAAGAATCATTCTATATTGGATTACAGAAATCCCTGATGTTACAGGCCCAAAATGGTTGACCTTGGAGATTTCATCCTGTTGCCCCACCTCCTTAGCTGCCTTACTCTGCTCAAAACTTGCATTTGCCTGTTTCCAAATACACTAAAAACCCTATTGTTCAACATTCTCTAAACATCTGGAAACAGTTCAGGTGATCGTTTGGTCTCAGTGAATTTTCAACTTCTGCCCGATTATTAAAGAACCATACATTCTCTCCATCATTATTAGACCGGGTGTTTCATATCTGGTCTGGAAAAGGGATCTCCTCACTGAACGACTTGTACATTGATATGGATTTTGCATCTTTTGAACAGTTAGTACAAAAGTTCAATATTCCTAAATCCATCTACATTTCTTTAGATACCTGCAATTGCGTAGTTTTGTATCTTCATACTCTAGTCACTTCCCATCACGCCCAACTACCTCCCTTCTAGATAGTTAAAAAAAAAATGTTAACCCTTATATCAAAGGGGGCACAAGCTTGATCTATTGTCACGCCCTGACCTTAGAGAGCCTTTTTATTCTCTATTTTGGTTAGGTCAGGGTGTGACTAGGGTGGGTACTCTAGTTTGTGTATTTCTATGTTGGCCTGGTATGGTTCCCAATCAGAGGCAGCTGTCTATCGTTGTCTCTGATTGGGGATCATATTTAGGCAGCCTTTTTCCACCTGTAGTGTGTGGGATCTTGATTTTGTATTGTTGCTTTTTAGACCTACAAAGCTGTACGTTTCGTTTGTTACTCTTTCTTGTTTTGTGCCGGTTATCATAAATAAAAAATGATTAACCTACCCCTCGCTGCCTCTTGGTCCGACCATCCTTCCAACAACGATCGTTACATCTATACATTATTAAACTTGCACAATCTGGATTCCCTGAACTGTCTTAAGAACCAATGGGAAGAGGATTTAGGTGAACAACTTACAGACGAAACTTGGCAGAGTAAGCTTCAGAGAATACATTTCTCATTTATATGTCTAAGACATGCTGTAATTCAATTTAAACTATTTCATCGGCTGTACGCAGCCGTGACCGATGTACGCAGGCCCCTGCTACTTTAATACACGTTTTGGACATACAGAGTGTGTTTAAGCAGGAAGCACCAGTGACTCGGTCTATAAAAAAGTGGTCAGATGAAGCAGATGCTAAACTAACAGACCGGAACATGTTCCGGGATTCTTTTTTAAATATTTTTTTTATTTTATTTTATCCCCTTTTCGTGGTATCCAATCGCTAGTAATTACTATCTTGTCTCATCGCTACAACTCCCGTACGGGCTCGGGAGAGACGAAGGTCGAAAGCCATGCGTCCTCCGAAGCACAACCCAACCAAGCCGCACTGCTTCTTAACACAGCGCGCCTCCAACCCGGAAGTCAGCCGCACCAATGTGTCGGAGGAAACACCGTGCACCTGGCCCCCTTGGTTAGCGCGCACTGCGCCCGGCCCGTCGCTGGAGTCGCTGGAGCGCGATGAGACAAGGATATCCCTACCGGCCAAACCCTCCCTAACCCGGATGACGCTAGCCCAATTGTGCGTCGCCCCACGGACCTCCCGGTCGCGGCCGGTTGCGACAGAGCCTGGGCGCGAACCCAGAGACTCTGGTGGCGCAGCTAGCACTGCGATGCAGTGCCCTAGACCACTGCGCCACCCGGGAGGCCCCTGTTCCGGGATTCTTCCGATGGCATTGAGGAGTACACCACATCAGTCACTGGCTTTATCAATAAGTGCATCGAGGACGTCGTCCCCACAGTGACTGTATGTACATACCCCAACCAGAAGCCATGGATTACAGGCAACATTCGCACTGAGCTAAAGGGTAGAGCTGCCGCTTTCAAGGTGCGGGACTCTAACCCGGAAGCTTACAAGAAATCCTGCTATGCCCTGCAACGAACCATCAAGCAGGCAAAGCGTCAATGCAGGGCTAAGATTGAATCATACTACACCGGCTCCGACTCTCGTCTTATGTGGCATGGCTTGAAAACTGTTACAGACTACAAAGGGAAGCACAGGCGAGAGCTGTCTAGTGACACGAGCCTACCAGACGAGCTAAATCACTTCTATGCTCGCTTCGAGGCAAGCAACACTGAGGCATGCATGAGAGCATCAGCTGTTCCGGACGACTGTGTGATCAAACTTTCCGTAGCCGACGTGAGTAAGACCTTTAAACAGGTCAACATACACAAGGCTGTGGGGCCAGACGGATTACCAGGACATGTGCTCCGGCATGTGCCGACCAACTGGCAGGTGTCTTCACTGACATTTTCAACATGTCCCTGATTGAGTCTGTAATACCAACTTGTTTCAAGCAGACCACCATAGTCCCTGTGCCCAAGAACACAAAGGCAACCTGCCTAAATGACTACAGTTCCGTAGCACTCACGTCCGTAGCCATGAAGTGCTTTGAAAGGTTGGTAATGGCTCACATCAACACCATTATCCCAGAAACCCTAGACCCACTCCAATTTTCATACCGCTCAAACAGATCCACAGATGATGCAATCTCTATTGCACTCCACACTGCCCTTTTTCCCACCTGGACAAAAGGAACACTTATGTGAGAATGCTGTTCATTGACTACAGCTCAGCGTTCAACACCATAGTGCCTTCAAAGCTCATCACTAAGCTAAGGATCCTGGGACTAAACACCTCCCTCTGCAACTGGATCCTGGACCTCCTGACGGGCTGCCCCCAGGTGGTGAGGGTAGGTAGCAACACATCTGCCATGCTGATCCTCAACACTGGAGCTCCACAGGGGTGCGTGCTCAGTCCCCTCCTGTACTCCCTGTTCACCCACAACTGCATGGCCAGGCACGACTCCAACACCATCATTACGTTTGCTGACGACGCAACAGTGGAAGGCCTAATCACCGACAACAACGAGACAGCCTATAGAGAGGAGGTCAGAGACCTGGCTGTGTGGTGCCAGAATAACAACCTATCCCTCAACGTAACCAAGACTAAGGAGATGATTGTGGACTACAGGAAAAGGAGGACCGAGCACGCCCCCATTCTCATCGAAGGGGCTGTAGTGGAGCAGGTTGAGAGCTTCAAGTTCTTTGGTGTCCACATCAACAACAAACTAGAATGGTCCAAACACACCAAGACAGTCGTGAAGAGGGCACAACAAAGCCTATTCCCCCTCAGGAAACTAAAAAGATTTGGCATGGGTCCTGAGATACTCAAAAGGTTCTACAGCTGCAACGTCGAGAGCATCCTGACTGGTGGCATCACTGTCTGGTACGGCAATTGCTCGGCCTCTACGGCCCAGTACATCACTGGGGCTAAGCTGCCTGCCATCCAGGACCTCTACACCAGGCGATGTCAAAGGAAGGCCCTAAAATTTGTCAAAGACCCCAGCCACCCCAGTCATAGACTGTTCTCTCTACTACCGCATGGCAAGCGATACCGGAGTGCCAAGTCTAGGACAAAAAGGCTTCTCAACAGTTTTTACCCCCAAGGCATAAGACTCCTGAACAGGTAATCAAATGGCTACCCGGACTATTTGCATTGTGTGCCCCTCCAACCCCTCTTTTTACGCTGCTGCTACTCTCTGTTTATCATATATGCATAGTCACTTTAACTATACATTCATGTACATACTACCTCAATTGGGCCGACCAACCAGTGCTCCCGCACATTGGCTAACCGGGCTATCTGCATTGTGTCCCGCCACCCACCAACCCCTCTTTTACGCTACTGCTACTCTCTGTTCATCATATATGCATAGTCACTTTAACCATATCTACATGTACGTACATACCACCTCAATCAGCCTGACGAACCGCTGTCTGTATGTAGCCTCGCTACTTTTATAGCCTCTCTACTGTATATGGCCTGTCTTTTTACTGTTGTTTTATTTCTTTACTTACCTATTGTTCACCTAATACCTTTTTTGCACTATTGGTTAAAGCCTGTAAGTAAGCATTTCGGCGCACGTGACAAATAAACTTTGATTTGATTTGCATCTCAGTGCAAGAGGCATCACTACAAACACCCTGGTTTGAATCCAGGCTGTATCACAACTGGCCGTGATTGGGAGTCCCATAGGGCAGTGCACAATTGGCCCAGCGTCGTCCGGGTTTGGCCGGTGTAGTGAGCGTGCAATCACAAGATGCTGCGATTTACTCTCCAATCAGATGCAGTATCACAGCTTTCAATATAAATTACTGGACATCTAGAGCATCATCACATCTTAGTGATGTGTGATTTGCTGTATGTTACTCTCTCCCCACCAGGACTCACTTAAAAAACAACACACAGTGATAATAGAGTTTATTTAAGACTTTTAATAATCTGACAAGTAAACACAAGGGACCAGCTTTTGAAAACAGGATATGACAGAATTGGAATACTGCATTGCAAAAGGGAGAGAATACATTTCAGAAGCTTCACACTGACATACAGTAGTTTCATTAACTGCATAGTGGTTGACCAGCAATACTGGATATTGTATCATACAGTGTTGCGCAGTCATTGGGGTCATTATGGTTTTGGTCATAATCTGTCAGCATGCAACAGGTGTTCGTTAGACCAGTCCATTCATTTATAATGTGATCAATCTTTCAATTTAGAAAGACTATTAGCCTACAGTAAAAAGCCTCAGAGGTGACGTATACAAAATATGTCCACAAATAACAGCTATGTGAATAACAAATACAATCATTTGAAGAAAGAAAAAAGTTCAATGGCTGGAAGTAATTTAATACCAGTTTGTTGTTTCCTTTCCAGGCTAAGGAGTCTCCCTCCTATTGAAAGAAATGCTATTTCTTCTCAGTGCAAGCATTTCCAAGATTTAGGTCAATTTTTTACAGGCGTAGGGAACATGCTTTAAGTTTGGTCCCTCACTTCTCCCCCTTGTAGTTGATGATGTACGTTGGGGTATCAGTAACTTGTCAATCATGGGGATAACTATATCATGACACCTCAATGAGTTCTACTGAGTGGTTAGAGGTGGTTTGTGAGGGGGACAGAGGCCTGACGTGCACTAATTAGATGTTCCCACTGTCACCTCCATCACCTCTGTTGTTCCCCCAAGGTTCTTAGTCTCAACCCCACTTTGGACCGCACATCCCATGATGCACTGCTTCCGCCTAAGCGACAGTGGGGCATCCCCTCTGTGGTATCCATTTTGGATGTAGCTGATTGGTGCAGGGTCTGACCGTGGTGGCGACCACTGACAGAAGGCAGAGGAAGCCTCTTTCTCAGCTCTATGGGTCCCTATGGGACGCCTAGTGGGGCTGAGTTTGGGGCTGGGCTCCAGGGCATAACTGTTCACCATGGTGCCACATGATCCATCCACCATGCTGATGCTAGTGGTGGTGCGCATGGCACTAATGCTGCCGCCCACCCCTCTGTCACCCCCATTCACCTCCTGGTGGCCCAGCACGTGCTGGCGCAGGATCCTGCGGAAGGTGTGGCGGAACTCCCGGATGCGGTATGCGTAGATGAAGGGGTTGACCACGGAGTTGGCGTGGGACAGGATGATGGCGATGTTCATCACCCATATGTGTGGGCGCCCACAGTCCTGGCAGAACAGGTTGAAGCAGTTGATGATGTGCAGGGGCAGCCAGCAGAAGGCGAACAGACCCACGATAATGGCCAGAGACTTGGCCGCGTGGACCTCCTTCTGCAGTGTGGAGCGGGAAGACGTGGATGACGAACTTGTCCCGTGGGTGTGCATGTGAGCCAGCTTCAGGTCCATCAGCCTCAGTTGGCACCGCGCCGCCATGAAGATGCGGGCGTAGATGGCCAGCATGACCAGCAGAGGCACCAGCACACAGCCAAAGAAGTTAAAGTAGACCATGTAGTGCAGGGTCACCACACCCTCAAACAGACACTCTGTCATGCCCTCGGGGCATGAGCTGCTGTTGGTGGCATTGACACCCCTGTTCCAGCCTAGCATGGGCGTGAGGCCGATGCCCACAGAGAGAACCCAGCACACTGCGACGATGCTCTTCGCCCTCCCGGCCGTCACAAGGCTGTTATACCTAAAGATCACATGAAAACACAAGAGAGGAATTCAGACAGGTGCTTTATATTGTTACATGACAAACATTGACGTTCCCAGGATGAGAGAGTTCCTTTTTTCAAGCCCAGACATTCCCAGACAGACTCAATAACAAAGCATGTTCATCTTTCCTGGACCAAACCAATGGCTTCCTGTGATCAGAGAGCTCTACAGAATGTATGGGACAGGCTTCAGAGCGTAACAGCCTTTATACAGAGAATGTACCAGTATCTATTTATATGGGAAATGAGTCCATTGTTTGACAGACTCGACTAACCCTGCCATACTAGAAGATGGAGCAGCGGATATCAGCTCATGTACTATATGTGGACTTAAGAAAGCATTTCCTGTGATTTAAGGAACATTGCACAAAAGCTTATCTACCCTCTGATGTAACCCTTGTTGGCTGTCCTTTGTTTGTGCCCCAGACATTACACAAATTAAAATCTGTGTTCTATGTAATATGCAGAATGAGATCAACCGATTTCTATATATTTTTTTAATTGAACCTTTATTTAACTAGGCAAGTCAGTTAAGAACAAATCATTTAATTTAATAATATCACAAACCACTCAATATTGTGATACACCACAGTTATAGTAATTTCAGGCAAATATTCACTCAGCATTAAAGCAAATATTAAGGAAATTAGTCAGTCTTAAGGCCAATAGTTGTAATGAACAGAATATCAAGCTGTTGTCAGGTCTTTCTGTCTGTTTTCTTCCATTGGCCATGTCTAAACCAGAGTTCATAATGTAAAATCTCAAAGGGCAGCGCCACAGACACATGACCCAGTTGTTTGTGGTTAAGGGGTGGGTTGAGGGGTCCAGGAGGGCTTAGGCCCCTTTGACTGAGACCTCTGTGGACCAGCGTGGCTCTGGAGCTCAGGATGTAATGAAAGCTCATTCATATCCACGCACATGCAAATGCACACACACACACAGGTTGGGTCCCTAACCCTAACCTGCTATGACTTTAACACGAAGGCAATGCCTTCCCACGGGAGAATCAAAATTGCAGTTGTGACTGTGACCAAACAGTAGCTTTGGTTACCCACATGCTTGTAGTATGAGGCACAATATTTCCCATGAGGCACCCTATTTCATTCCAGTTTCACTCTTTAAGAAAGGGGAGATTTCAAGTTGAACATTTTGGTTGTTGTTGCCAAGTTTTTGGGTTGACTTGTTTGGTTGTAGTCTGCAGGAAATATCCATTAACATACAGTCATGGTCAAAAGCTTTGAGAATGACACAAATATTAATTTTCACAAAGTCTGCTGCCTCAGTTTGTATGATGGCAATTTGCATATACTCCAGAATGTTATGAAGAGTGATCAGATGAATTGCAATTAATTGCAAAGTCCCTCTTTGCCATGCAAATTAACTGAATCCCCCAAAAAAACATTTCCACTGCATTTCAGCCCTGCCACAAAAGGACCAGCTGACATCATGTCAATGATTCTCTCGTTAACACAGGTGTGGTAGGCCGGACACTCCTGGGAAGGTACACCACTGTTCCACATTTTCTCCATTTGTGGATAATGGCTCTCACCGTGGTTCGCTGGAGTCCCAAAGCTTTAGAAATGGCTTTGTAACCCTTTCCAGACTGATAGATGTCAATTACTTTGTTTCTCATCTGTTCCTGAATTTCTGTGGATCGCGGCATGATGTCTTGCTTTTTGAGATCTTTTGGCCTACTTCACTTTGTCAGACAGGTTCTATGTAAGTGATTTCTTGATTCAACAGGTCTGGCAGTAATCATGCCTGTGCGTGGCTAGTTAAATTTAACTCAGCTTTCCAAAAAATGTGATTAACCACAGTAAATTCATGATTTAACAAGGGGGGGCAATTAATTTGTCACATAGGGCCATGAAGGTTCAGATAGCTTTTTTCCCTTAATAAATAAAATGATCACTTAAATACTGCATTTTGTGTTTACTGGGGTTATCTTTGTGTAATATTAAAATTAGTTTGATGATCTGAAACATTTAAGTGTGACAAATGTGCAAAAAAAAAAAGAAATCAGGAAGGGGGCAAATACTTTTTCACAGCACTGTATATAATTATATTCCCAGTCTTATAACAGGCATTGAGAGAGAAAATAAATCAAATGTATCAAGGCTCTCAACCAAAAACCTAATTTGAAGTAAGCAAATAAGCATGACCAAAAAGTGAAATGTCAACATAATAGTAGAGAGAATGATTTATTTAAGGTTTTATTTCTTTCATCACATTCCCAGTGTTTCAGAAGTTTACATACACTCAATTAGCATTTGGTAGCATTGCCTTTAAATTGTTTAACTTGGGTAAAACGTTTCCGGTAGCCTTCCACAAGCTTCCCACAATCAGTTGGGTAAATTTAGGCCCATTCCTCCTGACAGAGCTGGTGTAACTGAGTCAGGTTTGTAGGCCTCCTTGCTCGCACACGCTTTTTCAGTTCTGCTCACACATTTTCTATAGGATTGAGGTCAGGGCTTTGTGATGGCCACTCCAATATCTTGACTTTGTAGTCCTTAAGCCATTTTGCCACAACTTTGGATGTATGCTTGGGGTCATTGTCCATTTGGAAGACCCATTTGCGACCAAGCTTTAACTTCCTGACTGATGTCTTGAGATGTTGCTTCAATATATCCACATCATTTTCCTGCCTCATGATGTTGTCTATTTTGTGAAGTGCACCAGTCCCTCCTGCAGCAAAGCACCCCCACAACATGATGCTGCCACCCCCATGCTTCACGGTTGGGATGGTGTTCTTCGGCTTGCAAGCCTTCCCCTTTTTTCCTCCAAACATAACAATGGTCATTATGGCCAAACAGTTCTATTTTTGTTTCATCAGACCAGAGGACATTTCTTCAAAAAGTATGGTCTTTGGCCCCATGTGCAGTTGCAAACCGTAGTCTGGCTTTTTTATGGTGGTTCTGGAGCAGTGGCTTCTTCCTTGCTGAGCGGCATTTCAGGATATGTCGATATAGGACTTGTTTTACTGTGGATATAGATACTTTTGTACCTGTTTCCTCCAGCATCTTCACAAGGTCCTTTGCTGTTGTTCTGGGATTGATTTGCACTTTTCGCACCAAAGTACGTTCATCTCTAGGAGACAGAACGCGTCTCCTTCCTGAGCAGTATGACGGCTGCGTGGTCCCATGGTGTTTATACTTGCGTACTATTGTTTGTACAGATGAACGTTGTACCTTCAGGCGTTTGGAAATTGCTCCCTAGGATGAACCAGACTTGTGGAGGTCTACACATTTTTTTCTGAGGTCTTGGCTGATTTCTTTTGATTTTTCCATGATGTCAAGCAAAGAGGCACTGATTTTGAAGGTCCTAAAGCCATTACATAATTTTCTGGAATTTTCCAAGATGTTTAAAGGCACAGTCAACTTAGTGTACGTAAACTTCTGACCCACTGGAATTGTGATACAGTGAATTATAAGTGAAATAATCTGTCTGTAAACAATTGTTGGAAAAATTACTTGTGTCATGCACAAAGTAGTTGTCCTAACCGACTTGCCAAAACTATAGTTTGTTAACAAGAAATTTGTGGAGTGGTTGAAAAACAAGTTTTAATGACTCCAACCTGTGTATGTAAACTTCCGACTTCAACTGTACTTACTATCCAAAGTTCGCAAGCAACAGATGCTGATCTAAGACTTCTTGATGTGACGTTGAATGTGAGCCATAGCCTCATTCAAAGGTGTAGTCTTTACCATCATGAGAAAGCCATAGACAGGCCGGGAATCGCAGTCCATACTTCACACTTGGATGGTCCCATAGTAGTGTTTTGGTCTGCCCAAAAGCTGTGCGCTGCCTGGACACAGTGGGGGAGTAGTCCTGGTAGATAGAGAAGCTCTGTCCTTGAAAGCTCAGAGTGGTATTGCAGGCTCGTTGGAGAATTTCCATCTTCTCATGGAAAAAGTGCACTCGAAGAATGATGTCATGGGGCCTCTCACCATCCCGGGGCTTTGGGCGCAGCGACCGGTGGGCACGTTCAATCAGGGGCTTCTCATCTATGGCAACAACATCCTTCAGCAGCTCAGAAATGAAATCTGTGGGCCGAGGCATTTCTGCTGACTGTTATTGCGGCGCGAGAATCCCTCTAAACTCACACAACTCTCCTGTACCTTTTTCAGAAACGCAGCCAGGCATTTCACATCAGCCTCCAGGGAGGTAGTTAGGTCGGAGGCATAGTAGCGGAGGTCTTCAGTGCTGCAATCGTCGTAGTGTGCAACTCTGTTGTTGTTTTGAGTGATGTGATTGCTGGCACGGTCTCGTTCCGCAGGATGGTTAGATCTGCTTTTAAAGTATCAGAAACCTCCTGTATTCGGGGCCTCAATTGTAGCAACTACCTCCGTTTTCCTTTCAACTATCTCAGAGTGTAGTAGTTTGATGGCCTCGAGGATGTTCATTTCAGCGCTGCCAGGCAGAGCCGCACCCCCAGGTAAAGTCTGAATCTCCGGGCCCTCAGACTCAGGAGAGGGCGGTGATAACAGTGGGTCTTGTAGGCTGGGTTCTCAAAGTCATGTTTTTGGCCTTATGTTTCGAAGACATGCTGACATTCGAAAGCAAAGTAGTCTTGGGTATTATGGAAAGGGATCACCAAATGAATATTTGAAAATAAATACAGTTTTGCTGCAAATTTCACATAAACTTTAAGAATACTGTGGGAGCAAACGGAAAACCCATCAGTCGCACATTGCGCCTCTAGCGGCCACCTATCATTTGTTTTTCAACAAAACAATGACCCTCCAGGCTGTGTACTGGCTATTTGACCAAGAAGGAGAGTGATGGAGTGCTGCATCACATGACCTGGCCTCCACAATCACCCGACCTCAAACCAATTGATATGGTTTGGGATGAGTTGGACCGCAGAGTGAAGGAAAAGCAGCCAACAAGTGCTCAGTGTATGTGGGAACTCCTTCAAGACTGTTGGAAAAGCATTCCAGTGAAGCTGATTGAGAGAATGCCAAGAGTGTGCAAACCGGTCATCAAGGCAAAGGGTGGCTACTTTGAAAATCTAAAATCCCAAATATATTTTGATTTGTTTACGACTTTTTTGGTTACTACATGATTCCATATGTGTTATGTCATAGTTTTGATGTCTTCACTACTATTCTACAATGTAGAAAATAGTAAAAAGAAAGAAAAACACCTGTAATGAGCAGGTGTGTCCAAACTTTTGACTGGTACTAATATATATATATACACTGCTCAAAAAAATAAAGGGAACACTAAAATAACACATCCTAGATCTGAATGAATGAACTATTCTTATTAAATACTTTTTTCTTTACATAGTTGAATGTGCTAGTGTGACAGGTTAAAGGAAATACTAATAGCCTGTTATACATTAAAAAGTATTAGTAAATTCATAGTATGTGAGGATCTTAAAACATCTAAGGTTAAGAAGATCATGCAGTCAGTATTAGTTGATAGATTGATAACATTTATATAATTCTGTTAAAATCCGTCAAGCATACAAAGGGTACGAATTGTGAGAGGAATGTGTAAACGTTATGTTGATTCCTTTATGTTGTCGTGGATAAAAGTGCTAATCTGTGATCTACTAAATGCTCTTAATCTATGAGCCTGAGATCGATTGCTCTGGTCTCCACTCAAGTTCACGGAGAATTCGCGGTCTTTTTCTCATTGCACTAAACGTTCAATGAGTAAACATTCCGTATCACTATCGTGATTCTTTCTACCCTTTTTCAGGTACATTATTGATGATTAAAAAGAGTAATTTAAATGTAATAACTTGATAACATGTCAAGAGTGTTTAAGGTTTGTTTAGTAACATGTTGAGGAAGTTGGTTGGGTTTGCAGAGAGTAATGTGAGCCGTGCTCGGTTGCAGCTAGCTTCGTACTGCTAGGTACTGCTACGTAGCTGCCATTTTATGTCGATTGTGAATGAACGTGTGCGCTGTTGGTAAGATGTTTTGCGGCGTTATTTGTGTGGTTGTTTTTCAAACACTTTGTTGCCTGTTGATGAATTGTGTTATGGTTTACTGAGTTAAAGCTTTGTGCTTGACAGTTATATTGAAAATAGTATTTGTTTCAGTGATGTACAGTGTATACTGTTATGATTTGAATAAGCCTTGTACCCTACAAACCTATCGTTCCTGTAGATCTGTTGTTCTGTAAAATGTGTTATTTATGTAAAATGATTGCACTAAACGTTCAATGAGTAAACATTCCGTATCACTATCGTGATTCTTTCTACCCTTTTTCAGGGGTGTAACACTGACAACAAAATCACACAAAAATTATCAATGGAAATCAAATTTATCAACCCATGGAGGTCTGGATTTGGAGTCACCCTCAAAATTAAAGTGGAAAACCACACTACAGGCTGATCCAACTTTGATGTAATGTCCTTAAAACAAGTCAAAATGAGGCTCAGTAGTGTGTGTGGCCTCCACGTGCCTGTATGACCTCCCTACAACGCCTGGGCATGCTCCTGATGAGGTGGCGGATGGTCTCCTGAGGCATCTCCTCCCAGACCTGGACTAAAGCATCCGCCAACTACTGGACAGTCTGGTGCAACGTGGCGTTGGTGGATGGAGCGAGACATGATGTCCCAGATGTGCTCAATTGGATTCAGGTCTGGGGAACGGGCGGGCCAGTCCATAGCATCAATGCCTTCCTCTTGCAGGAACTGCTGACACACTCCAGCCACATGAGGTCTAGCATTGTCTTGCATTAGGAGGAACCCAGGGCCAACCGCAACAGCATATGGTCTCACAAGGGGTCTGAGGATCTCATCTCGGTACCTAATGGCAGTCAGGCTACCTCTGGCGAGCCCATGGAGGGCTGTGCGGCCCCCCAAAGAAATGCCACCCCACACCATGATGCCACCCCACACCATGACTGACCCACCGCCAAACCGGTCATGCTGGAGGATGTTGCAGGCAGCAGAACGTTATCCACGGCGTCTCCAGACTGTCACGTCTGTCACATGTGCTCAGTGTGAACCTGCTTTCATCTGTGAAGAGCACAGGGCGCCAGTGGCGAATTTGCCAATCTTGGTGTTCTCTGGCAAATGCCAAACGTCCTGCACGGTGTTGGGCTGTAAGCACAGCCCCCACCTGTGGACGTCGGGCCCTCATACCACCCTCATGGAGTCTGTTTCTGACCGTTTGAGCAGACACATGCACATTTGTGGCCTGCTGGAGGTCATTTTGCAGGGCTCTGGCAGTGCTCCTCCTGCTCCTTCTTGCACAAAGGCGGAGTTAGCGGTCCTTCTGCTGGGTTGTTGCCCTCCTACGGCCTCCTCCACGTCTCCTGACGTACTGGCCTGTCTCCTGGTAGCGCCTCCATGCTCTGGACACTACGCTGACAGACACAGCAAACCTTCTTGCCACAGCTCGCATTGATGTGCCATCCTGGATGAGCTGCACTACCTGAGCCACTTGTGTGGGTTGTAGACTCCGTCTCATGCTACCACTAGAGTGAAAGCACTGCCAGCATTCAAAAGTGACCAAAACATTAGCCAGGAAGCATAGGAACTGAGAAGTGGTCTGTGGTCACCACCTGCAGAACCACTCCTTTATTGGGGGTGTCTTGCTAATTGCCTATAATTTCCACCTGTTGTCTATTCCATTTGCACAACAGCATGTGAAATTTATTGTCAATCAGTGTTGCTTCCTAAGTGGACAGTTTGATTTCACAGAAGTGTGATTGACTTGGAGTTACATTGTGTTGTTTAAGTGTTCCCTTTATTTTGTTGAGCAGTGTATATATGTATATATATATATACTGTATATATATATATATATATATATATATATATGTATGTGTGTGTATATATATATGTGTATGTGTGTATATATATATATATATGTGTATGTGTGTATATATATATGTATGTGTGTATATATATATATACATACACATACACATATACATACACATACATATATATAGATTTTGTTTTGTACTTTTACCCCTTTTTTCACCAATTTCGTGATATCCAATTGGTAGTTACAGTCTTAGCACATCGCTGCAACTCCCCTACAGGCTCAGGAGAGGTGAAAGGCGAGAGCCATGCCAAACCACACTGCTCACTTAACCCGGAAGCCAACCACACCAATATGTCAGAGGAAACACCGTCCAGCTGTAGATCGACGTCAGCTTGCAGGCCCGGCCCGTCACAAGGAGTCGCTAGAGTGTGACGGGACAAGGAAATACCGGCCGGCCAAACCCTACCCTCACCTGGACGACACTGGGCCAATTGTGCGCTGCCTCATGTGATACAGCCGGGGATCGAACCTGGTTCTTTAGTGACACCTCAAGCACTGCGAGCAGTGCCTTAGACCGCTGCGTCACTCGGGAGGCACAACCCGGATTATCTACCTGCCATCACACCCTGAGGTAGATCTGGAAAACAGAAAAACACAAAGCTCTCTATCTCTGAACCAGTTGATCACCACCCTGTCAGGTTCTGGGTTCAGCGCACTTTAAATTCAGTGTACTTTAAATAACTACTTATGTTGTTTTTGTTCTTTACTTAACTATTTATAATTTTAACAACTTTTACTTTTACTTCACCACATTCCTAATGAAAATAATGTACTTTTACTCCATACAATTTCCCTGACACCCAAAAGGACAGGAAAATATCAATAGAACATCCCTGGTCATCCCTACTACCTCTGATTTGTCACTCACTAAACACAAATGTGACCCGTTTCAGTAAGATAGGTGTATGTCGCACGTCACTACTTCACAGGAGAGGCATTTGAAAGTGTACTTTTTTTTTATTTTATCAAAACGCATCCTTCCCGCTAGCCATGATTGGCTGAGATAATGGATGGGCTGGACATGCTGAGAGATGAGTTCAGATTGGTCTTCCATGTAGTATGCTTCCATCTATAACATGAGCTGCTCAGTATGTGTGGATGATAGTGAAAAAAGAGAAAATCTCTCTTGCTTCTCCTTCCTTTTTTAAGAAAATAATTTGTTAAAAACTGTTCAACTACTCACCACATTTTATGCACTGCAGCGCTAGCTAGCTGTAGCTTATGCTTCAGTAATAGATTAATTCTCTGATCCTTTGATTGGGTGGACAACATGTTAGCTCCTAGGTTGGAGGACGTCCTCCGGAAGTTGTCATATTTACTGTGTAAGTCTATGGAAGGGTTGAAAACCAAGAGCGTCCTAGTTTTTTTTAAATATTATATTTTTATAGTGAAGTCAATATACCCAGAGGAGGACGGAAGCTAACTGTCCCCGTTTACACCATGGTGCTAACCTACAGAGTGTTCTTGAGGCTGCTGTAGACCTTCATTGCAAAACATTGTGCTTTAATCAATTAATTGGTGACGTGAATATATTTAGTATACTTTTATCTAAAAACGATGACTTTTTTAATGTTTTACAATATGTATTTTTATGAAATTCACTGAGGATGGTCCTCCCCTTCCTCCTCTGAGGAGCCTCCACTGATCTGTGTAGTAATATTATTTGTATCTCAGAGAGCCATTTGCATTGCCAGTTATAGCCTAATGTTAGCTACCTAGCTAACACTGAACCTACACTACATTACCAAAAGTATGTGGGTACCTGCTCATCAAACATCTTATTCCAAAATCTTGGGTATTAATATGGAGTTGCCCCCCCTTTGCTACCATAACAGCCTCCACTCTTCTGGGAAGGCTTTCCACTAGAACATTGCTGCGGGGACTTGCTTCCATTCAGTAACAAGAGCATTAGTGAGGTCGGGCACTGATGTTGGGCAATTAGGCCTAGCGCGCAGTTCCAATTCATCCCAAAGGCATTCGATGGGGTTGAGGTCAAGGCTCTGTGCAGGCCAGTCAAGTTCTTCCACACCGATCTCGACAAATCCTTTCTGTATGGAAATCGCTTTGTGAATGGGGGAATTGTCATGCTGAAACAAGGAAGGGCCTTCCCCAAACTGTTGCCACAAAGTTGGAAGCACAGAATCATTTAGAATGTCATTGTATACTGTATTTCCCTTCACTGGAACTAAAGGGCCAAGCCCGAACCATGAAAAAACAGCCCCAGACCATTATTCCTCCTCCACCAAACTTTACAGTTGGCACTATGCATTGGGGCAGGTAGCATTATCCTGGCAATCCCAGATTAGTCAGTCGGACTGCCAGATGTGTGGCCTACCACAAGTTTTACGTTCCTCTGCGTACATATCACGGACAAACTGAAATGGTCCAACCACACAGACAGTGTGGTGAAGAAACACAACAGCACCTCTTCAACCTCAGGAGGCTGAAGAAATTTGGCTTGTCACCTAAAACCCTCACAAAATTTTACTGATGCACAATTGAGAGAATCCTGTCGGGCTGCATCACCGCCTGGTACGGCAACTGCACCGCCCATAACCGCAGGGCTCTCCAGAGGGTGGTGCGGTCTGCACAACGCATCACGGGGGGCAAACTACCTGCCCTCCAGGACACCTACAGCAGCCGATGTCACAGGAAGGCCAAAAAGATCATCAAGGACAACAGCCTCCTGAGCCACTGCCTGTTCACTCCGCTACCATCCAGAAGGCGAGGTCAGTATACTGTAGGTGCATCAAAGCTGGGACCGAGAGACTGAAAAATAGCTTCTATCTCAAGGCCATCAGACTGCTAAACAGCCATCACTAACACAGTGAGGCTGCTGCCTACATACAGACTTGAAATCATTGGCCACTTTAATAATTGGATCACTAGTCACTTTAATAATGCCACTTTAATAATGTTTACATATCTTGCATTACTCATCGTATATGTATATACTATATTTTATACCATCTATTGCATCTTGCCTATGCCGCTCGGTCATTGCTCATCCATATATTTATATGTATATATTCTTATCCATTCCTTTACTTATATTTGTGTGTATTAGGTAGTTGTTGTGGAATTGTTAGATTACTTGTTAGATATTGCTGCACTGCACTGACGTTCCCACTTCACAATAACAGAATTTACAGTTGACCGGGGCAGCTCTAGCAGGGCAGAAATGTGACGAACTGACTTGTTGGAAAGGTGGCATCCTATGATGGTGCCACGTTGAAAGTCACTGAGCTCTTCAGTAAGGAAATTCCACTTTCATGGCTGTGTGCTCGATTTTATATACAGTGGGGAGAACAAGTATTTGATACACTGACAATTTTGCAGGTTTTCCTACTTACAAAGCATGTAGAGGTCTGTAATTTTTATCATAGGTACACTTCAACTGTGAGAGAAGGAATCTAAAACAAAAATCCAGAAAATCACATTGTATGATTTTTAAGTAATTAATTTGCATTTTATTGCATGACATAAGTATTTGATACATCAGAAAAGCAGAACTGAATATTTGGTACAGAAACCTTAGTTTGCAATTACAGAGATCATACGTTTCCTGTAGTTCTTGACCAGGTTTGCACACACTGCAGCAGGGATTTTGGCCCACTCCTCCATACAGACCTTCTCCAGATCCTTCAGGTTTCGGGGCTGTCGCTGGGCAATACGGACTTTCGGCTCCCTCCAAAGATTTTCTATTGGGTTCAGGTCTGGAGACTGGCTAGGCCACTCCAGGACCTTGAGATGCTTCTTACGGAGCCACTCCTTAGTTGCCCTGGCTGTGTGTTTCGGGTCGTTGTCATGCTGGAAGACCCAGCCACGACCCATCTTCAATGCTCTTACTGAGGGAAGGAGGTTGTTGGTCAAGATCTCGCGATACATGGCCCCATCCATCCTCCCCTCAATACGGTGCAGTCGTCCTGTCCCCTTTGCAGAAAAGCATCCCCAAAGAATGATGTTTCCACCTCCATGCTTCACGGTTGGGATGGTGTTCTTGGGGTTGTACTCATCCTTCTATTCCTCCAAACACGGCGAGTGGAGTTTAGAGCAAAAAGCTCTATTTTTGTCTCATCAGACCACATGACCTTCTCCCATTCCTCCTCTGGATCATCCAGATGGTCATTGGCAAACTTCAGACGGGCCTGGACATGCGCTGGCTTGAGCAGGGGGACCTTGCGTGCGCTGCAGGATTTTAATCCATGACGGCGTAGTGTGTTACTAATGGTTTTCTTTGAGACTGTGGTCCCAGCTCTCTTCAGGTCATTGACCAGGTCCTGCCGTGTAGTTCTGGGCTGATCCCTCACATTCCTCATGATCATTGATGCCCCACGAGGTGAGATCTTGCATGGAGCCCCAGACCGAGGGTGATTGACCGTCATCTTGAACTTCTTCCATTTTCTAATAATTGTGCCAACAGTTGTTGCCTTCTCACCAAGCTGCTTGGCTATTGTCCTGTAGCCCATCCCAGCCTTGTACAGGTCTACAATTTATCCCTGATGTCCTTACACAGCTCTCTGGTCTTGGCCATTGTGGAGAGGTTGGAGTCTGTTTGATTGAGTGTGTGGACAGGTGTCTTTTATACAGGTAACGAGTTCAAACAGGTGCAGTTAATACAGGTAATGAGTGGAGAACAGGAGGGCTTCTTAAAGAAAAACTAACAGGTCTGTGAGAGCCGGAATTCTTACTGGTTGGTAGGTGATCAAATACTTATGTCATGCAATAAAATGCAAATGAATTACTTAAAAATCATACAATGTGATTTTCTGGATTTTTGTTTTAGATTCCGTCTCTCACAGTTGAAGTGTACCTATGATAAAAATTACAGACCTCTACATGCTTTGTAAGTAGGAAAACCTGCAAAATCGGCAGTGTATCAAATACTTGTTCTCCCCACTGTACCTGTTAGCAATGGGTGGCTGAAATAGCCGAATCAACTTATTTGAAGGGGTGTCGACATACTTTTGTAAATATAGTGTAGTTGGTTAGCTTTAGCTAGCTGCAGATCCATGCTACAGCCTTTCATGCATTGTGGCTAGCTAAGACAATCCATTTGTACTATATGCGTTAGGACAGTGGTTCCCAAACTTTTTATAGTCCCGTACCCCTTCAAATATTCAACCTCCAGCTGCGTACCCCCTAGCACCAAGGTCAGCGCACTTTCAAATGTTGTTTTTTGCCATCATTGTAAGCCTGCCAACCACACATTATACAATACATTTATTAAACATAAGAATGAGTGTGTTTTTGTCACAACCTGGCTCGTGGGAAGGGACAAAGAGCTCTTATAGGACCGGAGCACAAATAATAATATAATAATAATCAATAATTTTGCTCTTTATTTAACCATCTTACATATAAAACCTTATTTGTTCATAAAAAATTGTGATTTACTCACCACAGGTTAATGAGAAGGGTGTGCTTGAAAGGATGCTCATACCTCTGCAATGTTGGGTTGTATTGGAGAGAGTCTCAGTCTTAAATCATTTTCCACACACAGTCTGTGCCTGTATTTAGTTTTCAGTGAGGGCCGAGAATCCCCTCTCACCTAGCTACGTGTCTTAACAGCGCGATTTGCCAAGACAGGATACTCTGAGCGCAGCCTAATCCAGAAATCTGGCAGTGGCTTCTGATTAAATTCAATTTTCACAGAACCGCTTGTTGCAATTTCGATGAGGCTCTCTTGTTCAGATATCGGTAAGTGGACTAGAGGCAGGGCATGAAAGGGATAACAAATCCAGTTGTTTGTGTCATCCGTTTGGGGAAAGTACCTGCGTAATTGTGCACCCAACTCACTCAGGTGCTTTGATACATCACATTTGACATTTTCCGTAAGCTTGAGTTCCTTTGCACACAAGAAATCATACAATGATGGAAAGACCTGTGTGTTGTCCTTGTTAATGCAGACAGAGAAGAGCTCCAACTTCTTAATCATAGCCTCAATTTTGTCCCGCACATTGAATATAGTTGCGGAGAGTCCCTGTAATCCTAGATTCAGACCATTCAGGCGAGAAAAAACATCCCCCAGATAGGCCAGTCGTGTGAGAAACTCGTCATCATGCAAGCGGTCAGACAAGTCAGTAAAGAAAACATTAAGCTCGTCTCTCAATTCAAAAAAACGTATCAATGCTTTGCCACTTGATAACCAACGCACTTCTGTATGTTGTAAAAGCGTTACATGGTCACTGCCCATATTATTGCATAGTGCAGAAAATACACAAGAGTTCAGGGGCCTTGCTTTAACAAAGTTAACCATTTTCACTGTAGTGTCCAAAATGACTTTCAAGCTGTCAGGCATTCCCTTGGCAGCAAGAGCCTCTCGGTGGACGCTGCAGTGTACCCAAGTGGCTTCGGGAGCAACTGCTTACATGCGCATTACCACTCCACTATGTCTCCCTGTCATGGCTTTTGCGCCATCAGTACAGATACCAACACATATTGACCACCAAAGTCCATTTGATGTCACAAAGCTGTCCAGTACTTAAAAAATATCCTCTCCTGTTGTCCTGGTTTCCAGTGGTTTGCAGAAGAGGATGTCTTCTTTAATTGACCCCCCCATAAACGTAACAGACATATACCAGATGCTGTGCCAGGCCCGCCACGTCTGTTGACTCATCCAACTGTAACGCATAGAATTCTCTGGCTTGTATGCGAAGCAGTAATTGTTTCAAAACATCTCCTGCCATGTCACTGATGCGTCGTGAAACAGTGTTGTTTGATGAAGGCATTGTCTGTATAGTTTTTTTGGCCTTTCCCCCCAGCATTGTCCCAGCCATATCCACGGCAGCAGGAAGAATTAAGTCATCCACAATAGTATGGGGCTTGCCTGTCCTAGCCACTTGGTAGCTCACCATATAAGACGCTTCTAGTCCCTTCTTATTAATGGTATCTGTTGCTTTTATACATGTCTTACTACTCGAAAGTCGTCTTAATTCTCGCTCCAAAAACTCCTGTGGCTTATTTTTCAAATTGGCATGTTTTTGATTTCAAAATGTCTGCGCAAGAGTGAAGGTTTCATTGAGTTGTGAGATAGTACTTTTGCACATATAACACACTGTGGCTGAGGAATGGCACTACAGTACTCCCAATATAAGTGAACCCCAAATCAATGTAGTTCTCATCATATTTGCACCTCTTCGATGGTCCAACGTCCCTGTCCGTTGTTCGGTGCTTCCCCGGGTAAGGGGGCAGTAGCTCTTTGGCTGCATCAGATTCACAACTGTCAGTGTCCATGCTAGCTGGGCTAACAACAAATGTAGAATTACTGATGTTAGCATTGGATTTTCTCGTGGAAGCAGAACAACTTGTGTCATCAACAGGTGCAGGTGTAGTACTACTGGTAGTAACAGTACTACCAGTAGAGCTGGTATGTGTCTCTATGGACATGGGCCTTACTTTTCTATAACCATTTATCAATTTTCGAGCAAACGGAATGAGCAGCAGCTACGTTTGGCTAAATACGGACCGTTAATGGAATTCCCACAAGAGAGTAAAGGTTAATGTGATTGGATGTTAATTATTTGACTAGGCTACCTGTATTTGACATTGTGTTGTTATTTCGCTGAACATTAGATGGTTTGATTTTATTTTTGGCAGTGAAACTGTCACGCCCTGATCTGTTTCACCTGTCCTTGTTATTGTCTCCACCCCCTCCAGGTGTCGCTTATTTTCCCCAGTGTATTTATCCCTGTGTTTCCTGTCTCTCTGTGCCAGTTCGTCTTGTATGTTTCCAAGTCAAGTAGCGTTTTTTCCCGTTCTACTGCTTTTTGCATTTCTCCTTTTTCTAGTCCTCCCGGTTTTAACCCTTGCCTGTTTCCGGACTTTGTACCGCCTGCCTGACCATTCTGCCTGCCTTGACCACGAGCCTGTCTGCCACTCTGTACCTCCTGGACTCTGATCTGGTTTTGACCTTTTGCCTGTCCAAGACCATTCTCTTGCCTACTCCTTTCGGATTAATAAACATTGTAAGACTCCAACCATCTGCCTCCTGTGTCTGCATTTGGGTCTCGCCTTGTGTCATGATAGAAACGAGGCTACCCAGGCGAGTAAAAAAAACTCACCCAAATGTATAGCCCCGTTGGAAAATATAAATGGACTGTTTGAAAATGTGAAACACATTTTTATTTGGCGTACCCCCGATGGCATTACGCGTACCCCTGGGGGTACACATACCCCAGTTTGGAAATATATGTGTTAGGATGATAGTTCAATATCTTGCTACATGTCTAAACAAAAGACTCCACATAATTACATGACCCATCATGTTTGCCAGGTGTGTCTGGGGGTGATTACAGCCATCAATTGTATTTCATGAACATGTGTACATGTCTAGACAATAGAGACCCATCCACTTAGCTAGATGTGGCTGGTTGTTGGTTATAGCATTTATTTCGCATGGCACATCAATTTAGACGAGTGTGTCTGGGTAAGCATCATCTAATATTGATCAAATATGTGACCGCCATCCTGAAGCATTTTACCCAGTCATGCCAAGAGGTACTTGGAACATTCAACAAACAACATATTAAAAAATAAATTTAGACATAACAAATAAAGACAACAGTTAATTGTCAAGATTATCAACTAATCTAACCCTACTTGACAACCACGCAAATATTGTTCATTCCTCACAGACAAATTATTGTTATCTATAAACAATCTCCATTTTGTCATTAAAGGCAGGACTAAAGGACTATAAATGTACATTTAATTGTAAGGAAATTAAACCATTTTCTTATATCCTTTGGGGAAAATAATGACATTGATAGAGAGGCTACGTGAGAGTGTTCATGTTTCTGTTGGGGGGATCCAGGGCTGTTTGAGGTGAGAACACAGTCCTGTCTATCTATACTGTGCCTGGGGCCACCCCCTCACAGGTCTCCTCTGGTGTTAATGTACCAGGATGATAATGATCAAAGCCTTTAGTCCTTTCAATCCTTCCAACAGCACACAAACGCTAACCCAATGAAGCCTGTGGAGACATTTATCTCTGTCTGCCCTACGGTGGGGAGATTAGCTAATAGAATAACCCTGCTATAATTAAATGTGTTTTCAGACACAAATGCATTGTGCTGTGCACATCACTTATATCACAGCCAAGATATAACGGGACAGAGGACCTAAATAAAACAATATATCAAGCATAGATGATACCGGTTTATGTTTGATAGTTGTTATACTATATTTGATAGTTAGACCAGGAGCAGAGTGTCACCACCATGCTCAGCCCTGTCCCCAGCCAACACCCCCAGTCCCTTCCCTCTCCTCCCCTGCTAAGGTCATCACCTGAGAGGTCTCTTGATGGCAATGTAGCGGTCCACAGCGATGGCCAGCAGGCTGAAGATGGAGCTCTGAGTGAGCACCAGCACGAAGCAGGCGATGAACAGGCAGCCATGGAAGTTGGCGCAGAAGCCCGTGCTGATAGTGATGGCGAAGGGGATGGCCAGCAAGCCCACAGCGATGTCTGCCACTGCCAGGGACACCACAAAGTAGTTGGTGATGCTCTGCAGGGTGCTGTTGAGGCACACGGCCCAGCAGACCAGCACATTACCAGTCACGGCCAGGCAGGCGATCACCAGCTCCAGGACGATGTAGACCAGGGAGGCATTGTTCAACATGGTGGGGCCGGGGGCAAGTTGAAGGTCACAGCCAGAAGGGACCTCTTCCTCTCTACACGCATCGCTACATGTGCAGACTCTGGTTCTCCACCAGGGACTGTCCGTTTGATGATTAGCAGGCCCAACCACCAGTAACAACTTCCTGTTTCTATAGCCGTTGCCCAGAAATGGTGCCACTACCAACCACAGAGCAAATGAAGAAGTGATTCGAGGTTCACTCTACTTTATTGTCACGCTACAGAAGGTTGTTTGGTTCTCTCCTTCTTCCAATCCTTCTGTCCAATCGAGTTCTCTGTTGCTAACCTCAGGGGCTGGACACTACATACTGGGAGGGGCCGTTGCCAACCGTTGCCAACCAACTGTCACATGAAGATCAGTATCCTGCAGTGAGAAAGAGAGAGTCATGTATACTGTTAATTTCTGATTGTTTATTTCACTTTTGTTTATTATCTATTAACATATGTTTCCCATGCCAATAGTCCCTTGAATTGAATTGAGAGAGAGAACAATCTCTTTACTAGTCCCTGTACAAACAGGCTGCAGGTCAACCAGCACACACACACCAGGTCACAAAAGCAATTTGTCTCCCAAAGCCAGCAGCTCTGTTTCCCACACAGATCAAAGCACAGTCCAATAATACAGCTTTTATTTTAGGACAGCATCCCCCCCCAAAAAAGGTCACACATCATCAGACCCTGTCACGCTTTTCTCTACAATCAAAAACCAAGAATTACGCCAATGAGCGTAGCTATATGAATTGTAGAGACACAGCTAGTACTATTATTGGAACAGATATTTAGAGCAGTGTTTCTACTGTAATCATTAACATGGCTGTTCCTATTCTTTTCGAGGTGTTGTCTTTTTCTCCAAAGCATTTCCATATTCAGCCAGGTTCTCCTATATCTAATGCAGTTGTTGGAAACTTTCTCTCCTGTTGCCAATACAAACCCCTTAGCAAGAGAGATTGAAATGTGGGCTAGTCTACTGAGTTTACTGGGTTTCACAAGCCCAGGGGAGCGAAGGAGAGACAGAGACATTCCTACGACAGTTATTACAGTGTATCAGCCTCACTTCAAAAGCCCGATAGTTTGTACGAGCATACCCCTCTGCATATGTATACATGGATCAAATCAAATCAAATTGTATTCGTCACATGCTTCGTAAACAACAGGTGCAACAGTGAAATGCTCACTTACGGGTCCTTTTCCAATAATGCAGAGAGAAAGATAAAGATGGATACTAGCTATTACCTGAAAGTTCAGTATCATGACAGAAAGCGTAGACAGAGGGAAACTATGACGTAGTGTAAGATAAAGCATTCTCAATGTGAAAACACTGTTGTTCCCTTACTGATAATATACAGGGGCAGTTTTCTTCTTCTATTTATAGCTAGTTGTTATCAGGCCTGACGGAACCCTCTTGGCTATCAAGTTTAGACAGAGATTAGACAGCATACCTCAAAAAAATGTGCCTTCAATCAGGGAGACAGTGTGACTGCTCTTTTATCCTGGTCCAGAGGGTCTGTAACCCCTCAACCTCTCTCTCTCACCCCACATCCCCAGAGCCCCTATGGAGTGAGATAAGGAGAGTGGATTCTAAGGAGGGGGAGGCAAAGGGTTGTAGTAGGGGTGCTCGTCCAGGAAATCATTTCTCTGGAGTAGGTTAATGGGCAGACAGGCAGATAAATTGCATTGTCATTGTTGATGTGAAAGGGATCTGAAACCATAAGCTGGTTTCCACTCTGTCACGACTACATTATATCATTTCTTATTGCTGACGGTGATGTAGTGGTAAAAGAAAATAGGTGGGTAAACTCTGATTGCCTGTTGGTAAGAAAAAAGTAAAGCTCACTTTACTTTAAATGCATTTTCCTCAAAAGGTGGGTAAAGTTTTAGGCCAAAAAATTACTTGGGTAACCTAGAGGTGGGTAGCTGCAGCCCAATATGGCAACCGGAGTATGGGCAAGTGGGTGTGTCGAAAGGAAAGTAGTGGGCTTGTGAAAAGGAGTGGGTGCGTCGAAAGGAAAGTAGTGGGCTTGTGAAAAGGAGTGGGTGCGTCGAAAGCGCTTTGCTATAGACAGTTTTGATCACGCTGTTTGGTTTTTTCTTACCACGCAACTACCATACCATATTTCACTGTTAGTTTTACATAAATAATGGTAAATGTTCAGTTATTAAACTGATGGTTTCTTTTTTTAAATTAAAAGTACTGATGATGAGTGTAATGTTGCTTGTATGTGTGTGCTTACCGTGACCGTCACCCTGATATGGGCTACTAGGTAGCTACTTCGCATGCCGTTGCGTGGCAAGCGGGAGCGAAAGACACATACCCTCCCCCCATTGAGTAGACTGTATGTATGTATCAAGGTGACATCTAGTGCCTTCAGAAAGTATTCACACCCCTTGACTTTTTCCACAGTGTTGTGCTACAACCTGAATTTAAAATGAATTAAATTGAGATTTTGTGTCACTGGCCTACACTACACACAATACCCCATAAAGTCAAAGTGGAATTATGTTTTTAGAAATGTTTACAAATTTATAAAAAACACCTTTGTTATGACAAGCCTAAATAAGTTCAGTAGCAGAAATCTGCTTGGCAAGTCACATACTAATACGTTGCATGGATTTTTGAATGACTACCTCATCTCTGTACCCCACACATACAATTATCTGTAAGGTCCCTCAGTCGAGCAGGGAATTTCAAATACAGATTCAACCACAAAGACCAGAGAGGCATTCCAATGCCTCGCAAAGAAGGGCACCTATTGGTAGATGGGTAAAAATACAAAAATCAGACATTGAATATCCCTTTTATAATGGTGAAGTTATTGATTGCACTTTGGATGGTGTATCAATACACCCAGTCACTACAAAGATACAGGCGTCCTTCCTAACTCAGTTCCCGGATAGGAAGGAAACTGCTCATGGACTTCACCATGAGGCCAGTGGTGACATTAAAACAGTTCCAGAGTTTAATGGCTGTGATAGCAGAAAACTGAGGATGGATCAACAGCGTTATAGTTACTCCACAATACTAACCTAAATGACAAAGTGAAAAGGAAGCCTGTACATAATATTCCAAAACATGCATCCTGTTTGCAAAAATGCACTAAAGTAAAACTGCAAAACATGTGGCAAAGAAATGTACTTTATGTCCTGAATGCAAAAGCGTTATGTTTGGGGCAAATTCAACACAACACATCACCGAGTACCACTTTTTTCCAAGCATGGGGGTGGCTGCATCATGTTATGGGTATGCTTGTCATCGGCAAGGACTAAGGATTTTTTTTAGGATAAAAAGAAACAGAATAGAGCTCAGCACAGGCAAAATCCTAGAGGAAAACCTGGTTTTCAACAGACGCTGGGAGACAAATTCACCTTTCACCAGGACAATAACCTAAAACACAAGGCCAAATATACATTGGAGTTGCTTGCCAAGACGACATTGAAGGTTCATGAGGGGCCTAGTTACAGTTTTGACTTAAATCGGCTTGACAATCTATGGTGTCATGACTGTCCTGCTCAGCTCAGGTTACCAATGACCACAATCCTGCAGAGCGATTTCACCCACACCAGAGGAGAAGGTTGGATCTCAAGGGATAGGAAGATGGGGGGGGGGGGGGGGTTTATGACACCTCACGCCCATTGTAAATCTAAGACTGGAGACCAAATTCCTTTGGGACAAGGGGTTTTCGTCAGCCACAATGGTGGTAATGACGATAGATGGAATATGAAAATTAATGTCAGTTTTATTAAAAGTCAAAGGACGACATTATAACGAAAACATTGTAACTTTAAGAGTTTTCCTAATATGTGCTTGATGTTTATACATTGTACGTTGGGGGGAAATGCCCAAATCAAAGAAAATGTTTTGGTAAAGATGAAATATGAAGTTAGTTGTCTAAATTAGATCTGAGTAAAATCTAGACCTTGCCTCATAACTTGTTACGCCCAGAGAATTCCCCTAAAGGCGGTTACACCTCTGACCCGAGGGTATAAGACATGTGAGTTAAGAATTAACACATCAGACTAAGTGACCCGAGCTGCAGCCAAGGTCTGAGTAGTCAACGAACCCAAAACGAGGTTGAAGACAAAGGAACCCTTTTCTACCCATGCTACGGATGAGTAGCTGCGTCTAAGCGGGTGAATTCAAGTCGGACCACCCGGGCTCCACTCCCCATCGAATATCTACACTGTTTTCATTCCTACGCTGTGAGCCCTGAGCTACAGGGCTGGCTGTCCTCAGAAGACCCCTTTCAGAACAAGGGCGAGGAATCAGACCACTAAGCCAAAAGGACACTGACATCGTGAGGACAACCAGGGAGTTGCACTAGAGAAGTGCGTCATTGAGAAGCCTAAACGGCCCACGCGAAGACTCCCACCGGAGACCTTCAACACGTAATTACATCATTATATTATGACCCATAAGAGCGGCAGTTTGGGGCAAGGCTAGGGTTAAAATAAGCATAGCTGACAAATGCACCCAAATGTATATTTCTCTCGTGTACTTTCCCATTTTCTCTCTCTTTTAAATCCCCATTTTGGGTAACACGCGCCAGAGTGTGTTGGCCCGTTGCACTAAGTTCTAACCAATAGCCTAGACTGTTTTTTTGCGTATGTGTATCTTTTATTATCATTTTAGCTTTCTAGTAAATAAATAATCAACTAAAATTGGTGTGGTACGAACTTAATCGTGGGACTCGGGTTTGTGCAGATTCCCGGATTATGCCACGTTCAGAATGAGACTGTAGAGGAAATTGATTAATTAGCGACTGTTGTAAAATCGATATTCTGATTTTCTTTGAGTTAATTTGGGAAATAGAAACTCAATAAAAACAATTTTCCCGGGCCTCCCGGGTGGCGCAGTGGTCTAGGGCACTGCATTGCAGCGCTAGCTGCGCCACCAGAGACTATGGGTTCGCGCCCAGGCTCTGTCGCAGCCGGCTGCGACCGGGAGGTCCGTGGGGCGACGCACAATTGGCGCGTCGTCCGGGTTAGGGAGGGTTTGGCTGGTAGGGATATCCTTGTCTCATCGCGCACCAGTGACTCCTGTGGTGGGCCGGGCGCAGTGCGCGCTAATCAAGGGAGCCGGGTGCACGGTGTTTCCTCCAACACATTGGTGCGGCTGGCTTCCGGGTTGGAGGCGCGCTGTGTTAAGAAGCAGTGCGGCTTGGTTGGGTTTCGGAAGACGCATGGCTTTCGACCTTCGTCTCTCCCGAGCCCGTACGGGAGTTGTAGCGATGAGACAAGATAGTAATTACTAACAATTGGATACCACGAAATTGGGGAGAAAAGGGGGTAACAAAAATAAAATAAAATTCCCATGGTGCCCCAGGTTAATGAGTTAATAGTTGCCTGATTCATTTAATCACGCAATTCTAAATCGTTAATCATTCAATGAGCAGCAGTCGTCACATTAACCGATACAACGTCATGGCAAGACTTGAAAATGGCTTTCTAGCAATGATCAACAACCATCTTGACGGGGCTTGAATTTTCTTAGAGTTCTTAGAGACATAACCAGAAAGACTCACAGCTGTAATCTCTGCCGGAGATAATTCTAACATGTATTGACTGTATTTCATTTTCAATATATTTGCAAAAAAACTAAAAAAAACATGTTTTCACATGATCATTATTGGGTATTGTGTGTAGATGGGTAAGATTTTTTAAAAATGTAATACGTTTTGGAATAAGTCAAGGAATATGAATACTTTCTGAAGGCACTGTAGATGGTTATAAATATGAGTTATTTCTTGTGTAAACTGCTATCATAGTTGAAATTAAATCATGGGAGGGACAAAAATGGCCACGTTAGCTACCACCGGCGTTTACCCTCCAATACACCACTGATCGCTGATGACATTTCAGTGATGTCATTTCAGTAGCTGTGACAACATGGTAGTTTCAACTACAATGACACATCACAACATGGACTCTTCACGCTGATATACACAGACTGTGCTCTTTGTATGACAGGCTGACCAGTTGAATCCAGGTGAATCCTAACTGGAAGGTTTACATTACACTGAGTGTAAAAAACATTAGGAACACCTGCTCTTTCCATGACACAGACTGACCAGGTAAATCCACGTGGAAACATATGATACCTTATTGAGGTCCCCTGTTAAATCCACTTCAAATCAGTGTAGATGAAGGGGAGGAGACAGGTTAAAGGAAGATTTTTAAGCCTTGAGACATGGATTGTGTATGTGTGTCATTCAGAGACTGAATGGGCAAGACAAAATATTTAATACCTGTGAACAGGGTATGGTAATAGGTGCCAGGCGCACTGGTTTGAGTGTGTCAAGAACTGCAATGGTGCTGGGTTTTTCACACTCAAAAGTTTCCTGTGTGTATCAAGAATGGTTTACCACCCAAAGGACATCCAGTCAACTTGACACAACTGTGGGAAGCATTGGAGTCAACATGGGCCAGCATTCCTGTGGAACACTTTCGGCATCTTGTAGAGTCCATGCCCCAACGAATTGAGGCTGTTCTGAGGGCAAAAGGGGGTGCAACTCAATATTAGGAAGGTGTTCCTAATGTCACTCAGATTATGTCCATTTATCTTGTTTGTATGTTTGTACGTGTGAGCCAATGAGTCAGTGTAAAATGTCTGCATTAGTCTCTGTGTGTGTGTGTGTAGCGCCTTGAAGGAAGAGATAAGCATGTGCACATCCTTTGGAAAGACTGTATTGCAGGCCTGTCAATCAAAGCACCAGTTAGGCACCACAGAGGAGAGTGAAAACAAATAGCAGGACTGTTGCTGTTGGCCATATCACTATATGAAATGCTGATGAAAGGAGAATTGGAGCTTGACTACATCTATGTCCTGAAGTGCAGACACAGATAGCAATAGAGACATAAACACAGCTCAAAGCCAAGCAAACAACGCAAGGGTAATTTATGGGCCCCTGCTCTACGGGATCCATGGGAAGGGTTAAGGTTAAAGGCTAGAGCTGGCCCTGCCAAAACAAGTGACCAATGGGCATCGGTACTATATCAAGGTGATAAGTATGATAGACATTCTCAGTATAAAGTTTCCCAATATGTTAACATAATCAACCTGTTTTTATATTAATAGATGACAAGGTTGGGCTCAATTCCATTTCAGCTCAGTCAATTCAGGAAGACTGCAAAGAGTAGGACTCTAGAAGTACTATTGTAGTAATTGAGTTATGAAGCTTATTGTAGCCCGATTTTCTGAGTTACATTTTTGTTTACTATGATTTTAATGTAATGGGGAGGGAACAAGTTCATTAAATAACCAAAACAATTGTGTATAAAAAACGAAATTAAAGGACACAAAAATACACTCTGAACTTTTCACAATTTAGACACTTGTGTTTCACACAAATTACCTAAGAGACACTTTGAGATTGGGGATATTTGCCTCTTGACAACAAATAGTTATTCTTATTACTCTTATTACTCTTTAAAAAAATAGAATAAAAACAATACTTGCTCTTTTGTCTTGCCATATTAGATGATATCCCACTGACGCAAATGCACAAGATATTCTCAAGCCTTCTCTCCATAGGCTACATGCGTCCTCATATTCTTCACATAATCCGATCGTCTTCAAAAGTTGGAAGTTTGTCTAGGAATTATATATTGTAAAAAAAAAAAAAAAAAAGATATGACTGTAAATTATAAACGTGTACATTAGAAACAAAATATCTCCTCTTGAGATGCGCTCAGAAGTTGGGACAGGAAAACGCAGTAGCATGCGCTCTCATCCATGCGCGCGCCGTTCTGAAGACAAACTCATGTCACCCGTTTCGTTCGGTTTCGAAACAAAGAGGAGACCTAGCTAGCATATCTGGTTCCTTGGAAGTTGTAGGAAAGTATGTTTTGGGTTTAACATTAGTTGTGGGAACGAACCCATTCGTTTCCTGACTCTTAAAACAGAAGGTTTTTTAAACGTTCTGAGAAGAGAAGTGAACATTTCACCTCTTCCAGGAAGTTTATTTTTTAGGTTGCAGGGAGGTTCTGAGAACGTTTTACTCTGGTTCCTTGAACGTTTTCCTGGGAGGTTTTATTAACGCTCTGAGAACTGAAATGATAGATTATTTGGAATTTTTTGAATAACATCCTTAAAACTTTCACTGAATGTGTCAATAAGACTTTCAGTAACACTGCTAGCTTATTTTTGGTTAACTTAAAAAAAAAAAATCCAAACACTGATAGAAATGAATTTCCTTAGAGCATTTTGTTGACGCTGAAAACCAAACGTATTTGTTTTTAGATAACGTTCTTAGAATGTTCTCCGAACGTTACTAACGTTTTCTTAACGTTCTCGGAACAATTTGAGAACATGACTAAGTAGAACCAACGGAAACCTGTAGGAAACATTATGCTTAAGTACTGAAATCCCACAGAAGAATGTTGTTTCTTAAGGTTCTCTGAAATATTTGAGAACATTCCCAATGTCAAACCAATGAGAGAACATTCCTAAAACATTACCAACATTTAAATTACATTTAACCATGTTTGAACTTTTAGGAAACGTTCTGTTAAAGTAATTAAAAAAAAAAAAATTTTTTTTGTTTTGTCAAGTTCCTTAAATGTGCTGAGAATTTTCCAAAGCCAAGCAACTATCCTGCACCATTCCCAGAAAGTTGTGGGAAGGTTGTATGCAAAATAACTATATGACAAACACACTCACCAAGCTCTAAGAAACATATGGTTCTCAGAACTTTATGTGATTGCTGGGGAAAGACACATTCAATGAGCCAATCAACAGGCAGGTAGCCTAGTGGTTAGAGCGTTAGACTTGTAACCGAAAGTTTGCAAGATTGAATCCCGAGCTAACAAGGTAAAAATCTGTCGATCTGCCCCTGAACAAGGCAGTTAACCCACTAGGCCGGCATTGAAAATAAGAATTTGTTCTTAACTTGCCTAGTTAAATAAAAGGTAAAATCAATTTAAAAAGTGTCAAAGAAATTGTTGAAAACAGAGTTGAGGTAGCTCAGATGTGTCTGTTATATTAAAGTGACCAGGATCAGTTTCAATGATGAGGAGATTACATTTACATGTTCAGGTTGATCATGACTGAAAAGGATAGAGCCCCACAGTGGAGGTGACATAATACCCATAAAACCTAGCGGTCAAACAGGGAAAGGCTTCGTGTAGGCTTATCCTGGCGTGACATTTTGATAACCATGTAAATCTCTCTCGACAAGGTGACTTTTAACAATATATTCACCTGTATTTACCCACCCAAAATGAAATGCTAATCAGCTAATTCTACCATAGTGATTCAAAAGGCACTCGCACATCTGAGCTATATCTTTGCTGCAGGTGCATGGTATCAATTGAATAACATGAAAGAGAAAGACAGTAAAATAATTGTCAAGTTGTGTACCAAGATGACTGCAATCTTGTTACAAGAGTGTTGACAGCAACCTTACAGGCAGCAACACTTATTACAAACCATTTCCTTGCAAGGCTGATGAGGAAATGAGTGTAGGGTCTAGCCCACACAAACAACCCATGTGGGTATGTGGATATAGAATGTGGTGCCTGTGGCATTAGAACTAGTGTTTTAATCTGCAGTGGAGCAAAGCAAACATTCTACTTTGTAGTCTCAGAGAGAGAAGTATTCAAGAACTCAATTCTAGCTTACATTTTTTATAAATACAAATAAGCCTGTAAGGCATGTAACTTTCAGTGTGACAGTTTATTAGCAATGGGGAATTTAAAAAACTGAATCAATAATATATTGCTGATAAGGTGCATGGCACTACAGATGTCTAAAAAAAGAACAATGAGAAAATATTATTTAAAGTTATTCAGTGAATTCAACTGCAGTCATTTGTATTGGGTCAAGATACAAGCTTCCACACAATCACACACAAAAGTGAATAAGAAAACATGAAATTTTCTTTAAATATGCTTTTCACCTCATTCAAAAAACATAAAATACTTTTTAAATTTCATAATAAGTTAAACAGCCATGTAGTGTTAACTTTATATTGAGGACTTCTAAGTTCAACTGTTAAGTCAACCCAGTTTGTACTTGGGAATGCTTTTACCTCAATGGTCCTCTGATACATGAGTAGTTGGAGGCTCAACCATGGTCAAATGAGCCCAGGTACCTTAAAGGGATTCTCTGGTACTTTTTAGCCAGTAGTTCTAAAAGTAGCACCCACAAGCCAAAAGTGGTCCCCGAAAATTGCTTACTACATCACATCGGCAGATTGTGCACCACGTCATTTCTCTCGTTCTCGCTCTGCTGTGTGATTCTTGCTAGCTATCATTTAAAATGGCAAGGGGCTGAAATTCATTGGCTGGAACCTGAATTGCTAGGGTGCTGGCCCACGTGGGAGGAAATGTAGGGGGAAAAAATGACAGCACAGCTTCTAGAAATCAGTTACTTTCAAACAACGAATTTTGTGGTTAATTGAGGTAAGAGAGTAATTCAGCTCATAGATTATGTATGAACTACACATTGACACATCCAGCCCAAAGCGGGAGGTTTAATAAAACAACTTATTAGTCACAAAAGTACCAGAGATTGTCTTTAAATCATTGACGAAACAGAGTGGAGCTATAAAAGGAGAGGGGAGAAGGAAATAAGAATACATTGGCATCCTGCCTACTGTTAGCTAGGACGGACTGGCAACTCTTTACTTTGAGAAGTGTTCCCATACAGTACATAACAAGCTCTAGCTATGCTCAGTCTACTTTTGATCCAATTTATATTACAGCGAGACATCAGTGACCTTTATAATGTAGCCCAATTCTCTTATTTATGAGCGAGTCCATTTCATCAGATAACATATTACAAGGTGCAAAACAGGAACTGTAGAAACCAAACACCACCTTAACCAAAACATGACCAGTGTCCTAACAAAATCATGACCAGTGTTCCGTGTAAGGAGTTACACCACTCCGCAATTCGCCATGAGTACATAGGGGAGTGTGAGACAAAATGTAACAGATCAATTGTAGGGTAACTTGGGGGGGTAAAACATCACCCTACCTCAAAATCACTTTGTGATGAGACAGACAACTTTTTTTGTTGAGAAACAGTGGCAACCAGGGAAAGTGTTGGGGGAAAATTGTGACATGAAGTGGTTCCTGTGAGATGTACAGGCAGGGTGCATGTTACACCAAGTTACCCTAACTGGAAGGTTTACATTACAGTGAGTGTAGAAAACATTACAAACGGCTCTTTCCATGACATAGACTGATCACTGATCAGGTGGATCCAGGGGAAAGCTATGATCCCTTATTGATGTCACTTGTTAAATCCACTTCAATCAGTGTAGATGAAGGGATACATTTTTTTTTAAGCCTTGACACAATTAAGACATGGATTGTGTGTGTGCCATTCAGAGGGTGAGATTCAGAGGGTAAGACAAAATATTTGACTGCCTTTGAACAGGGTATGGTAGTAGGTGCCAGGCACACTGTTTTGTGTCAAGAACTGCAACGCTGCTAGATTTTTCACGCTCAACAGTTTCCCGTGTGCGTCAAGAATGGTCCACCACCCCAAGGACATCCAGCCAACTTGACACAACTGTGGGAAGCATTGGAGCCAACATGGATTCTACAAGCCAACCTTGTAGAGTCCATGCCCCGACGAATTGAGGCTATTCCGAGGGAAGGTGTTCCTAATGTTTTATACACTGTCTATTAGCCTTGATTCCTGGCAATGACTAGTACCATTTAAATGACTGTAGCTCATCTTAGCTGTGGAAACCTTATCAGATGCCTTTATGAGCAACAACAAAATGTTATGAAATATTCACATGGTATCTCAGTATAAGGAGAATATTCCAACGTACCAAAAACACAACTCATAAATTCTCATTCATACTTATTTAACTACTTCAAAGCAAATGATTGTAAGCTTTTCCCATGTGTGGGAACATACATAGCTAATATGATTTCCCTGTGCTGGAGGAAGGGGCTTTACTGTGTACACCCAACGGCTTTGACACGTTGTGCTTTTTATGGCATTGATGAAGGTTTAAACACATTCCATTTAAGTAAAGAGCCTCACATCCCGTTGTGCTTTGAAACCAGGGAGGATTTGCTGAACAGTAAGTGGTGCTTTTACCTTAATGCCCAAACTGTTAGCTTATCAGGTCAGCTCCCTGTGTTGTTCAGCCTATTTATGGATGGGTGTGCTACAGGGACCTCACTGTACAACCATTATGGATGGGTGTGCTACAGGGACCTCACTGTACAACCATTATGGATGGGTGTGCTAAAGGGATCTCACTGTACAACCATTATGGATGGGTGTGCTAAAGGGACCTCACTGTACAACCATTATGGATGGGTGTGCTAAAGGGACCTCACTGTACAACCATTATGGATGGGTGTGCTAAAGGGACCTCACTGTACAACCATTATGGATGGGTGTGCTAAAGGGACATCACTGTACAACCATTATGGATGGGTGTGCTAAAGGGACCTCACTGTAAAACCAGAGAATGGCCGTGGTGGCCAACCATCACGTTTACTGAGTTTGGACACAACGGACTGAGACAAATAATAAATTGCGTAAAAGACGTCAATGCGATTGAACTCTGACTTTGGGTCCTTCAAAAAGCACTATAAGTCCTATGTATTATTAATGTTACTAATGTCAATGCTCATTGTCATAATTGGCAAAAACAAACAAGAGACAAACATGGCATTGATTCGTATGAAGTTATTATCTCTTTGGAATAAATATCACAGCAAAGCATTGGGCTAAAACAGCCTAGTTAGAACACCTACAGTTAAGCTGGACCCTCTGTCAGTCAGGTAAATCACACTTACCCTCAAGTCATTGAGCGAAGAGACAAAATGGACAAAGCCAAAGCCATTTTAAAAAGGAAATCCTGTTCTCCGCAGTATTCCAAGTCCAAAACCATACACACATTTTTTCAGCTAGCTAAATATGAACTACAGTGTAATGTTGGAGGTAATGATGGTGTAGGCTACTGCAGCACAGAGTTCACATAGGACTGGGGTCAAGAGGCCAGAAGACTTGAGTATACATGAAGTCACTGACCCAGGGAAAGTTGAAGGACAGTTCAACACATTGTCTAATACCCATGGCCTCAGTCTATCCACAGCCTAGTCTGAAGAATTCAATCAAACTGAGAAGCCACATGAGCATCCCAAGCCAAGAGTTTGTAGAACATTGCAGTGTAAACATGGAATATATTGGTTGAGTTAAGTGATGCAGCTTAACGTAGAACTCAGGGCCCCAGACGTCTTCGCAGGTAGCATTGGCTGATGTTGCTCTAAGGTTGTCCAGTGTTGCGATGACATCCCTGGCTGGACGTGTGTGTGTGGGCAAGCGAGGTGTTCAGGCTTGAAGATGGGTCACGTCTCAAAGTACTTGTAGATGGCAGTGACGTAGGTCATCACACTCTGCCAGTCAGGCCTCTCTGTGTGCACCATCTCTCCAATGTCCTGAGAGAGAAAGAAAAACAAAAGAAACAGATGTAAGATGTGTTGCAGTACAAAATGCACATCACACTGCATACTTTCTTTCGCTGCAAATTGTGTGTTTAGAATATTGTCAGTGAGAGACCGTGAGGAATAAAGTTCTGACTTAGCAAGCACCCATTGCTTGGCCTAGGAGTAACACATCACAATACCTTCCACCAGAGAAAGGTTGCGAAGTGTTACTGCATCTTCTTAAAGGAGAATTGTGTCATTCCAAACTTCATCCGCAATGTTATATTCCATATGTGCGACTCGAGCCGTTTCCCCTATCCAACTGTTCCATTCTCCGTGTTGCCTGCTGCTAGAATGGACGGAGATGTATCGCTCAAGTCACAACAAAATGGAATATAACGTTGTGGATAATGTTCGGAATGACAATTTGGTGTACAACATCTAAACACCCGCATCACTATACTGAGAGTTTTCTGTTTCTGAAAGGAGGTATTTTGGTGTTTTTGGATTATTTGTTCATGTTTATTCAGAGCCCCTGTACTGAATCACGGGTTAGGTTAAGTTTCTCAAAAAAGTGCCGGGACCCTTATATAACATACAATTTACATCACAAATATAGATTTGGTTGTAAAAAAAACTAAATTATAATTTAATCTCTAAAAGGTTGTAAAATTGACAAGAGGCAAGACGCAGAGTGAATGTGTCTTTTGTTTTAATAGTAAATCTCCTCCCCCTCCGTCGGCACTCTGGAGTGGATCACCCACAAATGAAACCCAGTCTGTCTCTTGTTAAGCTGAAGTCAACTGGCCTTGGTGTGACACTGCTCTTAAGGCAGCTGTAGCTGCTTGCCATGAGCACATCTTTTATGGACAGTCCTCACAGGCTACAGCCAGCCAATCTATGTACTGTTGGTGTCAATTGCTGCTGAACTATATAATCAGCCCTGTCTTTCTGTTGCCCAGTCTTTCTAGTCAAGCCTTACAAAGGGGAGGAAGGGATATGGGAACATGTCTCTCACCCCTCCAGCCATATAAAGCATCTTGGTCATTTCATTCTACACTTTTGAGTGGTAGTCAAATATCAGTTCATTTTAGCTCGGACACCAACCAATGAGGACTTGATCCCGACACTTTCAGCAGCCTGGAAAGCCAGTGTGAAATTTCGCTTCTGAAGGAAAAGGGAGAAAATACATTTTTGATGAACGAACTACATGTATATAATTTCCACACTAAGAACCTTCCGGTCAGTGGACTGAGGGGGTCTATCTCACCTTGTCCTGGCTGGAGAGCTCCAGGTAGGGGATGTGGGCAGGCAGGTAGGTGTGGAGAACAGCACAGAAGGCCAGCCCGTCGTTCCAGCTGCTGCTGAAGTTGGTGATATCAATGTTCTGGAGAGAGGAGAGAAAGAGCATAACAGTAAAGGCTCTCTAATAGCAGCCCTGGCAGTGTTTCCTCTAGAGAAATGTGTAGCTGTTGGAGAAGAGGTTGTTTTGCTGACTCCATCTAAAATAGAATTTCCACCTCCAGAAATGTGTCCAACAACATATTGGGAAAATGATTTTAACATGTTGGACCTTGGCATGCATATAGCCTATGCACGGTCCATATTATCAGGTATGCTATTAGCAATAAGCATTTTCACCTGTAGCCCAACTGATGCAGCATAGTGGCTATAAATAAATAGGCTGAAGCATTGGGTTGCCCACCTGCATTTACCCTATCGGGCTAATCATTAGGTAGATCCCAAATATGATATTTTAACTAGTTGGGACAATATGTATCAATTTGATGCTAAAACAGTGAATATGCACAGAATTCCAAACATTAGGAAGACTTTCCTAATATTGAGTTGCCCCTTCATGTCACCATTTTTCCCTCCAACACTTTCCCTGGTTGCCACTACTCTTGCTCAACTCAAAATATGCATCGGTCTCAACACAATTTTCAAAGAAAAGATTGGAGGTAGGGTGTCATTTTACCCCCCAAGTTACCCTACAATTGATCTGTTAGTTACTTTTAGCCTCACTCTCCCCTATGCACTCATGGCGAATTGCAGAGCGGTATAACATGCTTAACCATGATGCTGCTAAATTGTGAAGTTTGAGCATATTTAGAAGTGGAAAGCTGAGATTCCCCTCTTTTTAACAATGGCCATTAAAACGGCTTCGTTCCCGTGATGGGATTAAGAATAGATGTTTCTTGACTGCATGTCAGAAAGCATGTTTCCTTCCCTATGGCACTCGCAACTTGAATGCACCTTGAGGAATATTTATCTTGCGTAGAACATACAACAACAAGCGGGCTAGGAAATAGATAAACTATTCTACTATGGGGTTGCCTGTTTTTTTATTCATTATGTTTTACGTCGGAGGCAGTCACAGTGGCCCAAATGTTGATTGAGACATTCAGAAATGTAACAGATTTTGACTATCACTAATGTCATATGTTTGGTAAAGTAATAAAGAGGGGTGAAATATTTGGGGTAGATGTTCCTAAAACAGATTATATATATATGGGCATATTATAAAGAATAAAAAGGCTTATTCACAATTTTTGTTTTATCATACCATCATATTTGTATATGTATTATTCTACTTTTATTGAGTACTAGATCGTATGTGTTGGAAAGTGTTTTTCTACTACATAAATAAACAATTCTAGCTGAAAGCCAAAGGTCATAGCTTTCTAGGGGAAAACACTACTACATTAATAAAATATTGCCCTCTTTCTAGATGAATAAAAGCATAGTGAAACAGTGCGGCTGTCAGCTCAACTATATTATAGGATTTAGCCATGGCGCAGCGCTACAAAAGACTGCAGAGGAAACACTGAGCCCGAGGCTATTCTTATGTTTCACCATGTCATCCCAAACAGCTGTCAACAACAGTAGATGATGCAAACTGTGGTCTTTCAAAGCAAGTGTAAGAACGTACTTGTCTTAGCACACTCGTGTTTCTTCACACTGACTTGCACTCAAGTGAGAGATGATCAAAGAGTCCATTGTATTAGCTTCACTACTTTATCACTATGTGTTTGCTTAGTGGACAAGTTTATCTCCATCGACTTGCATCCCACGGCTTCCCTCTCTAACCCACATAATATACAACGGGAAGCCATTTAGGGCCGACTGTGTGTGTGTGTGTCTGGGCCTTTATAGCCCTGTTGTTATGACCAGGTACGGTAGGTAGGGGGGGGATTCATGTTCGGTTGGCTTAACCTTTTTAATGCGCCACACGGATGGATGCCCTTCAATTGGGATGCACACACCTCACGTGCGTCCAAACACTATGTGTGTGTGTCTCTCTAGAAAGTTCTGTGGAAAGAGACTCTTATTCTTGTCCCATGACTATAAATGACTTTGTAGTCAGCCCACTACAGTGTATTTGCAAAGTATTCAGACCCCTTGACTTTTTCTACATTGTGTTACGTTAAAGCCTTATTCTAAAATGTATTAAATAAAACAAATCCTCATCGATCTTCACACAAAACCCCATAATGACAATGCAAACACAGGTTTAGAAATTATTTGCAAATTTATTACAAATAAAAATCAGAAATACATAAGTATTCAGACCCTTTACTATGATACTCGAAATTGAGCTCAGGTGTATCCTGTTTCCATTGACCATCCTTGAGATGTTTCTACAATTTGATTGGAGGCCACCTGTGGTAAATTCAATTGATTGGACATGATTTGGAAAGGCACACGCCTGTCTTTATAAGGTCCAAGGTTGACAGTGCATGTCAGAGCAAAAACCAAGCCATGAGGTCGAAGGAATTGTCCGTAGACCTCAGAGAAAGGATTGTGTTGAGGCACAGATCTGGGGAAGCGTACCAAAACATTTCTGCAACATTGAAGGTCCCCAAGATCACAATGGCCTCCATCATTCTTAAGTGGAAGTTTGGAACCACCAAGACTCTTCCTAGAGCTGGCCGCCCAGCCAAACTGAGCAATCAGGGGAGAAAGGCCTTGGTCAGGGAGGTGACCAAGAACCTGATGGTCACTCTGACAGAGCTCCAGAGTTCCTCTGTGGAGATGGGAGAACCTTCCAGAAGACAACTATCTCTGCAGCAATCCACCAATCAGGCCTTTATGGTAGAGTGGCCAGACGGAAGCCACTTTTCAGTAAAAGGCACATGCTTGCCCACTTGGAGTTTGCCAAAAGTCACCTAAAGGACTCTCAGACCATAAGAAACAAGATTCTCTGGTCTGATGAAACCAAGATTAAACTCTTTAGCCTGAATGCCAAGCATCACGTCTGGAGGAAACCTGGCACCGTACCTACGGTGAAGCATGGTGGTGGCAGCATCATGCTGTGGGGATGTTTTTCCATCGGCAACGACTTGGAGACTAGTCAGGAACGAGGGAAAGATGAATGGAGCAAAGTAGAGAGAGATCCTTGATGAAAACCTGCTCCAGAGCGCTCAGGACCTCAGACTGAGGCGAAGATTCACCTTCCAACAGGACAACAACCCTAATCACAGCCAAGATAATGCAGGAGTGGCTTCGGGAACAAGTCTCTGAATATTCCTTGAGTGGCCCAGCTAGAGCCCGGACTTGAACCTGATCAAACATCTCTGGAGAGACCTGAAAATAGCTGTGCTGCAACGCTCTCCATCCAACCTGACAGAGGATCTGCAGAGAAGAATGGGAGAAACCCCCCAAATACAGGTGTGCCAAGCTTGTAGCGTCTTACCCAAGAAGACTCGAGGCTGTAATCGCTGCCAAAGGTGATTCAACAAAGTAAAGGGTCTGAATACTTATGTAAATGTGATATTTCAGTTTAAATTTGTTATAAATGTGAAAAATTCTAAAAACCGGTTTTTGCTTTGTCATTATGGGGTATTGTGTGTAGATATACGAGGGGAAAAAACGAATGTAATTTATTTTTAGAATAAGGCTGCGCGCGTGCGCCATCGTGCATTAATTTATTTTGTCCCCCTACACCAAACGCGATCATGACACGCAGGTTAAAATATCAAAACAAACTCTGAACCGATTACATTCATTGGGGAACAGGTCGAAAAGCATTAAACATTTATGGCAATTTAGCTAGTTAGCTTGCACTTGCTAGCTAATTTGTCCTATTTAGCTAGCTTGCTGTTGCTAGCTAATCTTTCCTGAGATATAAACATTGAGTTGTTATTTTACCTGAAATGCACAAGGTCCTCTACTCCGACAATTAATCCACACATAAAACGGTCAACCGAATCGTTTCTAGTCATCTCTCCTCCTTCCAGGCTTTTTCATCTTTGAACTTATATGGTGATTGGCATCTAAACTTTCATAGTATTACTACACCGACCGGCAACACAGTTCGTCTTTCAATCACCCACGTGGGTATAACCAATGAGGAGATGGCACGTGGGTACCTGCTTCTATAAACCAAATGAGATGGGAGAGGCAGGACTTGCAGCGCGATCTTGGCAACGCAGGCGCTCGTTGACACGCGCGAGCAGTGTGGGTGCAATAATTGAATAACAGATTTCTACATTTATTTTGCAACGCTCGCATGTGGTCAGCCTATAAGACTCTGAATACTTTCTGAATGCACTGTAGGTATGTTAGATGACAGCTTCCTCTACCAGAGACGATGGAAACTCAGTAACCCCATCCCAACCTTCTCACTCCCTAGTGCACTATATAGGGGCCATTTGGGACGCAATCCCCATATACAGTGAGACAGTCCTCAAACAACAGCGAGGCAGTCCTCAACCCTCTAGTAAGGGTCACAGGGGACGGACCTGTGTCAATTATCAGAGAAGCCGAGAGTCAGGGGACACGGGCAGAAGGAAATGGTCCAGACACCAGGGTGCCATTACACAAGGAACACTGCAGTGTGGAGCAGGGAAGAGTGGAGAGTGCCTGGGGGATCCTCCAAGAGGTGTCAGTGCTCTCTGTGGTACCCCAATTCACTGTCTCTGAAGGATCACAGCACCTGTCTCATTGGTGTTAACCAACATGCTGCGGGCAAAGAAACTCTGGCTCACCATAGTTAGTGACTACACTGGTTATTAAAGCGCATCTTTTCCTCAGAACCTTTTTCCACACAGAAACTTTTGAGAAAGGACTGTTAAAATGCAAACAAACTTAGCAACAAGGAACATATACATATGTGCTAGGTTGAAGGTAGGTATTCTCTCTGCATCCCCTTGCTTTACCATTGTTGGCAGAAAAATATATGAACCAACGATGGATAGAGCTGGAGAGTAAAAGCAACAGGACGAGCCCAGCAGAGAACATTAAGGTACAATCTGTGGGAAAACAGGGCTGAGCTACTATATTTGTATACATTTTTTATTTCACCTTTATTTAACCAGGTAGGCTAGTTGAGAACAAGTTCTCATTTGCAACTGCGACCTGGCCAAGATAAAGCATAGCAATTCGACACATACAACAGAGTTACACATGGCATAAACAAAACAGTCAATACTACAGTAGAACAAAAGAAAACAAAAAAGTCTATATACAGTGAGTGCAAATGAGGTAAGATAAGGGAGTTAAAACCTCTAGAAGCTAGGGGGCAGAATTTTTATGTTTGGAAAAATAACATTCCCATTGTAAGCTGCCTATTTCTCAGGTCCAGATGCTAGAATATGCATATAATTGACAGAGTAGGATAGAAAACACTCTAAAGTTTCCAAAACTGTCAAAATATTGTCTGAGTATAACAGAACTGATTTTGCAGGCAAAAACCTGAGGAAATCCAACCAGGAAGTGACTCTTAGTTTGAAAAATTACTGTTCCATTGCATTGCCATTTAAAGGGATATCAACCAGATCCCTTTTCCTGTGGCTTCCCCAGGGTGTGAACAGTCTTTAGACATAGTTTCAAGCTTTTATTTTGAAAAATGAGCGAGATTTATCAAAACGCGTCAGTGGATACACGGATGTCCCTCCATTAGTTGATGCGCACGACACTCGTTGCTCGACATTTTCATTCTCTCCAGTATTGAATAGTTTACAGTCCGGTTGAAATATTATCGATTATTGATGTTAAAAACAACCTGAGGATTGATTATTAAAAACGTTTGACATGTTTCTACGAACTTTACGGATACTATTTGTCAAGCCTTGATGACCTGCCTACGGCTGTGGAATACTGAACATAACGCGCCAAACAAATGGAGGTTTTTTGATTAAAAAAATCTTTATCGAACAAAAGGAACATTTATTGTGTAACTGGGAGTCTCGTGAGTGCAAACTTCCGAAGATCATCGAAGGTAAGCGATTCATTTTATTGCTTTTCTGGCTTTCGTAACCAATCTACATGGCTGCTAAGTGTTCTTAATGTTTTGTCTAGTGATCGATAAACTCGATAAATCGATAAATTACTTTCGTTGTAAAGCATATTTTCAAAATCTGACACGAAAGGTGGATTAACAACAAGCTAAGCTGTGTTTTGCTATATTGCACTTGCGGTTGTTGGTGAAAATGATCCCGCTAAAGGGATCCGTGCGTCAAGAAGTTAAGGCAATAAAATAGGCCATGGTGGCGAAGTAATTACAATATAGCAATTAAACACTGGAATAGTAGATGTGCAGAAGATGAATGTGCAAGTAGAGATACTGGGGTGCAAAGGAGCAAGATAAATAAATAAATACAGTATGGGGATGAGGTAGGTAGATAGATGGGCTATGTACAGGTGCAGTGATCTGTGAGCTGCTGACAGCTGGTGCTTAAAGCTAGTGAGGGAGATATGAGTCTCCAGCTTCAGAGATTTTTGCAGTTCGTTCCAGTCATTGGCAGCAGAGAACTGGAAGGAAAGACGACCAAAGGAGGAATTGGCTTTGGGGGTGACCAGTGAGATATACCTGCTGGAGCGCGTGCTAAGAGCGGGTGCTGCTATGGTGACCAGTGAGCTGAGATAAGGCGGGGCTTTACCTAGCAGAGACTTGTAGATAACCTGTAGCCAGTGGGTTTGGCGACGAGTATGAAGCGAGGGCCAACCAACGAGAGCGTACAGGTCGCAATGGTGGGTAGTGTATGGGGCTTTGGTGACAAAACGGATGGCACCGTGATAGACTGCATCCAGTTTGTTGAGTAGAGTGTTGGAGGCTATTTTATAGATCACATCACCGAAGTCAAGGATCGGAAGGATGGTCAGTTTTACGAGGGTATGTTTGGCAGCATGAGTGAAGGATGCTTTGTTGTGATATAGGAAGCTGATTCTAGATTTAATTTTGGATTGGAGATGCTTAATGTGAGTCTGGAAGGAGAGTTTACAGTCTAACCAGACACCTAGGTATTTGTAGTTGTCCACGTATTCTAAGTCAGAGCCGTCCAGAGTAGTGATGCTGGACGGGCGAGCAGGTGCGGGCAATGATCGGTTGAATAGTATGCATTTAGTTTTACTTGCGTTTAAGAGCAGTTGGAGGCCATGGAAGGAGAGTTGTATGGCATTGAAGCTCTTCTGGAGGTTAGTTAACACAGTGTCCAAAGAGGGGCCAGAAGTATACAGAATGTTGTCGTCTGCGTAGAGGTGTATCAGAGAATCACCAGCAGCAAGAGCAACATCATTGATGTATACAGAGAAGAGAGTCGGCCCGAGGATTGAACCCTGTGGCACCCCCATAGAGACTGCCAGAGGTCCGGACACCAGGCCCTCCGATTTGACACACTGAACTCTGTCTGAGAAGTGGTTGGTAAACCAGGCGAGGCAATCATTTGAGAAACCAAGGCTGTCGAGTCTGCCAATAAGAATGTGGTGATTGACAGAGAAAAAAGCCTTGGCCAGGTCGATGAATACGGCTGCACAGTAATGTCTCTTATCGATGGCGGTTATGATGTCGTTTAGGACCTTGAGCGTAGCTGAGGTGCACCCATGACCAGCTCTGAAACCAGATTGCATAGCGGAGAAGGTAAGGTGGGATTCGAAATGGTTGGTATTCTGTTTGTTAACTTGGCTTTCGAAGACCTTAGAAAGACAGGGTAGGATAGATATAGGTCTGTAGCAGTTTAGGTCTAGAGTGTCACCCCCTTTGAAGAGGGTGATGACCGCAGCAGCTTTCCAATCTTTGGGAAGCTCAGACGATACGAAAGAGAGGTTGAACAAGCAACAATTTCGGCAGATAATTTTAGAAAGAGAGGGTCCAGATTGTCTAGCCCGGCTGATTTGTAGTGGGTCCAGATTTTGCAGTTCTTTCAGAACATCAGCTATCTGGATTTGGGTGAAGGAGAAATGGTGGGGGCTTTGGCGGGTTGCTGTGGAGTGTGCCGGGCAGTTGACCGGGGTAGGGGTAGCCAGGTGGAAAGTATGGCCAGCCGTAGAGAAATGCTTATTGAAATTCTCATCGGTGGTCATCGATTTATCGGTGGTGACAGTGTTTCCTAGCCTCAGAGCAGTGGGCAGCTGGGAGGAGGTGCTCTTATTCTCCATGGACATTAGTGTCCCAGAACTTTTTTGAGTTAGTACTACAGGATGCAAATTTCTGTTTGAAAAAGCTAGCCTTAGCTTTCCTAACGGCCTGTGTATATTTGTTCCTAACTTCCCTGAAAAGTTGCATATCACGGGGGCTATTCGATGCTAATGCAGAACGCCACAGGATGTTTTTGTGCTGGTCAAGTGCAGACAGGTCTGGAGTGAACCAAGGACTATATCTATTCCTAGTTCAATTTTTTTTGAATGGGGCATGCTTATTTAAGATGAAGGCACTTTTAAAGAATAGCCAGGCATCATCTACTGACGGGATGAAGTCAATGTCATTCCAGGATACCCCGGCCAGGTCGATTAGAAAGTCCTGCTCGCAGAAGTGTTTTAGGGAGCGTTTGACAGTGATGAGGGGTGGTCGTTTGGTCGCAGACCCATTACGGATGCAGGCAATGAGGCAGTGATCGCTGAGATCTTGATTGAAAACAGCAGAGGTGTATTTGGAGGGCGAGTTAGTTAGGATGACATCTATGAAGGTGCCCGTGTTTACAGATTTGGAGTTGTACCTGGTGGGTACATTGATAATTTGAGTGAGATTGAGGGCATCAAGCTTAGATTGTAAAATGGCCGGGGTGTTAAGCATGTCCCAGTTTAGGTCACCTAGTAGCACGATCTCAGAAGATAGATGGGGGGCAATCAATTCACATATGATATTGAGGGCACAGCTGGGGGCAGAGGGAGGTCTATTGCAAGCGGCAACAGTGAGAAACTTGTTTCTGGAAAGGTGAATTTTTAGAAGTAGAAGCTCGAATTGTTTGGGTACAGACTTGGATAGTAATACAGAACTCTGCAGGCTATCTTTGCAGTAGATTGCAACACCGCCCCCTTTGGCAGTTTTATCTTGGCGGAAAATGTTATAGTTAGCGATGGAGATTTCAGGGTTTTTGGTGGTTTTCCTAAGCCAGGATTCAGACACGGCTAAGACATCCGGGTTGGCAGTGTGTGCTAAAGCAGTGCATAAATCAAACTTACGGAGTAGGCTTCTAATGTTAACATGCATGAAACCAAGGCTTTTACGGTTACAGAAGTCAACAAATGAGAGCACCTGGGGAGTGGGAGTGGAGCTAGGCACTGCAGGACCTGGATTAACCTCTACATCACCAGAGGAAAAGTAGGATAAGGGTACGGCTAAATGCTATACAAACTGTCCGTCTAGCACATTCGGAACAGAGAGTATAAGGAGCAGGTTTCTGGGCACGATAGCATAGATTCAAGGCATAGTGTACAGACAAAGGTAAGGTAGGATGTGAGTACATTGGAGGTAAACCTAGGCATTGAGTAATGATGAGAGAGATATAGTCTCTAGAGACGTTTAAACCAGGTGATGTCATCGCATATGTAGGAGGTGGAACAACATGGTTGGTTAAGGCATATTGAGCAGGGCTAGAGGCTCTACAGTGAAATAAGACAGTAATCACTAACCAAGACAGTAATGGACGAGGCATATTGATATTAGAGAGGGGCATGCGTAGCCAAGTGAACATACGGGTCCAGTGAGTGGTTGGGCTGACTGGGGACACGGCGATTCAGACAGTTAGCAGGCCGATGCTAACAAGTTAACAGTTATTAGGCCGGGGCTAAACAAGCTAGCAGTTAGCAGACCGGGTTAGCAAGCAAGCAGATAGCAGGGGCTAGCAGTTAGCAGACCGGGGCAGGTAAGCTAGCAGTTAGCAGACCGGGGCAGGCAAGCTAGCAGTTAGCAGACCGGGGCAGGCAAGCTAGCAGTTAGCAGCCCGGGGCTAGCAAGTTAGCAGTTAGCAGCCCGGGGCTAGCAAGTTAGCCTTTGGGGGACGTCGCGATGGGGGTAAGTCTGTTTTTGCCTCTTCGTGCGGTGACGCCGATAGACCAGTCGTGGAATTAGTAGGGTTCCAGGTAGCTCTCGGTAGCTAGCAGGTTAGCAGAATGGGCCTTCAGCGGGCGTCGCACCTGAGGGGCCTGTTGGAATCCTCAGGCAGATTATGTCGGTATTCCAGTCGTAAAGGATCGGCGGGGTTCCATGCCCCGTACCGGCAGTAGAAGGGGTCCGGATATTGTAGCCCAGGAGTGGGCTTCGGTGGTAGCACAAGAGCCCTGGCCGGGCTAGCTTCAGGCTAATTGGTGCTTGCTCCGGGGTGGAAACGCTAGCCAGGAGTGGTCACCTGGGATTGCGGTTAGCTAGTTGCGAAGATCCAGATGAAAATGTTCAGAGTTTGCGGTAGGAATCCGGGGATATGGAGAGAAATAGGTCCGTTATGATCTGGTTTGAGTCACGTTGTTCGAACTGGCGAGAGCTTTCCGAGCTAAAGGTTAGCTGATGACCGCTAGCAGTGACCGCTAGCAACTGATAGCAGTTAGGTAGGTAGTTAGCTGGCTATTTTCAGTTGAGGAATTCCAGATCCGAAGTAAATAGAAATACTTTAGAAAAAAGCAGATCCACGCCACATTGGGTGAGGCGGGTTGCAGGAGAGTATTTAGAAGTTGAGGTTTAGGAAAATATTTTTAAAAGATATGCGAAGAAAAATATGTAAAAAGATATATACAAGGGACACGACAGGACAAAGACAAAGACGTCTGACTGCTACACCATCTTGGATTAGGTAGAAGAGGCTTGGCTGGTAGCAGTGTGTTTACAGTGAGCATGGCAGCACCAGAGCAGAGGTAATGAACACATTAACTACAGTACTCCTGAAAACAATGACAAAAAGGGGTAGAGACAGAGAGAGAGACAGAGAACATTTACGATTTGGAGAGGAGACAGGGGACTGCCCTTGCCAGTGTCGGGTTCACCTAGGGGTCATAAAAAGGGTTGTACCCAAATGTTTGGTGTATTAGAATAATGTATTATGCTTATGTTTTATTAATAGAAGGGGAGGGGTTAAAATACCCCTCCCTCCTTACAGTTACAGGGTTTTAGACTACTGATTAACAATAGATATATTCATTGTAGAAGTTTAGTATTGTTCTACATTTGTATTTTAGTTCTCTCTCTCTCTGCCTCATTATAAAGAGGCCCTTAGACAGAACTCTGCAGGGGAGTGAATGAGATAAGACTAGGTAAACATTCCACAATAGGTCAACTTTGGGGGAAGGGGACATTTACTGCTAAGTGTTTAGCTAACAATAAAGGCCCTGTTTATACAGCTTTGTAGGCATGGTTTTGGTCCCAGGAGTAGAGGATGATGATTTAGGCAGTGACATCACCAGGGCGCGACTTAGGGCAGTGACATCACCAGGGCGCGACTTCGGGTTTAATAAAACCACTGGAGACCTTTTGTTTGATGCAGAACTTACTCAGAAACATGTGTGCTATGTTCCTGTTTGTCAACTTATGTCTACAATTGCATTAATAAAGGTTTTTGAATGATTTAATGAAAGATATTGTCATAATGCTAATTTCACCAATGAACCAATAATTGACAAAGAAGGACGTAAGGAACGAACCCTAACATCAGAAACCAAAAGAAAAGACAACAAAGTAGAGAGGCTATTTAACATAGTATTAAAGCCCTTGTCTTTCTATTTCCCAAACTGAACGGCTAAGAACGCTTGTGCTACAACAGAGACTAGAATTCTCTATTTATTTTTTTTACCCTACACAGTTTCCCACAATGCCCATCTGTGCCAACGTGCCCTTGCCGTCAGAGTTTCAGCGAGAGGAGAGGTCAAGTTGGCAGAGGAGAGGCCGGGACTAGGGCGAAGTCTGGCACACTTCCTGGAGAGGGCAAAGCCTAACTGCTACCATGGTAACTACACAGGGCATCCTTAATGCTGCCTGGTGGGTAAACATCTTAAAAGCCTGGAAGGAGAAGGAAGGGGATCTGATTGGAAACGAACAGGAAGGAAACAGAGTTCACCATCTGTGTTTGCAGCTATTCCATAGAGAGCACAAGGCGTTACTGATCAAAACAGTAACGATCTGATATTCTTTCCTGCATCTAAACCTGTTGAGAGAAACCAAACATTGTCCAATGGGATGGAGTAAGTAAGTCGCCTAAGTTGGTGTGTGCCTTATGCCAGCCTGTACCCTCCACCCTTTTCCCACCCTGTTGGTTATTACCAGGTATCCTTCAGTCTTCTTCTGGCACCACTTAAGCAGGGCGTTCCTCTTGGATCCCCCGTACTCCCTGGCCAGTGCAGACAGGGCGTCTTTTCTCTCCTCCCTATGGACACACAGAAGGACATGAAAGAACACAGGAACAGAAAGAATAAAGCAGACACATAGGGGCAGTTTTACAGACACATATTTAGCCTGATCTTGGACTAAAAAGGATTGTCAAAGGAGATTCTCCATTAAGCTTGCTTTTCAGTCCAGCACTAGGCTATATCTGTATCTGACAAACTGCCTCAGTGCACCTTTCAGAAGAGGAAAATCTACAACACAGAGTGACATTGAAAACCTCAAAAATACAATGCGTTATAATTTTTTTTGTTCATCCCCTGCATTCACCGACTAGCAAGTCAAGCTGTGGACAGAATAATCCTTCCATACAGCGCAAACTGGCTCTAACCAGAATATAAAAAGGGAGTGGGAGGCTCCAGTGTACAACTGAGCAAGAGGACAAGTTCATTAGTGTCTTGTTTGAGAAACAGATGCCTCATTTGTCCTCATCTGGCAGCTTCATTAAATAGTACCCGCAAAACACTAGTCAGCCCAGAACATGCAACGAGGTGAGATCTTGCATGGATCTTGCATGGAGCCCCAGACCGAGGGTGATTGATCGTCATCTTGAACTTCTTCCATTTTCTAATAATTGCGCCAACAGTTGTTGCCTTCTCACCAAGCTGCTTGCCTATTGTCCTGTAGCCCATCCCAGCCTTGTGCAGGTCTACAATTTTATCCCTGATGTCCTTACACAGCTCTCTGGTCTTGGCCATTGTGGAGAGGTTGGAGTCTGTTTGATTGAGTGTGTGGATAGGTGTCTTTTATACAGGTAACGAGTTCAAACAGGTGCAGTTAATACAGGTAATGAGTGGAGAACAGGAGGGCTTCTTAAAGAAAAAGTAACAGGTCTGTGAGAGCCGGAATTCTTACTGGTTGGTAGGTGATCAAATACTTATGTCATGCAATAAAATGCAAATTAATTACTTAAAAATCATACAATGTGATTTTCATTTTAGTTTCCGTCTCTCACAGTTGAAGTGTACCTATGATAAAAATTACAGACCTCTACATGCTTTGTAAGTAGGAAAACCTGCAAAATCGGCAGTGTCTAAAATACTTGTTCTCCCCACTGTACCTATCTGTAGGGCAGAGGAGCCATAGGGAGATGGGACACAGACATCCACAGATACTGATAGCGACACAGACAGAGATACAGACAGATAGAGACACAGACTAGGGCTGTTGCAAGTTTGGTAGAGTGAGCTTCAGGTGGACCCAAGTTAATAGTTGATACAATGTTACAAGTTCGTTGCAGACAGACCATGTGTATCCAATGTGATTTATAGGATATTTATTTTTAAATCAGGATATTTTTTACCTGCAAGCTGCAATGTTTTTATTTGTTGGCTTTATGTAGGCTATTTTTACATACTTGGCAATGGCAAAAGGTTTGTATCATTTAGATTTGGATAGAATTTTGACAATGATTTAGAGATATGGAGACATTCTAAATTAAAAGAAACTGTTCCACCAAAATGTGCATATGAAAACCATAATTGGCACACAGATCAGTAGAAGTTGCAAGATAAATTGTCATTTCACATGAGAAAGGCTGCCAACTCCCCGTGTAGCCCATTACCAGGAACTTCAGGGGAATAAGGGCAGAATCTGCTAACGCCAGCAGGAGCGGGAGGAGAATGGTCAGGACAAGGTTATCTTGATCTCTGGCTCCCTCTTGACTAATTTGTATCTTATTTATTCAAACAGTGAGCTTAAAGAATAAGACAAGCTGTATGCATATATAGTTGATTTTATTGAAACACATACGGAAAATTACTTTTAAAACTTTTAAACATTTCGACCAATCAATTGGTCGAAGAACAGACGACTTTTCAGTCGACCAAGATTTTTTTGGGGTCAGGGCCAGCCCTAACACAGACACACAGATACTGACAAACACACAAAGAGAGTCCATACCGTAAGCGTCCCCTTGCGGAGGGGGTGACTGAGGCGGTGGGGGAGGAGGCAGGGGAAAGGGAGGAGAGCTGGGGGGAGGAGGTGATGAGGGAGGCCGAGGCAGTGTTCTCTGAGGCAGACATGTCCCTCTTCAGCTCATCACTGCACCTTCGGGACACTGGGGACAAGACAGGAGAAAGGTCACTTACTGGAACATAGGTCACTATGATGACTGAAGAAGTAGTTAACCACAGTGTTATCTGCACCACAATCACATTACTTTCACTATCAAGCCACAATAAAGTAATTTGGAGCACAGCACACAGTCACAAATTTATGATACAGCATTAGACAGGTGCATATAGTAAACACACACCTGAGAGGGACTTGGAGTCCATGTTGGGGACCCTCTGGAGGGCAGAGGGGGTCCCAGGCGAGGCCCGGAGCAGGTGATCTGCTGTTGGGGATGGAGAACAGTCCCTAGTACTCTAAATGGACCCTTAAATTAACTAAATATGGAAGTATGTTGGTTGAAGCAGGGGGCAAGTCATAACCCTGATCCATAAAATCATCCAGCCAGTAAATAAGCACACTTCAGAGCCCAAGTTATTACATTAATACATGAATACCCGTTAATGCAAACAGACTTTTCCTAAATACAAAAGTAGAGCTTTGTGAGGCTCACAGTTGGCTGCTTTTGTGCCAAGCTAAGTGGAAAAACTGAGTGTGAGCTGAGTTACCAACGGTGGCTCTTAAGAAGTGTGTGAACAGGCATCTAAATCCACTGTGGCATGCTCTTTTTACTCCTTGTCTGCATCCAAAATGACACCCTATTCCGTATTAAATGCACTACTTTTGACCAGGCCTATAGAGCTGGGCTGCTATATGAACCTCATGTGATTGCAGTGCCTGTGGCCTCCCCACCGATGGCTGCTATATGAACCTCATGTGATTGCAGTGCCTGTGGCCCTTCTTCCATTATTACACCTGACACTCAAGATAGGAGGTCAATCTCCCATCCCCCGTCTGCTACACACCGCTCTACTATTCCAACCTCCTAGCTATACATGGACATCCAGACGGCAGTGACGGACTTGTTTCGGTCTTGTGGTGTTCATCTGTGAGGTCATGGTGCAGTGAGGTAACCTACTAAACTAGCTGAATGCACTGACTCCCTGGATAAGTGTCTCCTAAATAACTCAAATGTAAATGTCTGTTCTGTTGGACAACCATTACATGATATGAATGAAGACAGTGTTGTACCCACCTGGCATAGTGAGGTCTGTGTAACTGGACCTCTTGTCCACCATGGAGGACGGGGGTTTGGGGGTCGACGCAGTGTGCCTCTGAAACATAGCACAATTGAAGAGAATCAGACATACACACTAGCATATACAGCAACATTGTTCATTAATGAGGACAGTATAACAGAACTACTCAAGAAGTAGGGTATCCAATCAAAAACGCATATTTTGTCCAATGGGTAAAATAATGTTAATTGGGTATACACTCCTCTAAGAAAACCAATGTATCCATCATAATCCGTTCCAAAGTTATTGGAGTTTCTACCATTGTAGGATCGGATGGCCAGAATTTGGGTGACTAAATCAATGGAGGCCCAAAAAAAAATAAAAAAAAGGGGGCAAATTTCCCCCATAAATATCTGGAAAATAGCATTGCATCAACTAGGCTGGATGCAGTGGGAGAATTAAGGCTAACTGACAGGCTCACAGTTGAACTTGTCATCTTTCTTCTCAAACTCGGAGGACAAAAAAAAAAAAAAAAAAGAGGTAAGATAGATATCGATTGAGACATGACATAGTATTTTCAGTTTAGTATACGCTCTTCAGATTAATGTGAAATTCCTATTCTTTCGAAGATTTCACAAAAAACAAGCATATCTTTGTGAAATGTCAATGGAGCAAAGAGCGTACCGCAAGCGTGTTATTTTCAAAGCCTTTTGACCCGAGGAAACAACTTTGCAGACGACCACAAGAACATGTCAAATCCTCAAAAGAGTCTGTGAGAAAGCGCTACTGCTCTGTCAGATCTCAGTACTTATTATCGGATGTAATAGGTTACGAAATCTGACTTTTTGGATATGTCAATGACATGTTAGAGAAAGACCCCACTGAACGATTCAGAACATGAAGAATGATATGTCTTGGTAAAATGTATTTTATAACATAAGCAAGTGAAATTTCATCACCACGGCGCGATTTCAACCACTCTGGGCAGAGAGGGTGGACACCCTATATTAGAGCTACCCGACATACATCGGGTTAGGACTGGGTAGAGCCTGTTTTTTCATTAAGAAGTTGGGTACAGGTAGTTGGGTACAAGGCATCACTAACATTTTGAATCGGAGCCATTTTCTCATGCTCATTACATATCTCATCATTGAGCAGAGCAGCCCCAGTGGAGCTGTTGCTATGGATTAGGGCTGACCCCATTTAGTAGACTGGTCGATTGTTTGGTCGATAGGCTTCATGTCATTATTAAACAGTGTAAACATTCACAGTGCAGGGTGGGAAAAGTATGTGAACCCTTGGATTTAATAACTGGTTGACCCTCCTTTGGCAGCAATAACCTCAACCAAATGTTTTCTGTAGTTGCGGATCAGACCTGCACAATGGTCAGGAGGAATTTCGGACCATTCCTCTTTACAAAACTGTTTCAGTTCCACAATATTCTAGGGATGTCTGGTGTGAACCTCTCGAGGTCATGCCACAGCATCTCAAATCGGGATGAGGTCAGGAGTCTGACTGGGCCACTCCAGAAGGCGTATTTTCTTCTGTTCAAGCCATTCTGTTGTTGATTTACTTCTGTATTTTGGGTTGTTGTCCTGTTGCATCCCCTAACTTCTGTTGCACTTCTATTGGCGGACAGATAGACATTTTGCAGGAGAATGTAAGGCTAAACTTGGGAATTCATTTTTCTGTCGATGACAGCAAGCTGTCCAGGCCCTGAGGCAACAAGCCGCCCCAAACCATGATGCTCCCTCCACCATATTTTACAGTTGGGATGAGGTTTTGATGTTGTGCCTTTTTTTCTCCACACTTAGTATTGTGTGTTCCTTCCAAACACCACAACTGTAGTTTCATCCGTCCACAGAATATTTTGCCAGTAGCGCTGTGGAACATCTAGGTGCTCTTTTGCAAACTTCAGACGTGCAGCAATGTTTTTTTGGACAGCAGTGGCTTCTTCCATGGTGTCCTCCAATGAACACCATTCTTGTTTAGTGTAAATATTGCAGACTAGTCAACAGAGATGTTAGCATCTTCCAGAGATTTCTGTAAGTCTTTAGCTGGCACTCTAGGATTCTTCTTAACCTCATTGAGCATTCTGCGCTGTGCTATTGCAGTCATCTTTGCAAGACGGCCACCAGGATGAAACTAGCGAGATTACAGGCAAAGACTAAGGGAGATTAAAGCTACCTAACATGCAATTATTTCAAGAAGACTTTGTCTCTGCCCAAATAGGCTCTCTCGCTCTATTGAGAACTCGACCAGGCCAATTTGGGTGGACATGGAAGAGGAACTTAATGCCCCATATGGATAATCAGATTATCTGAGTCAACAAAAGGTGGGACTGCAGAATCCAATAATGTCCTATACTAAAAATATATGAAGACAGATTCATAAGAGAGAGATTGTCGCCTTTCTTGACAAGCTCTGTTTCGTTATGGAACCAACCTAAATTGAAAATAGGGGGACACAGTTTTCTGGAAAGGTTGGTATAGAAAGGGGATAAAGAACATTGGTTGTCTGTATCAAGAAACACTTACCTCTGAAGAACTAAGGTCCAAGTATAATTTACAGAAACAAGACTTTGAGATATCTCCAGCTTAGAGACTATGTTTAAGGTAGGATAGAACACATTCCCAGTACATTCCGATAGTGTTACGATAGACATCCTTTGCAAATTACCACATACAGCAGGGCTTTTATATTGCCACCTTATAGGTGGATTTAATGATACTTGTATGGGCCTAAAGGCCGTATGGGGAAAAAAGACTTTTGGCGAGGAGGAATGGAATATAATATTACAACAGATGCTCCTCCCTATGAGAGATGTCCGGTCCAAACTGATTACATTTAAAGTGTTCAACAGGATTTATTGGACTCCTCTGAGGTTGAACAGAATAGGTTTGATAGAATCCAGTCTATGCTGAAGATGTCAGTCAAGTACAGGTGACATGATCCGTATGTTCTGTGACTGTCCAAGCGTACATACCTTTCGGCAGAATAATGGAAAAGATTGGGGATATTCTGGGTACCACAATAATTGCAAATCCTGCTTTGCTATTACTGAATATCACTAAGGATATTGATGACTGAGAAGCTCATGTTTAAACTGGCTAAAAGTTGCTCTAACCACATCCAAAAGAGTCATACTGAGACACTGGAGGGAGAAGGACCTTCCCTCATAAGAAATGGTCTATAGCCTATAGAAACAGCTTCATATGAAAGATTGATTTATAAAATAGATGGAAAACCCAATAACTTTTCTGACATCTGGGGACATTCTCTCAAGGATAGACAGAGAAAACAATCTGTAATGGCCTGATAGACTACAGACATTCATAGACAACTGGTAGGGGTACGGCCTTTTTTCTTAGTTTAGTTTGTCCTTTTGTTGTAATAGCTGTTATGGGGAGGGTGAAAAATTAAAAGTTTGTTTCCTTTTCTATCTTTGTTGTGTGTGCGGTGCGTTCGGGGGGTGTTAATGCCCCTTGACTTTTTACACATTCCGTTGCTGTCTTGTAGCGGGGCGGGGCCAGGTTTGGGGAGCTGGCGGGGCGGGGGGTCTGGGTGCATTCCGAATGCACTGTTAATTCCTGTCTGTCAAGTTATTGTTCAATGCCAAATGAAATTCAACTGCACTGTTGTTATATCGTGAAAGGAAATAAAAACTATAATTACAACAACAGAAAATAAAAAAGATCGTAGGGGCTTTGTTTTACCTTGCTATCAAAATCCTAATGTTAAAGCGCATCAATACATATGGCTTCCTGGATTATACAGCCCAATTAATTACTCGTAGTCTGAGTCTTGCTTTGACACCCGAGGATGAAGGAGGCTGGGTAAAAGTGAGTGGGATAACCAACAGGAAACTAATTATCATTGGAGCCCAGTGAAGATCTAGCATCCCATTGGCACAGAACAGGACGGTCCTTGCCCCAATCTCATTCTCATCAAGGGTGGTGTGAAATTATTGAACATGTATTCTCTCTTCCCTGTTCAAGTCAATATGTTTTCTAGGTGGTGTGGAACATGCGAGTGATCATTGTTCCAGACGAGGATTGTTGGAAACTGACTAATTGACTTGAGCACGTTTTAATATTTTTATAACTGTATAAGTGGACAAGCAGTAGTGATTAACATGTTATGGGTTAGATGGAATGATCTATGTGCAAATGCATTTGTGGCCGGAGGCAAAGTACATAGGTGGCCTGTGTCTGAGACAGAATGTTCCCATAAGGGTGTTAGTTGCAGATTCTGGCAGGACCGATATCAGTGCATTCTATGCAGTCCCAAAAACCAAGGCGTTAACGTTACAGGGAATTGGGAAAGTGGAATTGAATACGACTGGGCCAGAGATTTGCGTGGCTCATAGATTAAGGAAGTGGGTAATACGAGTCTCTGGGGAACAATACCACACCTCTGTATAGTAATACAGGGGATAGCTCGTAGTAGAGGAAGGACAGCTATTGGTGCACAATATAGATACTACTATGAAGACAAGTTGAACGTCACGCATACCCAGATCATGGTGGAAGCAGCAGAGATGGTGTTATCATTTCAGACACTATTGTCAACTTTCAGTGAGTGGTTCATCGAAGAAGGTACAGCTCTTGAAAGACTATCTACAGATCCCCGTATACAGGAAGCCACCTCACCAGAAGGACTATCTACAGATCCCCGTATACAGGAAGCCACCTCACCAGAAGGACTATCTACAGATCCCCGTATACAGGAAGCCACCTCACCAGAAGGGAAGTTTGCTGTAATAATAGCATCACATCTCCTGTGATTAAGAAACATGTGACAGACTTTTGTAAGGTTGGATACTCTCCCCCATTCCTAACCACCAGCAAATACTTATCTCCCAGAAGATTGGGACCGAGTGACAGTAAAAGGAAAGTGTCAGAAGGTTGCTGCTTACCAACCGTTGGGACCCAAAGTTTACACTGTAACGAGGGTGTTCACAAAGGGGTGGGGTGTAGATCGGCCTCAATATGAGAGACGTGTATCTAACCTGAGCACAGGGAAGTATTCTCCACAGATACCGAATGTAGCAGAACATAGGATGTCAGTGGCTAGAAAGTCAGGTAGGAGTTGGGAGACAGGTAGGGAGTATCTGAAAGATTCAGTCCTAGATCTATCGGTGAACCACAAGGGCAATAGGAGATCGGGAACAGGAGACAGATTCAATGCAATTGCTATTCTCAAGGCAGTCGCTGTAGGGTTAGCAACTGAGGGATGCTATAGTAACAGCCTGGAACTGGACTATGGAGCAAATGAGGGGTATCTTGAAGTATGCATCATGGGCAGTGTTAGAGGTAGCAGGGGTTACCTTGTAAGCATTGCTGGGATATCACCTTCTGAAGGTGTTGATGTTGAAATGTGTATACAGTGCAGATTTACCTCAAGATGAGGTACAGTTGATTAAGGCCACCGCTCGTGTATATCGGGTGGCCATGGAGGGAGGAGGAGGAGACGGGAGGGCGAAGTGAGGAACATATGGCGTGGGAACACCTTTTGTAACCTGTAACCTGATGGGGAGGACTGGGTACAAGCATGAGGAGGTGTTGAGAGCCTTCATTGTTGTGGACCCCAGCAGAACAGTATTCCAAAGGTCTAGAGTCAGGAAGTGGGAATCGTCATGTTATCAAACTTCTCAAAAAAAAATTGCCATATATAATTATGTATAGCTTAACATATTATGAATAATTTTCAAGTCTTTTGCTATCACTCTCTTAGGAACCCGAAGGAGGAAATGGAGAAGGTCTCCATGAGCAAAGCGAGCTGCGTGCAGGGAGCGAGCGACAGAAAGAGGAGCAGCTAATGGATATACTAACGGAGGAACTTATTTTGCAATTCGGGCAGGGCCGGGATTAAATTTGCCAGAAGAAAATTGGGTCTGGGTAGGGTAGGGCCTGAACGTCAAAGGCATAGGTTGGGTTCAGTTTTAAAATGCATTCCTGTGCAGGGCTTTACCCTACATAAAGTAATGAACTTACTAATAAACTTTGATGTGTTAATTAAGGTGAAGTGTACTATCATTATGCTGAGATTGAGCCACTGAGGGATAACTCTAGCCTGAGTGCCAGCCAGTCTGTTTGTGCTATCATGCGAACTCCTTATCACTCACTGTTAGGGTTGCAAAGGGTCGGAAATATTCCGAGATTTTTTTTTTTGTTAACTAGTAAATAGTAGCCTACAGCAAAGTGTGTTAAAATCATTTCTAACTTGTTAACCATTTCTGCTAATTAGTTTTTGCTACCATGTGAGTTTTAACTTCAGCCTGCTAACTGAGGAGTGTTAATTCACCTGTTTCCATACATGTTTCATTTTAAAACATTTATCTTACAAAAGGAGTTGTTTAATCTAACTGCTTAATTATTTATCTGTACATGGATGTATTTTTTTTAAATATATATTTAAAAAAAAAATCTTTACAGGAAAATGCCATGGGCACTATCTGATGTGTGGAGACATTTCACTGCAGCTAATGTAGAAGGAAAAGCTGTGTACATTTGCAAATAATGTGCCAAATCATGTGAAGAATGCAACAAAGATCCAGAATCATCTGGCCAAGTGCATAAAGTTCCCTCAGGGCTCACAACAAGCAACCTCAAATAGAAGTAGAGGGACTTTTGTCAGAGGTGAAAATGATCAATCAGACACCTTATTGATAGCAACAGCTCGTGGTCCTCCTGGAATCAGAAGTTTTTTTGACTCAATAGAGGAACATAGTCAGAGAAATGCTGATGAATGTCTTGCTCGATCTGTGTATGCAACTGGTTCACCTCTGATGCTCACAGGCAATGTGTATTGGAAGAGATTTCTGAATGTTCTTCGCCAAGCATACACCCCTCCAACCAGACATGCTTTATCTACTAATTTGCTAGATGCAGAGTTCAACAGAGTTCAAGTGAAGGTCAAGCAAATCATAGAAAAAGCAGACTATTGCAATCATCTCTGATGGGTGGTTGAATGTTCGTGAGCAAGGAATAATTAACTACTTCTCCACCCCTCAACCAGTATTATACAAGAGCACAGACAAAAGGGACAACAGACACACCGGTCTCTACATTGCAGATGAGCTGATGGCAGTCATCAATGACCTTGGACCACAGAAGGTATTTTCACTGGTGACAGACAATGCTGCGAACCTGAAGGCTGCTTGGTCTAAAGTGGAGGAGTCCTACCCTCACATCACACCCATTGGCTGTGCTGCTCATGCATTGAATCTGCTCCTCAAGGACATCATGGCACTGAAAACAATGGATACACTCTACAAGAGAGACAAGGAAATGGTTAGGCATGTGAAGGGTCATCAAGTTATAGCAGCAATCTACCTCACCAAGAAAAGTGAGAAGAATAAGAGCACCACACTGAAGCTGCCCAGCAACACCCGTTGGGGGTGGTGTTGTCATCATGTTTGACACTCTCCTGGAGGGGAAAGAGTCTCTCCAAGAAAAGGCCATATCACAGTCTGCCGATATGGACAGCCCCATCAAGAGGATCCTCCCATCAAGAGGATCCTCCTGGATGATGTATTTTGGGAGAGAGTGGTAAGCAGCCTGAAACTCCTGAAACCTATAGCAGTAGCCATTGCACGGATTGAGGGAGACAATGCCATCCTGTTTGTTGTTCAGACTCTGCTTGCAGATGTAAAAGATATCCGTACTGCCCTGCCCACTTCACTGGGCAGGGCAGAGGAAACTGCAGATCTGAAATACATCAAAAAGCGTGAAGACTTCTGCCTGAAGCCCATACACGCCGCAGCGTACATGTTGGACCCCAAGTATGCTGGCCAGAGCATCCTGTCTGGTGCAGAGATCAACAAGGCCTATGGTGTCATCACTAACGTGTCTCACCAGCTTGGCCTGGATGAGGGCAAGGTTCTTGGCAGCCTGGCGAAGTACACTTCCAAGCAAGGGCTTTGGGATAGAGATGCAAAATGGCAGTCGTGCCAAAATATCTCATCAGCCACCTGGTGGAAGGGACTTTGTGGATACGAGGCTCTTTCCCCTGTTGCCTCCAACATCCTCCAAATCCCCCCAACATCAGCCGCCTCAGAGCGCAACTGGTCCTTGTTAGGGAACACACACACCAAAGCACGCAACAGACTGACTAATACAAGATTGGTGGCCATCTGGGCAAATTTGAGGCTTTTTGAGCCATCCTCAACAAGGTTGGAAAGTGACAGTGAAGATAAGGCCTCAGACTCTGATGTTCAGGAGGTGGACATTGAGGAGGTCCAGGGAGAAGACATGGAAGCCTGAGAGGAAGACAACCAAAGCTTTAGTTTCTAGATTATCATTTTACAGATGTATGTTGAAAACATTTTTGGGAGATGCGATGGATCATTGGGGATCATTCAATATTCCCTTTCTTTTGTAGCTCAGTGAAATCATCCCATGTGAAGAGTCAACTCATTTAATTAAAAGTACAATTTGTAACTAAATTGTTTTTTAAAATTTCTATTGGAAGGATTTAATCATTTGCAAATATGTCTACTTATGATAAGGTTAAAGGTTTATGTTTGTCTCCATATGATATGGTAAACATAACCAATGCAAAAAACATCTACATTTAAATGGTTTTAATATTAATTTGCATATATATTTCCGTTAATTCCCACAGAAAGTTTCCAACTCTGAATATTCCCCAAAATGTGCAACTCTGCTCAACTCTGTTGGCTTCACAATCAGATTTGGGTCCAAGCTAGGATGACTTGTGTTATAGTGGAGGAGGACTTATTATGAGTCACATAGTTCCAGGGTGACTTAAGCCTGACTCCTCTAGAAACACGAAACACAGTGCTGCTTTGTCCTCTCCGACTCACTGCCCAGATAATCAAACCAATGAGGAAATATGACAAAAATATACAAAGCCAGACCTCTGCTTGAATTTTTTTTATATCTTCAATCCAGCCAACATTCATCCCTTCTAACATCTCAATACTATTCTGAGGGACATTAGTCTAATTCCGCAAAAGTGTAGCTTTAGATTATACATTATGGAAATATCCCAAAAATCCTCATGTTGTAAAGCACTCCAGGGAAGTGTGTAAAATGGTAATAAATGCAAAAGTGTGTCAGAGGAAAATGGGCTTATTTATTATCCTTCACTGCAGACCAGATAGAGGCCATGGGCCTGCCTGGGGGTAAAATAAAGCCATCTCCCTATAAGCTGCAGGATTAATATTTGATCTTCAATAAAACGTGAGTGAGGCTACTCAGTGAGTGAAGGACGGGCATCTCAAAAGCGCCTGCTATATCGACCACTCTAAAAATAAAACTGCAGAATACATTTAAGTTTCATGACCATCAATTGTCTGCCAACCAGAGCTTTGTTTCACAGAAGTGATTTTCTTCCTACAGCTTGAACCAAAACACTACAGGCAGCGATCAACCAATTGACTGAAGAGACGGGCTGTGTGCCATACAGACAAAACTCACTGTGCTCCAAATGAATGACCGTTTTACATTTCACTGGACTCTAAGTGATTAAGTGAATAGGCTCCCTGTGTGAACCAATTGTGTATGGTGATTTACACTAATGCACTGTTTACGTGCTAGTCAGAACTAGGAAACTGACATTTTCGTCTTGCTAACTGGTTGTAGTTATACATGAGCCACGTTCAACCAGTCAGCAAGTCGGACATTTCAGACATTTCCTAGCCCGTGAACGTGGCATTAAACTTACCCCAACACGAAGACACATGGCTCTATTTCTGTAGAGACAGATATATCTATGCCAACAAAATCCAGAGCTTTCCCATGCTCTCTCCTCCATAAGGTCTGACTTAGACTGGACTTGACACTCAGGGCCTTAGGGAAAACATCTGGCTAGGCCACGAGCAGGGTAAACAAAGATGGTATTGGCAATCAACACATGAGCTTAACTCAAACATGTAGCAGTTGTACTAGCTCTGAAAGCCTTTATTCCCTGGTCTTGTGATGGTTAGAAAGTCTCTGGGCCTGTTCTAAACAAAGGTTGTGAACAGCGCATCTCAAGTCTGGCCAGACGAGTGGCCAAATCATAAACCTTAACCCATAATAAGTTCACATTTTAATGTTCAAAAATTACCCTTCCTCACCCTCCTTCCAACCCGACTTGACACAAATGTTTTATTTTGTCACATCGAGGTGGTCACGTGTCACCTATTCAGAGCATGAATTCCAAGTTAACTTGAAGACATCCTGACTGTTTGGGTAGAGACCCGTGGGAAGTCCCGTCAGGTCTTGCAGGGGTCTGAATTGGAATTCTCATAGTAGTTCTAGAAAGACAGGGCTGAGGCAGGGGAACCACATTAAAGGAATGATAGCGGAACCTGACATCTGCTGAACCAATCAGAATGGGGTTAGAGACAAACTCTTTTCGGAAGGGGCCTGTGTGCCTGGTGGCCTGATTCAGAGTGCTTATAAACTACTGGTCTACCATTGTGTGTGTTTCTTACCTGTATGGGAGAGATAGCAGCAGCGGGTGGGGTTTTCAGAGGACTGGGGCTGAGGGGTGTACGGGCAATCGTTGTGGTAACTGCTGGCACGGCTGCTGTGGGGGAGGTTGGGACAAGGCCTGCAGTGGAGGCGTTGTCAAAGCTCTTGATAAGGGTCTTGACGGTGGGAGAGGGCTCAGAGGAGGTAGAGGAGCGTCGGCTGAGACCCATGCCCTGCCTCAGGGCAGCTAGGTCCCTCTCAACCGCATTCATGTAGTTATACACCCTGCCCCTCTCCTCATCCTGCCTATAGAGACAGATAACATATCGTCAATATCTTTGACACAGGGAGAGATTGGCACACACACAAAGACCACATACTTCTTGATCTCCTCCAGCTCTTTGCTCATCTTCTCATTCTTCTCCTGTGTGTCCAGAAGGCGGCGCCGCAGATCCCCAATCTCCTCCTGAGCCTCGGACTTGATGTCGTTAGCGATGACCACCGCCGTCTGCAGGTCGGCCTGGAACTGACGCCACTCCATAGACTCCTCCTACAAGGGGAGATATGAACCGGACATGGACCACGGTCAAAAGTAGTGCATTACATTTACGTCATTTAGCAGACGTTCTCATCCAGAGCATTATATGGAATAGGGTGTCATGTGGGATGCACCCATGGGCTAATGCTATGGACCAGCAGACAAATTTTCATTATGACTGGGTGAAATGTCTTCACCGGATGTTCAATACAAGCTGAGATACAGCTGAGGCACAGGACTCCGTATTCCTCTAGCTCCCCAAACTGACCCGTAGCTTTCGATGCAGCATCTTGATCTCACGCTCCATGTCATGTTTTTGGTCCTGCAGTTTTTTGACGGAGTCTAAAAGAAAAAGAGAGTATGAATAATTAAATGAATGAATTGAGACGGGATAAACTGTCTGACTAGGCTGTGTAGTAATGGTCCCACATTGCCACCTGGTGGTCACAGCAGCTTTATCATTGGTATATGATTCAGTATTGGTCCAGCATCGTTGGTGAACTCTCTGGATGAGCATATTATTCCCCCTAGTCCCTTTTCCTGACTGATGTGTGTCTCCTAAATGGCACTCTATTCCCTAAAAAGTGAACAACATTTGACCAGAATCCCATGGGCCTTGATCAAAAGTAGTGCACTAGGAAGGGAATAGGATATAGTGTGTTCACACAATTATTAATTAATTAAATTAATGCATTCATTCAAGGTTTATACTAATATGTCCATTCAATAGAAAATCCAAACCTCATTTCTCTACCGTACATTTGGAAAGTACTCAGACCCCTTGACATTTTGTTACGTTACAGCATTATACTAAAATTGATTAGTTTCCCCCCCTCAATCAATCTACACACAATAACCCATAAAGACAAAAAAAAAAAAACTTTGTAGAATGTTTTGCAAAAGTGCTCTGTCAGGTTGGATGGGGAGCGTCACTGCACAGTTATTTTCAGGTCTCCAGAGATGTTCGATCTGTTTCAAGTCCGGGCTCTGGCTGGGCCACTCAACGACATTCAGAGACTTGTCCCGAAGCCACTCCTACGTTGTCTTGGCTGCGTGCTTAGGGTCCTGTTGTTCTGTTGGAAGGTGAACCTTCGCCCCCAGCGCTCTGGAGCAGGTTTTCATCAAGGATCTCTCTGTACTTTGCTCCGTCCATCTTTCCCTCGATCCGGACTAGTCTCCCAGTCCCTACCGCTGAAAAACATCCCGAGCATGATGCTACCACCACCATGCTTCACCGTAGGGATAGTGTCAGGTTTCCTCCAGACGTGACGCTTGCCATTCAGGCCAAAGAGTTCAATCTTGGTTTCATCAGACCAGAGAATCTTGTTTGTCATGGTCTGAGAATCCTTTAGGTGCCAGCTCTAGGAAGAGTCTTTGTGGTTCCAAACTTCTTCCATTTAAGAATGACACGGTGTTCTTAGGGACCTTAAATGATGCAGAAATTTTTTGGTACCCTTCCCCACTGATCTGGGCCTCGACACAATCCTGTCTCGGAGATCTATGGACAAATGTTTCGACCTCATGGCTTGGTTTTTGCTCTGACATGCACTGTCAACTGTGGGACCTTATATAGACAGGTGTGTGCCTTTCCAAATCATGTCCAATCAATTGAATTTACCACAGGTGGACTCCAATCAAGTTGAAGAAACATCAAAGGTGACCAATGGAAACAGGATGCACCTGAGCTCAATTTCGAGTCTCATAGCAAAGGGTTTGAATACTTACGTAAATAAGGTGTTTAAAAAAAACTTAAAATACATTTGCAAAAATGTCTAAAACCTGTTTTCGCTTTGTCATTATAGGGTATTGTGTGTAGATTGATGAGGAAAAGAATGAATTTGATCTATTTTAGAATAAGGCTGTAACGTGTAACAAAATGTAGGAAAAGGGAAGGGGTCTGAATACTTTCCAAATGCATATGTATATGGTTCAAAGGTTACCAGCGATTTACTCTGAGAATATAGCATGTTGAGTGAATGCAATGTCATCACAGGCATGATCATAAAGTGGGCGCTGCTCCACGGCAGAACGGCGATAACTTCAAAACGTCACCTGACAAGCTTGAGTTTGAGTGAAAACATGTAATCCGCTGAATACAAAACTAAATAGGGACTAAATATATATTTATTTACAAAACCAAGACTGAATTTCAATATCCACCCTCTGCGAAGACAATCTGTTCCTGTTTTTGTGTATTTCTGAGTCTTTCCCTGTAAAATCGCCATAGAAACAGCCCCTCTCACATAGATTGATTGCAGTTATAGGCAATGACAGCCAAGGATCTGGATGTGAAAACGACAAAGACATCAAGTTGATTTTGATTGGTCCAACCAGCGGAAACACCTCCAAACGGTACTACCTCACATCACCACATATGAAGGACACAAGACCAAGAGCGGCAGTCCGAACTAACAATGGTCACAGCAACACTGTCAGGTACTAGTATATTAAGCTTATAATATTGTAGAGAACAATCTAACGACATAGGGAAAAGAAAACTACATTTTGACATTTAATTTCGTAGCACCCTCTTGAATTACCCTGTTTTTCTCTACATTGTACAGCAGTGAGTGAACGCCCTATAGGATAGGGTGCAATTTGGGATGCAAACTAGTGTCCATCCACCACTCACTCTCCAGGTCTGTGATCACGAGGTTGTCGTGGAGTTTTACGGCTCGGTGTTGCTCCACCTCGTCCTCCAGCTCAAAGATGGTCTCCTTCATGTCTGAGACCTCAGTGTCCCTCTCCTCCAGCTCAGAACACTGCTGTGCCAGGGCCCGCTTCTGCTCTGCTAGCTGCTTCTGTACCTCATCACGAAACGCACGGAAGTTCTCCTCCAGCTGACGGGAGAATGGGATACATAAGGTGTATGCATGAGCACACGTGTCATATACAGTACCAGTCAAAAGTTTAGACACACCTACTCATTCAAGGGTATTTCTTTATTTTTACTATTTTCTACATTGTAGAATAATAGTGAAGACATCAAAGCTATGGAATAACACAAACGGAATCATGAAGTAACCCCCAAAAAAGTGCTAAACAAATCAAAATATATTTTATATTTGATTCTTCAAAGTAGCCACCCTTTGCCTTGATGACAGCTTTGCACACTCTTGGCATTCTCTCAACCAGCTTCATGAGGTAGTCACCTGAAATGCATTTCAATTAACAGGTGTGCCTTGCTAAAAGTTCATTTGTGGAATTTCTTTCCTTCTTAATGGATTTGAGCCAATCAGTTGTGTTGTGACAAGGTAGGGGTGGTATACAGAAGATAGCCCTATTTGGTAAAAGACCAAGTCCATATTATGGCAAAAACAGCTCAAATAACCAAAGAGAAATGACAGTCCATCATTACTTTAAGACATGAAGGTAAGTCAATTCGGGAAATTTCAAGAAGTGCAGTCACAAAAACCATCAAGCGCTATGATGAAACTGGCTCTCATAAGGAACGCGCCACAGGAAAGGGAGACCCAGAGTTACCTCTGCTGCAGAGGATAAGTCCATTAGAGTTAACTGCACCTCAGATTGTAGCCCAAATAAATGCTTCACAGAGTTCAAGTAACAGACACATCTCAACATCAACTGTTCAGAGGAGACTACGTGAATCAGGCCTTCATGGTCAAATTGCTGCAAAGTAACCACTACTAAAAGACACTGATAAGAAGAAAAGACTTGCTTGGGCCAAGAAACACGAGCAAGTGGAAAGTGGAAATCTGTCCTTCGGTCTGATGAGCCCAAATTTGAGATTTTTGGTTCCAACCGCAGTGTCTATGTGAGACGCAGAGTAGGTCATCGGATGATCTCTGCATGTGTGGTTCCCACCGTGAAGCATGGAGGAGGTGGTGTGATGGTGCTTTGATGGTGACACTGTCTGTGATTTACTTAGAATTCAAGGTACACAACCAGCATGGCTACCACAGCATTCTGCAGCAATACGCCAACCCATCTGGTTTACGCTTAGTGGGACTATCATTTGTTTTTCAACAGGACAATGACCCAAAACACACCTCCAGGCTGTGTAAGGGCTATTTGACCAAGGAAAGTGATGGAGTGCTGCATCAAATGTCCTGGCCTCCACAATCACCCGACCTCAACCCAATTGAGATGGTTTGGGATGAGTTGGACCGCAGAGTGAAGGAAAATCAGCCAACAAGTGCTCAGCATACGTGGGAACTCCTTCAAGACTGTTGGAAAAAGCATTCCTCATGAAGCTGGTTGAGAGAATGCCAAGAGTGTGCAAATCTGTCATCAAGGCAAAAAGGGTACTTTGAAGAATCTAAAATATATTTAGATTTGTTGAACACTTTTTTAGTTTCTACATGATTCCTTGTGTTATTTCATAGTTGATGTCTTATTCTACAATGTAGAAAATATTAAAAATAAAGAAAAACCCTTGAATGAGTAGGCGTGTCCAAACTTTTGACTGTTACTGCACGCACATACCAACATAGGAATTGGGTAAAATACTAACACAAGACTGATGGAGAATCTGAAATGAAAATATGTTACATATGAGAATGTGTGACCTTGCTGATACCGTCCTCCAGCCTGGCGGCCTCGTCACGGGTGTGGTCCAGCTCCACATGCAGCTGAGCAGACTCCGCCTCTGCCCTCTCCTTGTCCCTCCTCTCGCTTTCCAGCTGGTGGCGGATGTCCATCTTGTCCCCGGCATTGTGGATGGAGTAGAGGTCAGCCACCCTCTGTCTCTCCTGCTCCAGCTGGGCCCTGCATCGAGCCAACTCCGCCTGCTCCCCCCCGGCCGCCTCCCTCAGGACCTCCAGCTCTGTGGCCGCTGCTGCCCTATCCCTGCGCTCCATCTCAGCCTGCCGCTCAGCCATGTGCACCCTCTCCTTTAGCGCTGATATCAGGCCCTGGGCTTCTGCGTTGTCCTGCTCGGCCATTTTCAGTGCCCCGCTCAGGCGCTGCTGCACCCCCAGCAGCTGCTCCCTCTCGAAGTGGGTCCCATCAGTCAGGTCCACGTAGCGGCGCTCCAGCTCCAGGTAGCGGCTGCTCTTAGTGTCCTCCTCGTCGACCGGGGCGTAGGCCACGCGGTGCTCGTCCAGCAGGCCCCGGAAGTAGTCCATCTGCTGGCCGTACAACTCCAGCCGGTCACCTTGCTGGCACAAGGAGTCCACCAGGATGACCCGCTCCTCGCCCAGCCGCTCGTTCTCTGTGCTTAGTTCCTGGGTGATCTGCTGCAGGTCGGCCAGCTCCTGTAGTGTGGCCTGGAGCTCCTCAGAGGTGCAGTGCTGGTTCTCCTCCATCTGGTGAATGCGCTCCGTTAGACAGGCCACCGACACCTCGCTGGTGTTGCCATTGCTGCCTCTACGGGAGCGCTCGCAGTGACTCGGTGGCCCGCCCTCTGACTCAGAGGAGGAGCAGCAGGCAGAGGCAGAACCAGAGGGGGCGTCCAGGGCGTCATCGCTGGAGGTGATCGGCTGGTAGGCTTCGCTGCACTCGCTGTCGGCTGCCTCAGGGGAGATGGCTCGCCGGGGGTCCAGAAGGTCTTCATTGGAGCCGCAGGCAGAGCTGTGCGGGGAGACCCCATGTTGAAAAGAGGCCCGTTGGAACCCTCCATCTCTGCCACCGCTGGCTGGGGGAAGCTCTGGGCTGAGGCAGGAGTCTCGCGGGGCTTTGAGGGAGCAGTCCAGCCTCTGTTCCAGGGAGAAACCCAGGGCATTGAGGCGGTCCTTCAGCATGCGGTTCTCACTCTTTAGCATGTTCAGTTCCCCGCGGATCCCCTGGTTCTGGTCCTGCAGCAAGAGCAGGGTGGACTCAACGTCTGTATAGATGAGCGGAGTAGGGGCTTCTTTCTTCTGTTCCTGTGGGGGCTCAGCCTCAGCAGTCTCCTCTCCCTCGCCCCTCTCTCTGCTCCCCCCATCCTCCTCAGGCAGGCCTAGCTGGACACGGACGGCCCGCAGCTCGGTGCGCAGTTGGAGGATCTCCACGTCTTTGCTCTTGGCCAGGCCCAGCAGGTCCTTCACCCTGCTCTCCAGGACAGTCTTATTGCTGAGCTGCCCATCCGACCTGGACTTGCTCATACGGGACTCGGACTCAGTCATGGCCCGGCTGCGGACTCTCTTGGGCGGTGCCAAGGCATCCGAGGGTCCGGAGAGCTTCCTGCTGGCGGTGCCAGTTCTGGAGCGTTCTCGCAGGCCCTCCCGGGATGAACCGGGCTCCTTCACCACAGAGGAGGTCCCACGCTTGCCTGAGGAGTACACTACAACACGTTATTGAAGGTAAAGAAGTTAGAGCTAAATCACAAACCAGAGTGTAGTCTGTTTGTAGCTCTATGGTTGATGTACCTGAGCTAGTCTTTGTCTTGCCCTCTGGGCTGCTGGTACATGTAGTGGAAGAGGTTGAAGAGTGGGCAGAACTAGTCTTCTTGAACTTAGCAACAGTGCTGATCCCAGCAGAGGCTCCACTGCCTACTGTTGTTGCTGATGACAAGTCATCGCTGCTCTTCGCCTGGCCAAAGAGAAAGATGATAGTTAACACACCACCTATTGGACCTATAAAGATAATTGGCTTCATGGTTGCTCTTTGTATGTAGCCAAAGTGCATGCACGGTTATTTGCATGTGCCTTCTGCATTTGTACCTTAGAGAGTGGTGCAGTAGAGGAGGTCTTGGCCGTATTCTTGCCGGCTGTGCCCATGTTGGCGCCCTCAGGCTTGACTCTCTCCCCAGTCTGGGCCTTAGTGCCTGCTGCCGTGGCTTTGGATACGCCGGCCACTGGCCTGGTCGTCTTCCTCATACTGGGCTCTAGGTTTCTCAGACATTTACAATGCAATCTGTGTGGAACAAAAACACACAAGCATACAGGAGTTAATAACAGGATGAGGTGGTAACGCATGCATCACAGAGGGTTTCTAGTTTCTCAGTCAGAGGAAAAACTATTTCATTATTATGCCATAATTAACATCAGTGAACAACCTCTTACAACTAACGTAAATATTGAACCCACACAAAACGCAGCCTACAACTACAAGAATTATAGTAGGCAGCCCAACAGTCTAAAAACTAGTTTGTAAATCATTTGTTTTAAATCAATTTCCAGAATAAGCAATTAGCCTAGATTGCCTTTTTAAAAATCCAGTTAGTTACGTGATGCCTGTGGCAGTAGTTTTCTTTGGAGAACACGGTCTGTCATCTATGGGCTAGCTAGTAACTAAGGAGTTGCTGTCTAGTCTGGAGTACGGACAAAATGACTTTACAGTTCTTCTGTGCTGTGGTCGATGCTATTTATGTTCAAACGCCAGCCAGCACTACATCCTTCTCAGACACTGACTCACACGAGGGAGTGGTCATTGGATGCAGATCTGAAAGCACACGAGGCGTGTGACTGGAGGTCTCAGGCCTGTAGCTACAGTTGAAGAAGTCGGAAGTTTACATAAACCTTAGCCAAATACATTTACACTAATTTTTTCACAATTTCTGTGAAAAAAATGTATCCTAGAAAAATCCCTGTCTTAGGTCAGTTAAGATCACCACTTTATTTTAAGAATGTGAAATGTCAGAATAATAGTAGATTTAATGATTTATTTCATCACATTCCCAGTGGGTCAGAAGTTTACATACATTCAATTAGTATTTGGTAGCATGGCTTTTAAATTGTTTAACTTGGGTCAAACATTTTGGGTAGCCTTCCACAAGCTTCCCACAATAAGTTGGGTGAATTTTGGCCCATTCCTCCTGACAGAGCTGGCGTAACTGAGTCAGGTTTGTAGGCCTCCTTGCTCGCACACGCTTTTTCAGTTCTGCAAAACAATTTTTTCTATGGGATTGAGGTCAAGGCTTTGTGATGGCCACTCCAATACCTTGACTTTGTTGTCCTTAAGCCATTTTGCCACAACTTTGGAAGTATGCTTGGGGTCATTGTCCATTTGGAAGACCCATTTGCAACCAAGCTTTAACTTCCTGACTGATGTCTTCAGATGTTGCTTCAATATATCCACATCATTTTCCTCCCTCATGATGCCACCTATTTTGTGAAGTGGACCAGTCCCTCCTGCAGCAAAGCACCCCCACAGCATGATGCTGCCACCCCCGTGCTTCACGGTTGGGATGGTATTCTTTGGCTTGCAAGCCTCCCCCTTTTTCCTCCAAACATAATGATGGTCATTATGGCCAAACAGTTCTATAAAAAAAATTTAATCAGACCAGAGGACATTTCTCCAAAAAGTACAATCTTTGTCCCCATGTGCAGTTGCAAACCGTAGTCTGGTTGTTTTATGGCGGTTTTGGAGCAGTGGCTTCTTCCTTGCCGAGTGGTCTTTCAGGTTATGTCGATATTGGACTCGTTTTACTGTGGATATAGATACTTTTGTACCCGTTTCCTCCGGCATCTTCACACGGTCCTTTGCTGTTGTTCTGGGATTGATTTGCACTTTTCGCACCAAAGTACGTTCATCTCTAGGAGACAGAACGCGTCTCCTTCCTGAGCGGTATGACGGCTGCGTGGTCCCATGGTGTTTACACTTGCATACTATTGTTTGTACAGATGAACGTGGTACCTTCAGGCGAAATTGCTCCAAAGGATGAACCAGACTTGTGGAGGTCTACAAATGTTTTTCTGAGGTCTTTGCTGATTTCCCCATGATGTCAAGCAAAGAGGCACTGAGTTTGAAGGTAGGCCTTGAAATACATCCACAGGTACACCTCCAATTGACTCAAATGATGTCAATTAGCCTATCAAAAGCTTCTAAAGCCATGACATCGTTTTCTGGAATTTTCCAAGCTGTTTAAAGGCACAGTCAAGTTAGTGCTTGTAAACTTTTGACCCACTGGAATTGTGATACAGTGAATTATAAGTGAAATAATCTGTCTGTAAACAATTGTTTGAAAAATTACTTGTGTCATGCACAAAGTAGATGTCCTAACTGACTTGCCAAAACCATAGTTTGTTAACAAGAAATTAGTGAAAAACGAGTTAATGATTCCAACCTAAGTGTATGTAAACTTCCGACTTCAACTGTATCTGCCTCTTATCACAACATCACGAGGAGGTTGTACTGTAGCTGCCTCTTATCACAACATCACATGTACTGTAGCTGCAGCAGTAATGGTGGTCTGGGCAGGTCGACTGGGCCTTACGAGGCATGAGGAGCCTGTGTGTGCAGGCCTATAACGGTGCCCAGACAATGAGGAAAAACACTCACTTTCAGTTGGCTTATGTCTAAGATGGCGACCCTCTTTTTCTTCAAGATAAGACTGATTATTCACATTGATCTTCATCACCTAGACTGAAGCACATATTGCCTGACTGACGAACAGTCTGTAAGTCCCCATTCCCAGATCAGTCTATTCATACCACAGATAAAGCTGGACCATTATAACCACTACCCTGCAAAACCACACAAGATAGCTTTGAACATTTTTACAAAGACAGGTATACCCATAGTAACCATAACATTTCCTCTCCCCAGCCCCCTTCCCTTATCTTTGAACTAGATCCGTTTGAACTGTAGACAAAGCAACTAGATGTCTAGAGACACACCCAACCTAACAGACATCTGCCCACCCACATGGTTCACTGACTGAGTTGGGGCATCCAGTAACAGGGAGTATCCTTGTAGTGCATCATGTTCAAACAACAAGAGGCAGGATATCAACACCACCCTGAGTCAGATAGTTTCTAGAAAGGCTTACTGAGGATGCAGCCAGAATCAGAATTGGTGGCAGTTGTGAAAACCTCATCTTTCAGGCTCCTTCTGTAGAGTGAAGTATTATGATAAAGTATCAGTACCAGAAGAATTTAGCCTAGTCTAATTGTTTTACCAAAAAAGGAAATACATAGCCTAAGCTACAGTCAATAAACATCCTGGGCTGGCCATGGTGAGCTTTATGATATTAGTACCAGGGCGTCGAGGTAGAAATGTTTGCGCTGAAGATGGATCGGACAATAAGACTAGAAAATTATACCATAGCTGGAATTCTGGAGTTGAAGAGTAGAGGGAATGGGACGACAGGGTAATACCACTCAGTATGCACTAGCATAACTCAGTGTTGTGTGTAGGACATACTTTCTTCATTTGAAATGAGGGAGTAACACACACACAGACAACGGAACAAGTATAGCCAACTCAGCAATTTTAAAGGGCAGTGTTTCTGTTGTTTCAAGTCCATGTGTTAAAAAGCTTTACCTGTTAACTGCAACATAAAATGCAACTGTTGTTCTGAAATGTAGCCTATTCTTTTAAAAGCTTTCTCAATGCACTCTCAGCCTAAAACTTGAATCAGTTGCCTAAGATTAAAATCTAATTTGAAAAGAATATGATCACAGCGGAGAGCCCAAGGGTGAGCCAGCGTCTAATGACTGAGCCTGACCTTGAGTGAGCCACTGACTGGGTAAAAGTCTGAGCTTAGACTGGTGTCTTTGGATCCCCACTGAGTCTGGCTGACTGTAATTTCCTATTGACCTAATTAAAGCCAATACTAAATCAGACCAAATAGATACTGGAGGAAGTGAGGGGGGACTATGAATGCATAGTATGGTTTGTACAAGGCCTATATAGATTGGTGCTGCTGAGGGTGGAGAACAGACAAAAGTTTGACACAACCACCAGGAAACAACTCTAGAAAGCAAAGAGAGACAGAGGTCGGATGGGAGGGGGGGGGGTTGATATGTGGAGCCGGAAGAAAAGAGAGCAGATGAATGATACAATCAAGTTAGTTGCTGACTAACAGATTGAGCATTGCTTGAGTGTGACTCTCAGTCTCTCACACAGGACAGTAACAACTGCTTGTATGCCCTAACCCTGCTGAATACCACAGATGAACCTTGTTCACTATGGCAGGGGTAGGATGCAGAGGTGCCAGGTTTTCAAAACACTTCTGTCTGTTTTAAGAGAGCAGCTGCACCATTATTTACAGCACCAGATGGCTCCTGACAGATCTCATATCATATCAAGGTTTAATTTGCAGAACACCGTGTTGAGCATCACAGAAGAGGAATACATAAAGAATATTGTCACGAAAGCCAGATCATCCACAAGGCCAGAAAAACATGATAACGCAAGAAGAACATGATTCCAGTGTTTCCCCTATATGCATTTAGCAGTGGCGGATTCACTGTCCATGCTACGGTTACATAGATAGAGAACAGGCATAGGCTACATTTGCTGCTCCACAATACACTTAGGCTGACTGTTTCAATGCATACACAGCGTGAGAGAATAAAACCACACTGACTGGATAGTCTCTCTACTGCCTCAAATTCCTCATCTTGCTCCTAAAAACGATGACCCTATAACACTGGCCCTCCTCTCTTCTCCTTTTCCCCCATAGCTTTAATAACACAAGCTGAAACCCCTTCCCCCATGTCCAGGGACCTCACGCAGGTTTGGAGGAATGTTGGGGATTTTTGGGGACATTGTGTGGCCCGGAATGTGCTGCAGGCAGCAAAAGTCAATACCAGTTGTCTGCTCAATAAACTATGTTAATTGCTTGCCAGACTGTGATTTTTACTGCACCATGTCAAATGATTCTTCATGCCAGTTACTATTTATTAATCTCAATCTATTCCAGGGTGCAGAATGGCACTAGAAGTAGCAAACTAATAAGGCTTAGTGTGACATGTAATGATCACAACAAAAGGTCACTGGCAGTCCCAATATATATTTGGTGGTTGCAGCTAAATGAGCATGACTACTCAAGAGATACATCTCCTTCACATAGTGTGAAACATCACATGAATGATAAATAGTTTGACAGGTCACTGATAGTGGACACACTACCATGGCTGACAGAACACACTACTATGATGTCAACCCTATTCTGACTTTATGCAATGTGATAGTATGGCTGCAATATAAATTGTGTCTCAATTTGGTCAAAACGAGTGATTTTTCTTTACCCTAACCCTTCTCATCTTTGTTAGGGGGGATGAAAGTAGCTAGCTAACGAAATGAAAAGACAACAGTAATGTTATTGTATTTTGTTATCTAGCATACTATTTAGTTAGCTAGGTAGATATGTATTGTTTCTATACATTGTAATTATCAGACACTGCTGGCTCGATGAAGTTACTGTAACGTTAGCTAGCTACGTTAAATCGTTAGCTAGCTAGCTAGCCACCTACAATACATGTAGCTAGCTAGTTACACACAAGCAATCACAATTTGAAAAACATCTAACACATTTTACCTGGAATTCTTTGGTAGAGATAATCGAATGACTCGGATACCATCGGTTTGAAGTTACAATATGCAGTTATTGGTCATTTCATGCACTCCATCCTCAGCGTCCCTGCCCCTTAATTTTCTCCATTGACAGGACACACACAGCATGAGCACCGTAGAGCGAGCATTCCCGATTAATGGTTGGAATTGTGGGACGTCGCCTGACAGATCCCTCTCCACGTCCTTTTTGGAATGTAGCAAATTATATGGTGGGGGCCATTACGATGAGGGGCCTAGGCATTCTCTGATGCACATGTCGAGGATAAAATGTGATAATAACGACATGTAGTGAATCTGTGATGCGGTGATATGTATGCGATCTGTAAAATCTAGTAGGGTCCAGGTCAAGATATGCTCAATTGAAGATATAAGGCATTGCCATATTTTTACATAGATAGCGATTTTATTTAACATTTTGTGTACAAACAGAGGCTGCAAATGCCTTCCAAACATGTATTTTTCTCAAACTACAGTATCCCTTTTTACAAACTGTCATGTCATGACATAACATGTATGTTGACCAGAAGGAAATAAATCTAAATTGAAAAACAGAAAAAAGGTCAAATGTATTTTTTTGTGGATGACCAGCAAGTACCATCATTTTAGCTTCACACAATTAACTAGAAAATGTGGAATAAAACACACATATTCCCAAGATGTCAAAATATGGTTTCAGGTCATTTAAAATACATTTAATAAGGGAGTGAATTATAATAACCTATTGCCAGGCTCATGTCAACTTACAAGGACTGAAAGAATGAATATTCATTCATCATACAGTATGCATACACTGAAATGCTAAAGTCGTACATAGAGTAATATATTCCATATTTTTAGACTTTAAAACATAGTACACATATTTAGAATAATCTTATGTTGACATATATTACTTTTTTATGAAAGAGGCAGGGTAAGTGACTAGCCCTATGAAGAATCACACTGACAATCAATAACCAAGTTCTCTTTCAGTTGAAGCCTAATTACTCAACTGTTTTATTAATATGATTAATCCTAAATGTATTGCCCAAACTTTGATGAACATCACAATAAATAAACCTAAGAACCCAATGTCTCTAGTATGATACATACAATACATATTGTACAACCATAAAACAAGGTTAGAGAGATGACTAACCTATATAAACTCAAATAACCTTCATCTTTCCTTGCAAATATTTTCCAAACCACAGAAAATGTCCTAAAGCATCACAGTGGGCAGTCTGGAGTAAAACCAAAAGGAACTGAAAGTGCAAGCCCCTCCAAATGAGATCATGTTTTGGATTAGTGACATGTTGATACATACAGTAGTTACAGTTAGGACAACAGATGGTTACAAACTGTTTGGCAGTTATTTGAAAAAACAAAGGACATCTTGCAAATGAACGATACACAGCATAGCATAGAGCCTTGAGAGATATTATCTATATATGAGTCAGATAACATGACAGTGAATTTTATAGTATAAGTATAGATACCACTTTGCCACTTTGCTACTACTAATATATTTTCCTTCAGATGAGGGTATTCATCTCCGTAAATACAGTAGACTTCATTTTACACAGAACTGGAACAGAAAAGCTGAAAATTAGTTATTTTGCTAATGTTGAGAGAGCTAAGGCAGAGTGAGGGTTATTGACCAAGCATTTCTGTGTCTGTCTCGTATGATTGCAAAAATGAATTGGGCTTAGCTTGGTATCATAATATTCAGATGAGATCTCCCACACGGGCTAATAGTACCATGAAGTGCGATACCAAACTCTACGTTCATGTATTGGTCTCAAAATAGGTGCCTTAAGGACAGATCTGTTTTCTCAAAAGGCGAGGGAGACTACAGCACCCCAGTAAGTCCCCTTACAGCAATTCCACTGACACATTGAAATCCACGGCATACGTTCTGAATAAAAGCTATAACGCGGAGGCACAATGGAGCAGAGCATGTCACATTGAGCACTAATTATATAAATCAAAGAGATCCAAATGAATGGTGAATGCACTGCCTTTCTCGCTCATAATCAATGGCTTCCTCCAATGTACAGTTATGTGTATGGGACATGTGAGGATATATTAGGACAAAATGTGTTACTAAAATTATGACTATGGCTATTAACTGGAGCTGATTTAATTGATATGTTAGCATATGGATAAGTCAGGATTTTAATTGTTATGTCTTAATTCTACTTTTTTACAGCAAATCGTCCCATTATTTCATTCACTCACTCACGCATGTGTGCGCATGAATGTTGCATGTACAACCACACACTCAGATGCCAGATTTTACACTAGCTACTGACAGTCAAAACTGTCGGAAATGTCTCTGCTAACTTCAAAATGTCGGAGTTCTTCATGAAATCTCAGTAGTGCAGACAGTAGTACAGACTGAGTTAGTAAACACATTACTTGTTAACAATTATCCAGCCAGAATGAAATATCATAACATATTTTAAGCTTGGTTATCAAAACCAAAACACTTGTTGGTCGATAACATCCTGCTGCCCAATATAACAATATGTTTATGACAACACACAGAAGAAAATAACTTTAATCAAACAGGCCTGCATGCCTGCAGGTACTGAAATGAAAACCATTCTAATATAATCTTCTCTTCTTTCCTTCCAAACAAAATATTCTAAGAGCATTTTCTTTTCCATGGCCCTTTGGTGGGTTACTAGCAGGCAGACCAGGAGGGAGAAGAGCTTAAGGAAGGGTGTAGAGGACAGTTAATGACAGCTGTCCAGCCACCCTCATAAATATGGGTGAGAAAAGGATGGGTCACTTTCATTGAAAAGAAGATAAACAAGTATTCCTTCATAACATCAACAGAATGGTCCACTTTGGATAAGATGTAGAGCACCCACAATTTAGCGCAACTTGTTTGAAACAGGTTAATTCTTTTCATTTTCATGAGAATAACTGTCTCCACCAACACAGCTGTAGAGAGGAAACATGTTATTGTTGTAAGTTGTATAAAGGGAACATGTTATTATTGTAAATTGTAGAGAGGAAACATGTTATTGTTGTTCTGTATACAACTAAATGTACTGTTTTGTATCCTACTTCAGTAACACATCAATATTTCAGGGTGGGTGGTTGGGGACTGGAACACTCAAACAGATGAAGAGGGGTTGTGACATTGGCATTCAAAGATGGAGTCTTACCTTCATGATGGATAAATGGCTAACATTAGGCTGGACAAAACTGCAGTTATTCCCACAACAAGGCTACATCCTGGTTACATAGGCAGCATATGATCTCCCATCACCTCAGACCTCCAGGACTCAAGTCTGTAACCTATACCACCTTCATCAAATCAAAACAAACACATAGAAAAAAACATGTAGACTTCTGCCCCCCCCCCCCAGTTTTTCTTCTTCATAAATTATAATCATAACAATGATTATTACACTGTTAAAATAAGTAAAATAAAACAATTATAGCATTATGATTATGTACATACTGTACTGTATCTGTAAATACAATAGTTTTATTTTATCCCAAACAACAGATCATTTTGGCAAGATCTCCGATGTTACCATGAGGACATCTCCGGACTAAGGATATGAATGCAGACAAACTCCTATGTTAGAACATCTATTGCTTCCTGGGTATTTAAGCTGAGGACTACTTGAAACACAACGAACACAAAAAGGGGGAATTGCTTTATGGTCCAAACTGTAGGCAGTCTTATTATAATTGATAGATAATCTGTTTCTGTCAACTGTTCCTATTTCACAAATGCCTTTGTTGCAGTCTCCCTGTCTCTGCCTTTGTCCAAGGCTTGTTTACCTTGTAAACACTTTTTTGATGTTGTGAGTGGTGGATTCCTGGGACACACAAATAGACTGGTGATCCTGACAGCTCTGGATGTTCCTGTTTAAAAGTCTTCAGAGAAACCCAGATGTTCCTTTCCAACATAACTCTCGTAGCATTGTGGTCCTGATGTATCATGTGTAAAACATACGGTTTGAATCTCTTCAGCAGTGGATTAAGAAATAACTCAACATTTGAAAAGGCTAAACACAACGCTGTGCAGGCTCTGCCTGTTTTTCTGCCTACAAAGCAGGAGCCAATAGCACCAAAAAAAAAAAAAAAAACCTTGGACACTCTTTTCCCCTACATGCTGATCAGACTCAAATTGAAGTGTTTCATTTATGGTTGCAGCAGGCATGTTCAGTAGTGGCATTCATTCCGTACACTGTACACAAGCTGTGGAGCTTCGACATGAGAGCGAAGAGACAGAGCGAGGAGAGGAGGATATGTTGCGTCAGAGAGGCACAAAGAGTCACACTGGCTATTGGGTGTGATGTATTAATGCGTTATCGTCATCAGATATGTGTGGTACAACAGAGGATTGGTGTCCACCCTCTTGTTCTCAGAGGGGTGGTGGCGCCCTCTGCAAGGTTTGTCCAGAATCAGTGCAGAATACATCTCCTGCTACAGTCCAGCAAAGGCCATTCTCACTCTCAGTAGCCTTCCCAAACGGACATACTGTACTGTAGACTCAGTTTGAGTCGACGTCTCCATCTCACCCTCTCTCCCCCATTGTCTTCATGATGGGAACCTGTGGAACACTCTACACTTCGGTGGAGAAGAGGATGCTCTGACGCTTACTGTCCGGCGTGGGGATGGTCTCCAGCTGGAGGAAGTACAGCAACACCTGGACCTGGAGGGACAGACGGACAGTTAGAGGGACATCAATATCAAAGAAGAGAGATGGGGTGAGGAACAGAGACTATATCGCCTACTTGTGACATGACCTCCAGGGACCAGCTGTCTCCCATGCTGATAGGCTGCGTGGGGTTGGTGGGGATCTTGCTGTCCTTCTCTGCAGGCCGCAGCAGGGTGGGGCCAAACACTGTGGCCAGGTTGTGGAGTGACATCTTGTTGATGCTCTCCTTGTCAGCCACCCTGGGGAGCAGGGAGAGACAGAGGGTGAATGGCGGCTCATGGTAATACACCAAGTGAAAGGACCTAATAATCACCGTTTTACTTATTCAAAGAAAGAGTTTGGGATCTGCTTGTCTCTAAATGCCTGTGTTTGTCTGTACATAGCTCTATGTCTGTGGTAGCTCTATGTCTGTGGTAGCTCTATGTCTGTGGTAGCTCTATGACTGTGGTAGCTCTATGTCTGTGGTAGCTCTATGACTGTGGTAGCTCTATGACTGTGGTAGCTCTATGTCTGTGGTAGGTCTATGACTGTGGTAGCTCTATGTCTGTGGTAGCTCTATGTCTGTGGTAGCTCTATGACTGTGGTAGGTCTATGTCTGTGGTAGCTCTATGTCTGTGGTAGCTCTATGTCTGTGGTAGCTCTATGTCTGTGGTAGCGCTATGTCTGTGGTAGCGCTATGACTGTGGTAGCTCTATGTCTGTGGTAGCTCTATGTCTGTGGTAGCTCTATGACTGTGGTAGCTCTATGACTGTGGTAGCTCTATGACTGTGTGTCTGTCTGTGTGTACCTCTTCAAGTGATCCAGCAGGAAGAGGAATGTGACCAGGTTGGGTTCTGGCAGTGACAGCAGTAGATTCAGCATGCAGCTCTCTTTGGCAACGCTGTCAGACAGGGCTGCAGACAGAGAGACAGAGATTCACACATTAACCTGAGTGCTAAGTTATACCATGATAATACTATAGGTACAGTACCAGTCAAAAGTTTGGACACACCTACTCATTCAAGGGTTTTCCATTATTTTTACTATTTTCTACATTCTAGAATAATAGTTAAGACATCACAACTATGAAATAACTCATATCGAATCATGTAGTAAGCAAAAAAAGTGTTAAACAAATCAATATTTTATATTTGAGATTCTTCAAAGTAGCCACCCTTTGCCTTGATGACAGCTTTGCACACTTTTGGCATTCTCTCAACCAGCTTCATGAGGTAGTCACCTGGAATATATTTCAATTAACAGGTGTGCCTTGCTAAAAGTTAATTTGTGGAATTTCTTTCCTTCTTAATGGGTTTGAGCCAATCAGTTGTGTTGTGACATGGTAGGGGTGGTATACATAAGATAGTCTTTTACCAAATAGGCCTATGTCCATATTATGACAAGAACAGCTCAAATAAGCAAAGAGAAACAACAGTCCATCATTACTTTAAGACATGAAGATCAGTCATTTCAGAAAACTTCAAGAACTTTGAAAAAAAATTCAGGCGCAGTTGCTATGATGAAACTGGCTCTCATGAGGACCTCCACAGGAAAGGGAGACCCAGAGTTACCTCTGCTGCAGATGATAAGTTCATTAGAGTAAACTGTACCTCAGATTGCAGCCCAAATAAATGCTTCACAGAGTTCAAGTAACAGACATCTCAACATCAACTGTTCAGAGGTGACTGCGTGAATCAGGCCTTCATGGTCAAATTGCTGCAAAGAAACCAGTACTAAAGGACACCAATAAGAAGAAGAGACTTGCTTGGCCAAGAAACACGAGCAATGGACATTATACCGGTGGAAATCTGTCCTTTGGTCTGATGAGTCCAAATTTGAGATTTTTGGTTCCAAACCCCGTGTCTTTGTGAGACGCAGAGTAGGTGAACGGATGATCTCCACTAGAGGTCGACCGATTATGATTTTTCAACGCCGATACCGATTATTGGAGGACAAAAAAAAGCTGATACCGGTTAATCGGCCGATTCTTTATATATTTGTGCATAAATGACAATTACAACAATCCTGAATGAACAATGAACACTTTTATTTTAACTTAATATAATACATAAATAAAATCAATTTAGTCTCAAATAAATAATGAAACATGTTCAATTTGGTTTAAATAATGCAAAAACACAGTGTTGGAGAAGAAAGAAAAAGTGCAATATGTGCCATGCTCAGAACATGAGAACTTATGAAAGCTAGTGGTTCCTTATAACATGAGTCTTCAATATTCCCAGTTAAGAAGTTTTAGGTTGTAGTTATTATAGGAATTATAGGACTATTTCTCTCTATACCATTTGTATTTCATATACCTTTGACTATTGGATGTTCTTATAGGCACTTTAGTATTTATTGCCAGCCTAATCTCGGAGGTTGATAGGCTTGAAGTCATAAACAGCGCTGAGAATCAAGCATTGCTTAGAGATGCTGTTTGAATGAATGCTTACGAGCCTGCTGCTGCCTACCACCGCTCAGTCAGACTGCTCTATCAAATCATATACCTAATTATAATATAATAAACACACAGAAATATGACCCTTTGGTCATTAATATGGTCAAATCCGGAAACAATCATTTAGAAAACAAAACGTTTATTCTTTCAGTGAAATACGGAACCGTTACAGGTGGCAATCCTAAGTCTAAATATTGCTGTTACATTGCACAACCTTCAATGTTATGTCATAATTATGTAAAATTCTGGCAAATTAATTACGGTCTTTGTTAGGAATAAATGGCCTTTCAACAGTTGAGCCAGGTGGCCCAAACTGCTGCATATACCCTGACTCTGCTTGCACTGAACGCAAGAGAAGTGACACAATTTCCCTAGTTAATATTGCCTGCTAACATTAATTTATTTTAACTACATATGCAGGTTTAAAAATATATACTTGTGTATTGATTTTAAGAAAGGCATTGATGTTTATGGTTAGGTTTATGGTTATGTTTATGGTTATGGTTGCAACGATTGTGCTTTTTTTGCGAGTGCGCTTTTGTTAAATCATCACCCGTTTGGCGAAGTTGAAGTAGGCTGTGATTCGATAATAAATTAACAGCCACCGCATTGATTATATGCAACGCAGAACAAGCTAGTTAACTTAGTAATATCATCAACCATGTGTAGTTAACTAGTGATTATGTAAATATTTATTGTTTTTTATAAGATAAGTTTAATGCTGGCTAGCAACTTACCATGGCTCCTTGCAGCCACAAGGTCCTTTTGATGCTGCACTCGCGTAACAGTTGGTCAACCTGCCACGCAGTCTCTCCGTGTATTGTAATGTAATCGGCCATAATCGGCATCCAAAAAGGCCGATTACCGATTGTTATGAAAATTTGAAATCGGCCCTAATTAATCGCCCATGCAGATTAATCGGACGACCTCTAATCTCCACATGTGTGGTTCGCACGTGAAGCATGGAAGAGGAGGTGTGATGGTGCTTTGCTGGTGACACTGTCAGTGATTTATTTGGAATTCAAGGCACACTTAACCAGCATGGCTACCACAGCATTCTGTAGCGATACATCATCCCATCTGGTTTGCGCTTAATTGGGACTATCATTTGTTTTTCAACAGGACAATGACCCAAAACACACCTCCAGGCTATTTGACCAAGGAGAGTGATGGTGTGCTACATCAGATTATCTGGCGTCCACAATCACCACAGAGTGAAGGAAAATCAGCCATCAAGGGCTCAGCATATGTGGGAACTCCTTCAAGACTGTTGGAAAAGCATTCCTCATGAAGCTGGTTGAGAGAATGCCAAGAGTGTGCAAAGCTGTCATCAAGGCAAAGGGTGGCTACTTTGAAGAATGTACACTTTTTTGGTTACTGCATGATTCCATATGTGTTATTTCATAGTTTAGATGTCTTCACTATTATTCTACAATGTAGAAAATAGTAAAAATATAGAAAAACCCTGGAATGAGTAGGTTTTGACTGGTACTGTATAAGTGGCTGTTGGCCCTGTCAAAGGCCTGTGACTGACCAATGCCTCCTGCGAAGTTGGGGTACAGGTCGTCAGTGAAGAGGGGTTCTGGCAGCTCTCTGAAGTACAGCTTCAGAGTCCCGGCGATGGCGTTCACATCCATCTCACTCATCATCACAGACACGTCTTTGTTGTCTGTGGGAAAGATGGCAATGCTCAGAAAGACAGGTAGAAAGTGTAGCCATGGCAACGGCGGATGGGGAGGCCATTCACAAAAACACACTGCACTTCAGATCATTGGCAGTAAGACATTGGCTGAGAACGCAACATACCCCCCAAACTAAGCTGTAAATGTCATAATCAGAGAAATCACCACACACGAGTGCACACACAAACGTTCCTACACACGCACACAAATACACAAAATGCTAACACTAGCACACCCACACATAGGAATTAGTAAGCCTACACAAGAAAATAAACTGGGTTAAGCACTTGACATATGGAAAATGTACCCATGATTCCCAACAACGGAGCACCATAATCAGAAGTTGACCTAGGGGACAGAGCAGGGTAAGACACATTGATTCTACAGTAGTCAGTCCAATAGACTTGAATTTACAAGGGAGTGCACAGAGAGGCTAGCCTGATGGAACCAGCCTGATGGAAGCGGCCTGATTGCCGCATTCATTACTGTATTTCACTTCACGTATCAAGGCTGGTTCCACCAAGCTACAGAAAGTCCACAGAGAGTATGCCATATGCTATACTGTAGCCTATTCCCACTTCCAGGGCTTTATTAAGAGGGGGAGCCAGGGGGAAGTAAGGCCTTGGTACTCACTGGTGTCGAAGGCAGCCTTCAGGACCTGGATGTCTGTAGCTACCCCTGAGACCCGGTAGATGCCCACCTCCTCCATCCCCCTCCGCTCAATCTCCTCCAGACACTGTCTGACGATATAGGGCACCTTGGAGTGCTCCCGTCTGGCATGGGGAAATACACAGACAGACAGACAGACAGACAGACAGACAGACAGACAGACAGACAGACAGACAGACAGACAGACAGACAGACAGACAGACAGACAGACAGACAGACAGACAGACAGACAGACAGACAGACAGACAGACAGACAGACAGACAGACAGACAGACAGACAGACAGACAGACAGACAGACAATTAAGTAATAACATACCATGGGGATATTTTTCTGTTGGATGCACAGTTGCACACTAATTGCATCTTTAAATGTAATAGTATCAAAAATGTGTGAGCAATTATTAAAACAACAAAAAACATTCCCACTGACAATGAGGTGTACTGCTGGCTGTCGCTGCATTGTTGTAGTATGTGAATGCAAAATATAAACACACATTGACTTCGTACTTTATCATGTTTATTATTATCATGGCGACAAAATGCACAACTACCGCTGTGTGTGTTGTTGTGAGTTCACGGACTACAGCGCGCAGGTCGAGCTGGCAGTGGCAGGCAGCTCTGCAGTGATGTTTGTTCTCTGTTGGTGTTATTGGTGACATGCTGTCTCTCCAGCCTTAACTGGCCATGCTGTTTAACCTTATTAGTCCTCTCGTTACTAGCAATCCTCATTAGCGTCACTCACCAACATTGGCAACAAACCTAACCTCAACTGCTCTCTCTCTCTCTCCCACACTCCCCTCTGTCTGTCTGTGTGCCCACTGCCCACTCTACCCTGAGCCTACTGCCCATAGTGACAGTGCCGCTGCTGCCAACCGCCCTGCAGAGCATGCTGCCAGGCCATGCCAGGTGAGGCCAGGGGACAACTGAGGGACTGTCTGAGGATGGGTACACCGCCTGCCAGGTGCCTGCTCAGTGCCCCATGCCAAGGGCCATTAAGACAGTCTCTCCATAGATAGACACTACCAAAGTATGCATCACCAAAGTGTGCACACATAGGAGTCTGTGTAGAGTAGTAGTAGCCACAACCAATAATACTTACAAGATCATAAAAGATCACTATCTATCTAACTGCTGCAAAAGGGAGATCTACTGGTGGAGGGACATACAAGGCAAAAAGGCACGTTAAGAGTAACATCTTTGTTTATATTGATTTAGGACTAAATTACAACCACTCAAGATTCAAAGACTTACACAGTATATTCAGTATACATGAACTAGGTCAGACTTACACAGTATATTCAGTATACATGAACTAGGTCAAGCTGGGAGGTATTTCCCTCATTTACCCTAAGCAAGTATAGTGTACAGGTCTGTATTAGTGTCTGGTATGATTCTAGACTAACTAAATACTAATTGTATGCCTAGGGCCTCAGAGCTTGTGTGTATTTTCCAGTAAAGACATGTGGCATGGGGGAGTGAGTGAGTGGTGACATGGGAATGTAGTTGGGATTATCTGGATTGAAAGGCTCACAATCTCCACAGGGGGTCCTGTCCGTCCCTCTACCTCCCTCCTCTCCTCCCCATCTTCTCCCTCCTCCTTTCCTCAGAGAGATTCTCTGGCTGTGTTACAGCAGGCTTTCTGCATGGTTACCATATACAGTTGAAGTCAGAAGTTAACATATACCTGAGCCAAATAGATTTAAACTCAGTTTCACAATTTCTGACATTTAATCGTAGTAAAAATTCCCTGTCTTAGGCTAGTTAGGATCACCACTTTATTTTAAGAATGTGAAATGTCAGAATAATAGAAGAGAGAATGATTTATTTAAGCTTTTATTTCTTTCATCACATTCCCAGTGGGTCAGAAGTTTACATACACTCAATTAGCATTTGGTAGCATGGCCTTTAAATTGTTTAACTTGGCTCAAACCTTTCGGGTAGCCTTCCACAAGCTTCCCACAATAAGTTGGGTGAATTTAGGCCCATTCCTCCTGACAGAGCTGGTGTAACTGATTCAGGTTTGTAGGCCTTCTTGCTCACACACGCTTTTTCAGTTCTGCTCACAAATTTTCTATAGGATTGAGGTCAGGGCTTTGTGATGGCCACTCCAATACCTTGACTTTGTTGTCCTTAAGCCATTTTGCCACAACTTTGGAAGTATGCTTGGGGTCATTGTCCATTTGGAAGACCCATTTGCAACCAAGCTTTAACTTCCTGACTGATGTCTTCAGATGTTGCTTCAATATATCCACATCATTTTCCTCCCTCATGATGCCATCTATTTTGTGAAGTGCAATAGTCCCTCCTGCAGCAAAGCACCCCCACAACATGATGCTGCCACCCCCATGCGTCACGGTTGGGATGGTGTTCTTCGGCTTGCAAGCCTCCTCCTTTTTCCTCCAAACATAACGATGGTCATTATGGCCAAACAGTTCCATTTGTTTTTCATCGGACCAGAGGACATTTCTCCAAAAAGTACAATCTTTGTCCCCATGTGCAGTTGAAAACCGTAGTCTGGCTTTTTTATGGCGGTTTTGGAGCAGTGGCTTCTTCCTTGCTGAGCGGCCTTTCAGGTTATGTCAATATAGGACTCGTTTTACTGTGGATATAGATACTTTTGTACCTGTTTCCTCCGGCATCTTCACAAGGTCCTTTGCTGTTGTTCTGGGATTGATTTGCACTTTTCGCACCAAAGTACGTTCATCTCTAGGAGACAGAACGTGTCTCCTTCCTGAGCGTTATGACGGCTGCATGGTCCTATGGTGTTTATACTTGCGTACTATTGTTTGTACAGATGAACGTGGTACCTTCTGGCATTTGGAAATTGCTCGCAAGGATGAACCAGACTTGTGGAGGTCTACAATTGGCTGATTTCTTTTGATTTTCCCATCATGTCAAGCAAAGAGGCACTGAGTTTGAAGGTAGGCCTTGAAATACATCCACAGGTACACCTCCAATTGACTCAAATTATGTCAATTAGCCTATCAGAAGCTTCTAAAGCCATGACATCGTTTTCTGGAATTTTCCAAGCTGTTTTCTGGAATTTTCCAAACTGTTTAAAGGCATAGTCAACTTAGTGTATGTAAACTTCTGACCCCACTGGAATTGTGATACAGTGAATTATAAGTGAAATAATCTGTCTGTAAACAATTGTTGGAAAAATTACTTGTGTCATGCACAAAGTAGATGTCCTAACCAACTTGCCAAAACTATAGTTTGTTAACAAGACATTTGTGGAGTGGTTGAAAAAACGAGTTTTAATGACTCCAACCTAAGTGTATGTAAACTTCTGACATCAACTGTAGGTGGTCAGAGAGTGTGCTCAGGATATATTTATATGAGGGGAATATTGAACTCACTTGGTCACTGTGGAAATCTTGATTCCGAACACGCCCATGGGTTTCCGTGACGGCATCCTCTTCAGACTGAACTCTCGGCTGGTAAACTTCATAGAAAGATTTACCTCCATCTGAAGCAATGGGAGAAAGGGTGAAATGACAGTTTAAACCAGTTTACAATGACAACAGATGGTTAGTTAGTAAAGATAAGAAGCAGATCAGTTAAGGATAAGAGTTAAGGATAAGAGTTAAGGATAAGAGTTAACAACCAACATTTATAGGATCACATGGCATGGCACAAACACAGACTCCTCCTTTTAACGGTGCCGACACACTCACACACACACTCACCCCGGTCATGGGGATGACCGTTCTCTGCCAGTCTTTGGCTTGGAGCGTCTGGGGATCAAGCTGGAGGGAGAAAAACCAGATGGTTGGTTAGTACACCAATACACACAGACACTAACAGACTCAAACACACATACAGACAAGAAAACACCAACATTAGGCTACCATCATCAATGCACACACACGCACACGCACACTTGCCAAATTCCCCTCCCCGTATATATCATTTGTTTCTGTCAAACTATTGAACATCAGTTGTCCTATCAGTGAGTGGGGTTACCATGCGTCTCAGCAGGGCACTGCGTACACACCTCCATGGCTCTGACCCCCCCCGCAGTAGGTCGCCCCAGGCTGGAGACCTCCTGTCCCCTCTCCCTCTCCATAGTGTCCTCCACACTGACACTGCTGCAGTGTCTGGCCAACAGAGTGCAGGCCTTGCATCCCATCTCCTCTGTCCTCAACTACTTCACCTGTCATGGATCTCTGTGTAGAGAGACTGACAAAGTCTCCAAACTAGTAAGATATTCTTTACCCAGTTGGCTTCAGTCTAGTGTACATGTTCTGTGGTATGAGGGAGTTGGTGGTAGATGCTCCTATCAGGCCCATACTGACCCTCTCATTCTTTTCTCCTCCTCTTTCTCTTTTGTTCCTCTTTCTTTCTTTCATTTCCTCCGTCAGTAGAGCTGTAGTCTCAGTAGGTGTGTATCCTGTCTCTGTGTGTAGCCTAACAGCCCAGTCGATAATGATCTCCAGTGGTCCAGGAAAGCTGTTTCACCCTACACACACCTGCCACGCTCGCTCTGAGAAGTGTGTGAGGATCACAAGCTAAA